>NC_081529.1:29900329-30500329 GCF_030273125.1 Centropristis striata | reverse complement strand
TATTGATACTCAAAAAAGTATCGATACTAAAACGTTGTATCCGGATACGATACTCATTTTCAAAAGTATCGATTTCTCTCTTGAAGTCCCAGAATGAAGCAGAGAAAAGTCGACTTATCAAGCTTGCCTAATATTGTGCACAGCATCCAAAATATTGTTCTAATTGTTATTGTTTATTGTATTTATTTATTTTTTGCACTACCTCAGACCTGAAGCTTGTTATCATAGTTGCAGTTTCTTTTTGCACAACTGTTTTTTATTATAAATATTTAACCTGTGGTTCTGTTAATTTTTACATGTTGCATTTTTCTTGTTAAAAAAAAATATTTCTGTTAAATTTTGGGGTCTTATAGCATTATATAGTATCGTGACAACCCTAACACACACACACACACACACACACACACACACACACACACACACACACACACACACACACACAAACAACCTGCGAGGAAATCCAGCTCAGTCAGGCAGGCCGATTCTGTTTCTGCTAAAGGTGTTTTTCTGGGGATAAATATGAAATAAGACACGAAAGGCTCAGTTTCACAGGTTAATGAGGAAGAAATGCCACAAACGTCGCTGACAGATCAGAATGACAGGTGGAACAGACACTGCTTCCTCCTTAGATGCTCATGCAAATATCCTGTCAGGTGAATGAGGAAGTAAAACCTGTTAAACTAGTTAACCCTTGCCCTGCATTTGCACACTTTACACCAGCAGGATTGACCAAGCCTGACGATCTAACTGTTGGTTTGTTTTCCAGAGCGCTGACACTAACTTGCATGATAAATTTGCATAGTTATGCACTAAACCATGCAAATAAATCATGCAAGTTAGTAACTGGAGTGAAGTTTTTTTCCTCCTTCTGCTCAGTAAATGTGTTATATTTCAATTTGCAGCTACACTGGGTTCAAATGAACAACTGCATGGTGGCACTGTGTTTCAGATGTTACCAAATTAATTGCAAATGTTCTTTTAGCTTACAAAAACATCTATAAATGGTTCCTTTCAAGATAACTTTTTTTGCTTGTCCAGAGTTTGCAAACAGAGGTTGCTGTGGGACAGAGCATTGATTATGTGCAGGATGTGTTTGGTACTGAAAGATGTTGGGGGGGTGGTGGGGGGGTGTTAGATGAAAAAACAGTGTGATGACTGTTCAGAATCCCGCCCCAGACACAGACTTTCATTAACGACTAGAGGTCTGGTCATGAACTTGTGGCCTGGTCAAATAATGAACGCGTTTGTGGCCTTGCAAAGAAAATAACTTCTCTCACTCCTCAAAGTAGCAACTGAAGGCAATGTGTTATGTTCCTGCTGATGTTGTTAGGGTATTCCTTTGAGACATAACTTAATTTAACTTATCATTGCCTCAACAGATGTGCTGGTTGTGCAAAGCGCCAGATGTGTTGGGCACCTGTAGCGTGTTGTCAACGCTGAAGAGAGGACCCAGCGGCGAGCAGGACAGTAGAGCTTGTCCGGGCAGACACAGATGCACAGGGTCACACAGGGCGGCCATTGTGCTGACAACATTTATGCACAGACACACACACACACACTTAGACACACACACCTGGGATGGGAGGCAGCAGCAAAGTGCCACTGTGTTGAACTGAATCAGAGAGCCAGCTGCTGTCTTGCTGTTACTGGGATCCACCAGTATACCAGTCTGCACCGGCTGCAAGACAGCAGAGCCCAGGCAGAAGCTGACTGACTGATTGACAGGTCGACCAAAGCGTCTCCCTAAAGGCAGTCACAGCTGTCGAAGGACGATAATGTGGTTCACTAAGAAAGGTGAAGATATAAGGGTTAGACATCACCGATTTGCACACTTTACACCAGCAGGATAAACCAAGCCTCGTGATCTAAATGTTGGTTTGTTTTCCAGAGCGCTGACACTAACTTGCATGATTCATTTGCATAGTTATGCACTAAACTATGCAAATAAATCATGCAAGTTAGTAACTGGAGTGAAGTTTTTTCCTCCTTCTGCTCAGTAAATGTGGTATATTTCAACTTGCAGCTACACTGGTTTCAAATGAACAACTGCATGATGGCACTTTGGTTCAGATGTTACCAAATTAATTGCAGATCTTCCTCCTTCTGCTAAGTATCTTCTAAAACAAATAAAAGCGAATAACGAAACATAGTCGTTTTTGTTTGGAGTGCCCTCGCTTTTCGGCTTGTCCCTCGAAACAAAGTACGAAGTAATGGTTGAAATCTTCTCATATGAAATGGGACACCCATTTAACCTGTTAGAAATCCTCCGACCCAGTTATAAATAGTTATATATATATATGAAACTAGAAGATCTGAGGAATCCATTGGTACCAACCATGTCATGATATCGTAGCTTTCCAGGGTATATTGACAATAAGGCAGCAGCTTAAAGAACAGAAGTGTTTGTCATCCAATCACTGAAAATACAAAAATCTCCAAAATTACCAACATTTCTGAAATCACAGCATGATTTTTCTATGTTGCATTTTTCTATGCAAAGGTCTTGGTGTATTGATGTACATTTTCTGCAGGGTTTTTGACCATTTTTATCCATTCTCAAATAAAAAAAAGCCAAATTCAGCACCAAATGTGTGCAACAAATGGTATCAACCCAAAAAAATTGCTCTAACAATTTATGGGACATATTTGAACATGGAGATGGACTTCAGAAAGCCGGACATTAATGTTCTCAACTATATGTTTTGGATTCCCAGCTTTCCATGTGGCATGTGGCCCTTTAATAACTTTTTTTTGGTAATTTTGTGTCTCTTTTTGGTAATTTTGTGTCTTTTAAAATAATTTTGTGTCTTTTTTTTGGTAATTCTGTGTATTTTTTGGTCATTTTTTGTATTTTTTTTAAGTAATTTAGTTTTTTTTCAGTCATTTTGTGTCTTTTTTTTTGTCATTTTAATACTGCCTCCAGCGGCCCCCAGGTAATTTGAGTTTGAGACCCCTGACATAAGGGCAACGGGTGTATTGGGATTGGCCTGGGACTTGAATCAAATTCCAGTCAATAATCTGGTGATTAAAAACTTGATGATAACTCGGCCTTGTCTCTAACATGGTCCGTTTTATCCAATTTGTTTGGTGCGCTAATGTGTAAACCAGATTTACTGTAAATCCAACCTAAACCAAGTTATAATACATCAATGACAAGTGCTGTTTGAGGGAGAAAATCTGATAGCAAATTCCTGAATCAGATGAACACAAATGGAGATGTGTGTGCTTCACCGTAAATGGCCTGATGTAGAGGTAAAAATAGCTGTAATCCATGGTGACACGTGATTGATTATTGACAGACTGAAGGAGATCAAATATATAGTAAGTATGTGTTATAAGAATTGCTTGACCAACAAAGATCAGCTGATATCTGTATATGTGAGTGCAGACTGCAGGAGCATAGATCTGATCTGAGGTCAGATCATGTGATAATTCAATGCAAAGTTCTTCACCATTGTGGAAATTGAGGGTGGATGATAACAACATACAACATTCTTCCGGAGCTCAATGTGTCCAGTTTAAAATGCAGATGTCAGATAGCCCCTCGTCCCTTCCCTCCATTCCCTCCTCTCTTGATCTCTCCTCTTTGATTTATTCATTTTCTATGTTGGCGAGCCAGACGGGACAATGGCGTCTTTCATAACTGAGGCCATGTTCCCACTACCAGCACCCTGCAGTCCCCCAGAGTCCCTCATCTACCAGGCCAGTGAGATGTGACCTGGTCATGGAGGAATGGTTCTACTTGGGAAGAAAACAAGAAAACAAAAAAAACAGAAAGGGGAATACTATTGGGTCATATGTGAAGGAGATACTGCATGTATTACACTACAGAACTGCTCATTTAGTGAAAAACTGTCAAGAAATCAACCTATGAAGAGACCACATTACTGACACTTTGTTGTTAGACCAATCCATGCTGCACTATTGGCTGTATAGTCTTGTCTTGTGAAATCAAAGTCAAATAAACAAAGAATCCAGAACTAAACTGAACTGATTTGTGGCTCTTGTGAAAGGAAACATCCAAAGTACACCTTTCAGTGTTTATTTTACTACACTTTTTTTTGCATGCTCTTAAAATCCCCAAATCATAAGCTTTTTTGCACATTCCAAAAAAGTTATAAAAAATAACTGTATTCAGAAAAAACATGACAAAGTTGTTTTTAGCTATTTGTTTTTTTCTCCAAATGGCCTGTTGACAGTATTTCCTGACTCAGGCCACATTTATACATGGCAGGGTACGCCATCGAGCGCCATTATAACTATGCCAAACTATGGGCAGCAGTGTAGGGAGAAGGATAAAGCCATGCAAGCTAATCAGAATCCTCAGAATCAACAACAACGAATAACATGAGCGACTTCCTGTTCCTTTCAAAACAACTAATATGGCGCGAGGTTCGTTCGTGTGGACAGACAGCGGCGCATAGAATGAGCGTGAGAACCTAAAACCCTGTTTCATATCAAAACCGGAGTTTTCCAAATTCTCCACTTTGCCCGGAGTTTTTAGAAATAATTGTGTAAATGAGAGGCCAAACTGCATGGAAATATCTGTGTTTTCCCTTCGTGTAAACGGGGCCTCATGCAGTATTAAAAAGTGAAAATCTCCTGAGTAAAAACCTTTGACTGTAAGATGTCCACAAAATAAAACAAAAAGTTTTAACCTTTGTCCAATGTTTAGAAAAAAATCTTCTTAATGTAAATAATCAACTGGGGAAGTTTCATGATATCTATTAATTACAATGTTTTTATGCTATTCACCTGCAGCGTTTTCCTTTAACCCTTTATCAGGCAAAGAACTATATTTGGTAACTTCAGGTAATATTTTGAGAAAAAAGTTGCAAATTTAAGAGATTTAAAGTGGCAAATCTGTGCGAAAAAAGTCGCAGATTTACGAGAAAAAGTGGGATAAAAAGCAACTTTTTTCTCCCAGATTCACCACTTTAAATCTCATAAATCTGCACATTTTTTTCTCGTAGATTTGCCACTTTAATCTCGTAAACTTTTTTCTCAAAATATTATTTTCGTATGTTTTATTTTACATATTCTGGCAGTATGTAATATCCTCCAATATTCTCTAGGGTTGAAATTTGCAAGTATTTCAATGAGTGCCCTATTAAGGGTTAAAGTGGCAAATCAACGAGAAAAAAATGCGTAGATTTATGAGATTTAAAGTGGTGAATCTGGGAGAAAAAAGTTGTTTTTTTCCCAATTTTTTTTTCTCGTAAATCTGCAACTTTTTTTCTTGTAGATTTCCCACTTTTATCTAGTAAATTTGCAACTTTTTTCTCAAAATACTACCCGAAGTTACCAAATATAGTTCTTTGCCTGATAAAGGGTTAAGGCTCCCCTGTGCCATATGAACAGGAGCCAGAACATGTTTCTACCTTAAAGTGAGAGGTGAAAAACCAAACCAGACTAAATTTTAGATTCGACAAGCACCGGAAGCACTTCAGTGTTTTCTGTTAGTCTCAGTTCACATCAGATGAAGCAATCGGTGTGGGAGTAAAATATGGAATGAGAAAAGAGGGTCAAGAGCTGGAGGGAGCGAAGGAGGAGAGAGGAGGGTGGGGGTGAGCAGGGGTCATGTTGCCTCCCCCTGTACTTGCTCTCTGAGGTGCAGGGAGGCTGACTGCATAGCCAAGGCTCCTGCTTAGAAAGACAGCCTTTCTTTTCTCCAGGCCCTCGCTAATGCAATTGAGAGAAATTAGTATAATTATGCTCCATATTGCAGATTGAGGAAATGTGGCCCGTGGGACGAGGACGGGGAGGGCAGGCTAGCGTGGGTATTTGCTGACGGGAATAACTAATTCATCAGCTACTTTTGCCATTTATCAGAGTACATTCTTGCATTTATGACATTACTGCTAATCAAATAAAGAGGTCCTGGAATGCTGCATCTTTCTCAAAATGTGATTCTGCTAATGTGAAAATGACTCCTCCTCCTGCTCCTGCTACTCCTGCTCCTGCTGCTCCTATCCAGCACGTTCAGGACCATTTGCCGACTCGGTCACATCCACATTGGGCAGAAGAATCTGTCTGAGCACCATCACTTGGACTTGAGACAACTGCCTTAACCTTAGTGTTCTGATATCTCTTCTTCTGGACTTTTTGGTAACGCTTTATAATAAGGTCCTTAATAACCATTAATTAACAGGTAATAAGGCATTGTTCTCGCTTTAGATCCGGTAGTTGCAAAAAGCATAGTTAACTTATAGTTAACTTATAATAGATGAGCAATAAAGTATATTTTAATATCAATAAGCAAACAAAATAGCATTAATAAAGGCATGGCAAAGACATAATGGGTGGGTCATGGGTGTTTGTAATGCCATTATTAACGCTTATATAAGCTTATAAACACACAATAATGTTAATAAGCATCTTGTAAGGACTTACAATATTATGTGAGACCATGTTTAGTTTGGTTTCGACACATGTATGCACACAGTTAAGAGGGAAACAGCCCAATAATACATTTATAGATAAAAACTAACCAATGATTATGATAATCCCAAGCAATGTTTCTCATGCTGTAAAAAAAATATTATTTTTGAAATACTGTCTTTGAATACCTTTGCATACTAGGGTCCCTAAACAGTCTTGAATAAACTGCTATAAAGCTGAGACTTTATGGAGTCAAAGAACACAATTGTCTTCATGAGTGATGCTAGCGAGATAATTTTTTGAAACTTGACCTCACTATATAAAATGACCTCCTGTTACCTCTAGGATCATCACAGCCTCGTTAAACTTTACAACCACAAACTAGAGACCTACAGCATTCAGAGGATGCAGATGCTTTCCTCGCTATATAGACAATAAGGGTGTTTGTCAGCTGTTTCCAAAACAGAAGTGCTCGCTATCCAGTCACTGAAAATGGAAATTCTTGCAGTTTTTGAAACATTTCTCTATAGCATGGGTCTCAAACTCACGGCCTGCGGGCCAATAGCGGCCCTCGTGTGACAATATTTTGTGGCCCTCACCTTGATATGGAAGTTTAATGTGAGTTTTATATGAATGGCACTTTACCGTGTTGTGTGTGGAAGGTCCCTTTATTGCACAAGCTGGAGCTTTGTTTCACTTGTTTCTATGACGACGTTAACAAAAAGAAAGGCAGCTGCAACCGGACCATTTATTATCTGCTGTGTTGTTGTTACCGGAAGAAGTGGAAATGTTATGTAATTTTGTGTCTTTTTTTATTGTAATTTTTTGTCTTTTTTTTGGTAATTTTGTGTCTTTTTTTGGTAATTTTGTGTCTTTTTCTAATAATTTTGTGTATTTTTAAGTAATTTTGTGTATTTTTTTGGTCATTTTGTGTCTTTTTTTTGTCATTTTGTGTCTTTTTTAAGTAATTTAGTGTTTTTTCAGTCATTTTGTGTCTTTATTTTGTAATTTTATGTCTTTTTTAAGTAATTTCGTTTTTTTCTGTAATTTTGTATCTTTTTTTGGTCATTTTGATACTGCGGCCCCCAGATAATTTCAGTTTGAGACCCCTGCTCTATAGAGTTTGAGCATTTTTTTTTTTTTTTTACCAATTTACAATAATTTTATTTCATCTTGGACTTGGACGACTTGTCACATATCCAATTAACTGTAACACATTTTGAATAGGTTAGATAAACATGCCAATAATATCATTAATACTTCGTCTGCTAACACCTTGTGCCTTCTCTTGTCTGGATACTGGGACTTGACTTGATGTTACCTGTGACCCGATTTGACTTGCCCAAGAAAAAGTGACCTGGGACTCACATGTCTGATGCCACTTCTGGTGCCATTGTCTTCCGTTCAATAACAGCTGCACAAACACTAAAACACATGTGAATTCACCGCGGACGACAGATCTACGAGATGAGTCCGCCCGGAGACAGATTCTGACACATTTATGAAAGAAAAATGTTTAAAAAAGAAACGGTGCAAATCAAATCCATGTCAATAATGTATTTCCATACTTGATGTTGGCTCGGAACTTCTGAGAAAAAGGCACAGGAGGGGTCCTTCCAAGCCCGAACCAGAAGTATGCGATTTTTACCGCACTTTGGCTGAACATGGTTTCAGGGCCCTGATCCACCATTATATATGCAACTGTGACAGTAATTAAAGAGTGCTGTATCCAGGGGTCAAAACGAGGTGCAGAACGACAGAGAAAGATTGATTTAAGTGTGACGGCGGTGATTCTGCTTTCAAACAACACTATTATAGAGAAAAAGTGGATTCTGCTTGATTATCAGAGACGCATAAATGATCTGGAGATGTAATGACTAGGGTTGTCACAATACTAAAATGTTCAACTCGATACCGATACTCAGGAAAATATTCGATACTCGATACCATTTTTGATACCACAAGGATAAAAACAAAGACCCCAAAATGTAACAGAAATATTTTCATTAACAAGAAAAATGCAACATGTAAAAATTAACAGAACCACAGGTTACCCCTCTGGAGTCTCCAAAAGCGTCAAAGCATGACTTCTTCATCAGATCCAGACTAGAAAACAAAGCAGTCCAAAAAAATCGCAAGAAGACACAAAATGACTAAAAAATAGACACAAAATGACCAAAAAAAGACACAAAATGAGAAGACAGAATAACCAAAAAACCCCACAGAAGACACAAAATGACCAAAAAAGACACAAAATGACCAAAAAAGACACAAAATGACCAAAAAAGACACAAATTATCTAAAAAAGACACAACAACAGACACAAAATTACCAAAAAAGACACAAAATGACTTACAAAGACACGAAAAGACATGAAAAGGATTCAAAAATGGGTTAAATACTTATAATCAAAAACAGTTGTGCAAAAAGAAACTGCAACTATGATAACAAGCTTCAGATACTCGATACTTTTGAAAATGAGTATTGTATCCGGATACAACGTTTTAGTATCGATACTTTTTTGAGTATCGATACTTTTGACAACCCTTGTAATGACAACCAGATTATTCACAGGAAGTGGTGATGATGCAGCACGTGTGACAATGTGACCCTGAAACACACTCGAGGAAGACCTCCTCTTCCTCGGGCCGCGCGTCCGGACCCCACCCTGCTGAGATGGAGGGAGCAGTGGGGGGTGGAAGAACACCATTTGATCCCAGCTCCAGAGAGCACCAGGCCTACACATCATCTATATCCTGTTTGGGGAAAAGCAGCCTTTTGAAACCCATCTGCTCATCGCTCCCAGTGGCATCATCAAAGCCACGTATGAGACGAGAGCATGCAACTGGAAGAGTCCGGAAACCAGCGACTGCTTTTCATGATCAGAGATTCAGCATTTGTAATTAAAAACCTCAAGAACAAAGTTTAAAAGAGGATGAAAAGCGACGTTTTACATAAATACATGCACTAAAAAAAAAGAAAGTAAATAAATGAAGCCAAAGAGCTGATGTCCACCCACTCAGACGTCCACTCATCATATATTCAGTTTCCCTTTTGGGAGTTAACAGGTCAAAAACCAGATGATGCCTGGTTTTAGTCTGTTACAGTGTATGCTTACATCATGTGTGTTGCATGTATGCGACAAGAGCCATCCCACGCATGAAGTCACTCACGCGGAGAAGGAGACAAGACAAAACCTGTTGAAACTAATGGGTTTGAACAAGTGGTTTGAAAAGTAGAAAATAATTAAATTCAGAAAAGCAAGATAAAAGGCCCTGTGAGAGAAATAAGCGACAAATCTGATTATAACCAGAAAACAACCTCTATTGAATGTGAATGACCCAGATTTGTTTGTGAAACAAGAAACATACACAGTGCGCTAATATTTATGGGTCATATGAAAACTCAGCAAACAAAGAAATCACGACAAAGAATATTAAAATCAGATCTCACTTTCTTTGGCTCAATAAAAAAAGATGCAATGAAGCATCTTCACACAAGACACATGGATATGATGCAGCAGTGTGTCATCATTAGTTAAAAATGGTTTCATGTGTAAAAAAGGACACTGTATTCATGATAAAGTATATGAGAGATTTTCAATCGCTACTGTCTAAAAAGTACAGGTAACACTTTACAATAACCAACTAAGTAATGTTTATAGATGGTTTATAAACCAATTATTAACCATTTACAAAGTGCTATACATATTTAATCTTTAAATGTTTTCAACCAATTTCTTAAAGGTATATGAATCATTTCAAAATCAATAACACACTTAATATGGTGTTAAAAATATTAAAATGAGTGCAACTAAAACTATTGATAAACTATTAATTATAATGTATTGGTTTCTTAATGGTAAAGTAACTATAAACTTACATTAATATACCATCTATTTGTAATTTATGAATGATGGAGTTAGTTTGACATTAAGAAATTATGTATTTACCATTCTAAATGGTCTATATACAGTTTATAAATGCTGATTAAACATTAATAAATCTGTTTACCATTTATAAATGATGGTTATTGTAAAGTGTTACCAAAGTACATTCTTTGAAAATATTGAATATATGTTTAAACATGCTGCAAAGCTAAAACAGATGACTAAGCAAAGACAATGATGTAGCAAAGCATACCAGTCAGGGTCTATTAAAAACACACTGGTTAGAAAAATCATTAAATCATATTAATAAACATTAATTACTGACAAAAAAAGGTTCAACGCTTTAACTGCCTCACAATGAAAAATTGGTTTGAGGGTAGATTTACACTGGAGATTTGTAGCAGTGCAGGGTAATAAAAAGTTTTGTGACCAAAAAGGAAAAAAAAAAAAAAAGATTGTCAAGGTTGTCGAGACACATAATGTGGGCCGTTAATCAGTCACGGAGCGGAGGGAGGCGGCTCCCTCAGGAAGCAATTAGCTGTGTTGGACCAGTTGCTAATAAAACACTTGGGTTACAAGCTACCCACAGCCCAGCCAGGCCAGGGGACCCATGGTATTGTGTGTGTGTGAGTGTGTATGTGTGTGTGTGTGTGTGTGTGTGTGTTGAGGCCTAACAGGTTCGACACATACAGCTACAGTAGCAGTAATGGATAGAACAGCACTGTTTGTCAGTTTCAGTCGCTGTTAAAGTGATACTTCATCCTAAAATCTATCTTTTGAGTATCAACACTCAGCCTCAGTGGGATTGGCATGGCTGTAAAAGTCAGCTTGAATGACATTCGATTGAGAAAAGTGACATCGACAACATCTACAGAAATGTCTTAATCCACTCTAGAAGTATACTCATGCTCAGTGCTGAGGATAGTCAGTATTTTCATAGTTTAAAAAATGTACGCTGCCTCTGTGTTAAAATAAACTGCTAAATAAACCATAGAAGTGCTGCCATAAGCTGTGTGCAGGGCCGGCTCTAGCCCATTTGGTGCCCTAGGCGAGATCCATTTGTGTTGAACAGCTCTGCCTGCTGTTTCATGGAGGGTGGAACTCCCGTTTTTGTTTTTCTCATGGTGCCAACCAGGCTATATAATACAACTATCTGTCTAATTATCAACTTACTAGTAAATTTGCAAAGAAGCACAGCTGGAGACCGCTAACAAAGTTAGAGACAAGAGAGACAATGAAAGTGCAAACCCCGCGAAAAATGTGCTTAACTGTGTTAAGCTAGCGTTGCTTTATTTCAACCTAGCTAGCAAGCTAATACAAATGAAACGTCTAAACACAAAACGGCATTTTAAAAAAAAGATTAGGACTTCTTCTCCTCCTCCTCTTTTCTTCTCTTTCAGTACTGCGCACCGGAGGGCTTTGACGACCGTTTCATCTTGCAAGATCAAAACATAACGTGTCTGTCACTTGATGTGACCTGACCTCTGACAGCGATCTGACCATCTAAAGGGGGGCAAGGCAATGACCACACGTCACGTGACTCAGCACCACAAGTGACAAAATGTCATTGTTTATCTGTTTCTTTATTTTGTTAATATTTATTATTTTCAAGACAGAACACGAAGCGAGGGCGACAATGGGCATCGAGCAATAGAATGCTTTCTTTTCTTTGCCATGAAAACGTGTCACAGTTGGTATTCATTATAACTGAAAAAAAAAACACTTTTAATGAAATTTTTCTCAATGTTTTGCACTCTTGTGATCATAATACTCCTTTACAAACCGTCCCATTTGACCACAAAGGCTTTGTTCCGACCCTCTCACATGACCCACAGGAGGGATTCCTAAATTAGCACCTCTACTGGTAGCAGGAGATCAGGACGTTTTTTATCCCGACCGTAATAGTTGCTTTTTTAAACACATCGTTTAACGATGTGAAATGGGCACAGGTTGGTTAGGTTTAGGCATCAAATTACTTGGTTAGCCTTAAGAAAAGATCATGGTTTGGGTTAAAATAGATAAGTTTATTATGTACTTCAAGGATATGTCATAGCCTAAGTATGCATGTGACATAGAACCTGATGTAACGTAGTAAAAAGTTTTTGTTTAAATTTGTGACAGGTAACGCTCTTATTGTTTACAGTACAACACTATTATAATGTTCGAGTACAAAATCTGGAAAGTTTCAAATCTTTCACTTTTTGTAAATATTCATTAATATATAAACTGAGGTCAAACCAAAGATTGCGATAAATAATAATAATAATAATAATAATAATAATAATAATAATAATACATTTAGAAATAAAAGTTGTTATTTTAAAACTTTTTTTTTTCTTTACAAAGCTCAACACTCAAAAACGTAAATGATTCTCCTTGATATAGTGTTAAATCCTGATTGGACATCAACTCTTTTCAACGGAGAAACACCCAGATTTTTTTCTCTGAAATAACATAGAATTGATTTCATTTTGGCAGAAAATGCTGTGTCTAAAGGTAGGACCCCCATCACTTACAGTAAGGAGATTATTGAGGGAAAAGGTTTTCAGGGCCTTTAAAGGCTGCAGGGGGTGTGTGTTTGGAGTATAAAATAAGAATAAGCTATATTTGACAAACCAAAAGTTAGACCAAAGGGGGTAGTGGAAGGCAACGAACCATTATCCCATGATGGGAAGCCATTGCCCTCAATAGGGAGCCTGGAGAGTCCAGAATAAAGCGGCCAGCAGCCACTAAGAGGATCCCAAAAACCACCTCTTGCGGTGTGGCGAGCGCAGTGTCAGATTAGGTTTCAGCTCAGCATCCAGGCCCTGCCAAAGCCCAGACACTAGACACAACAAAACCAGCCCGTTTAGGAAACAAAGCCCAAGAAACGCCACTTCAAACTGGTTCCTCCGGGGGGAGAGAGGGTGAGAAGAGATAGAGAGAGAGGAGGGAAAGACAAGGGAGAGAAAGAAGAAGGAGGAGG
This sequence comes from Centropristis striata, assembly GCF_030273125.1. Taxonomy (NCBI): domain Eukaryota; kingdom Metazoa; phylum Chordata; class Actinopteri; order Perciformes; family Serranidae; genus Centropristis; species Centropristis striata. The sequence goes on along the minus strand of NC_081529.1, from coordinate 30,487,094 downwards.
TGGTGGAGATAAGTGGAAGCACATTGACAAGCTGTAGACAGCAGGCACTTCTCTGCATGTTTAATGTCCAGTCCAGCTCCCAATGTTTAGGAGGGATCTGTTGAAAAGATCGGTTAGTGACTATACACTTGGGACCCAAAACTCCACTTGATGGCTTTTTGCAAAGGATTATCCTCCACAAAAGGTCCCATTTTTCAGATTTTGAGGGAGGTGTTAAGTTGTGAGCATCATAAACAAAAAGCTCATTTGGCTGGCAAATCAGAAACACTGCTTCTCTCAAACATCCATCTTGTATAATAACACAGCAACTAAACGGTTCAATATATACAGTGTCTAATACATGCCATAAAACATTATTTGATGACATATCTAATGCTTATTATCACCATTTATCCTTTAACCAGCTCCATTACACTTGAGGCCTGCATGCTAGAAGAGAAATGAGATCTGAAGTGAAAGCTAAGGCGCTAATCGCTCTCAGATTGTGTCATGAGGTATTCATTTAAGCTCGGATCTTATCTTAAAGTATATAAATATAACAGGAACGGTCTGGTGCTTTCTGCAGGCTTCTTATAAAGTTGGCTTCTCAGGAGCTATTCCACTATTCTTTGAACTCTATTTTTGTCAAATGACTTCTTGCCTTCATTTATGACTTGCAGTTCGAATGCTTTGTTTACTCATGCATGAAGTTACACTGTTTTGCCTCAGTATTTTAAGTCATACACCATTTCCATTTATAAATGGCATATGTTATGCAAACATTAAGAGCAAACACATTAATATTGTAAGGTTTATTTAATTTAGTCCTATTTATTTAAGTTGGTAATGTACCATAAAAACAATCAAAGTGTAGTGGTTTTAAATTCAAATTGATTGAACTATTCATATTATATTAAGTGGATAGTTTCATGATATGTCACTAGATTATATTTAGGTAATAAGTATTTATCATACAGTATATTGTTTAGAGATCAAAATTGGAAGTTAATGTCTGTTACCTTGGAGCCCTTATTATTTTACAATGCAAATGCAAGGTATATCTTAACTTTCAAATTAGGGTCAAAGGTCAAGTTGGAGTTCAAGATGTATGCCACATTTTCAATATTAAGCCAACAGGTCATTTAACTGGACATTAAAACAATTTTACAGTCATTTTTGTCAGTTTTTCAACAAGGTAAGATAAGGTACTTTTCCTTTATAGGGCAGACTTATTTTCATTTTATATCTATTATATTATACACGGTTATTTATTTGCCATGTAGCACAGATTAGGCTGCTTTGGCAGCAAGAGAGCTCAGGAGTAAATGAACAATGTGGAAAATGTCAAAGCATTAGTGCAATGAAAATGAGTGTTTGACTTCTCGAGGGATGTCACAGTGTTCAATTCAGATGATTACAGACAAACATGAAGGATTGGGATGTACTGGCCAAATGCAATTAGTCATAGCAGACACACGCAAAGGCAGAGGAGGATTACTAAATCAAATCTGAGGCTGAGCGGCCAAAGTAATATATGTGTGGAGTCTTCCAGAAGTTAACAATAAATCAAAAAACAAGCACGGCTGAAATGAACCAGCGTTCAAACTCAGGTACACTTTTGACATCGACGTCTAACGTTAATTGAAAACTTTCCTCCGACTTGGCAGACTGAGGGAACAACATTTTAATGCTGCTGAACTCCAGACTGTTTGCCTTCAGCTGTTTAGACTGCACCGCTGCTGACCACATTAAATGATTACCTGTTTTAAAAGTTATGCACAAACACAAACACAGAGTGAGGATGATTGTGCATCTCCCAACTGCGGCGTGGAGTCATTTGTTGTGGGAAAACATGTATGTACTGTATGTTTTATTGCGCATGGAAACCGAGGTGTGTCAGCGGGGCCAGATTTTCACACGCTGTGTGGTCCTGCCTCCAGAGGTGAGGAGAAGAAGAACCTCACCCTTCGTCAACAGAACCGGAGAGTGTATTCTCTAGAATCTCTGCGGAGTGCTGATTTTCTTTTTCCCAGAGAATGACTCAACATAGAGAGAAAGAGAGAGAGAGAGTGGAGGATTAATCTCTACGTTATCAGACCTGAGGGAGCCAATGGCAGGCCAGATATTCCCAGGAAGGCGGGTTTCACAGAACAGATGAGTCAGCATATATAAGCAAGCATGCAATCACCCTGTCAATCGCCGGGTGATTTAACAACGAAAACAGAGGAAATGTTCTGATGTCCGAAGATGAGAGGAGTGCGAGGGGAAGGGGAAGACCCAAGGAGCGGTGAAAGCGGAGGGAAGGTGGGGTAATGATCGGGGGAATTCTCCATCCACATCACTCTTTTTTTATTGAAACAATTTGGGTCAGGCGTGCCCTCCCCTCCTCCTCCTCCTTCTCCTGGCCCGAGGGTCTCCCCAGCACACATGTTCACTCCGCGGCCAGCTTACAGTGATTAGCCAGGCCTTCCTCTCTGACAGGTGCACCGTCACGCTCTCACAGACCGGGTGAAGCCCCCCCACTGCTCCGTCACAACAGATACACTTGGTGCATCCCTTGGCCAAGTTTATCTCTCTGTGAAGACAAACGAGCGGCGAGGCATTCATTCAGATGAGCTGACAGAAAGACCATCACTCATGTGTAGCCAGTGCTTTACTTGGAAGGATAATTAGACACAGGGTTCATACGGGTGCTTGAAATCCTTGAAAATGCTTGAATTTAAATGTTGTGTTTTCAAGGTTTAAAAAGTGCTTGGATTTTGGATAAAGTGCTTGTAAATGCTTGAAATTCTTACTGTATTTCTCTTGCAATCTGACTATATCCATCTATAAACTATAGATAATCACATGTTCAATGTAAAAAATAATGAGTAGCCTATCTGAAATGAAAAAGTGTAATACCATCACTGTTGGTATGGTTCAGTGAAATCTCCCTCTTTTAGTATGTAAGTACTCATCTAAAACATGCAACTTATAACTGTTGTAAGGTCCTTGAACAGCTTGAAAATGGACCTGGAAAGTCCTAGAAAAGTGCTTGAATTTGACCACTCAAAGTGTACAAACCTTGATTCAGGGTTCGTACGGGTGCTTGAAATCCTTGAAAATGCTTGAATTTAAATGTTGTATTTTCAAGGTTTAAAAAGTGCTTGGATTTTGGATAAAGTGCTTGTAAATGCTTGAAATTCTTACTGTATTTCTCTTGCAATCTGACTATATCCATCTATAGACTATAGATAATCACATGTTCAATGTAAAAAATAATGAGTAGCCTATCTGAAATAAAAAAGTGTGATACCATCACTGTTGGTATGGTTCAGTGAAATCTTCCCCTTTTAGTATAAGTACTCATCTAAAACATGCAATTTACAACAGGTGTAAGATACTGGAAAAGCTTGAAAATGGAACTTGAAAGTCCTTGAAAAATGCTTGAATTTGACCACTGCTAAAGTGTACGAACCCTGTAGACAATTCATAGATGTTAGAGACAAGATATTACTGTCCATTTCACTCAAGATGGTGCTTTTCTATATTAGTACTGATATGAAAGTCCAATATTTCTTCCACAATGTATAATCTTTGGGTTAACCACAGCCAGTGGCATTTCCTCCCGAGGAATCAAATGCAGCCAATATAAATTACCAAGTTGAACGTTTAAACATTCAAATAAAACAGATATTAGACAGACCACATTATGTTGCTTGAGTCCTGCTTCGCCTTTTTCTCCTATTTAAATGGCCTGTAATTACTTTCAGTCTCAGGGAATCAACTTTAGTTTTTACAGTTGTAAGCACTTAAGGAAAATTATATTCTTGGCACCTGAATTCCACCGTGGCACAGCTCTGCTTCCCAGGTCCACACCAGTCTGATCGAAAAAACACCACCAGCACCAGCAGCAGCAGCAGCAGCAGCAGTGCTGTGGCAGCCTCAGTGTTTGGCAGGCAACACAATGCAGCAAATGCAGAGAAGTCATAAGAATCATTATTAAAAAAAAATGAAAAAAAAGAAGAAGGGGGAAAAAATCCAGACAAGCCGTCTGTCTGCTTTCCTATTTGCATTCTGGATGTACAGTACACTTTGACACTGCTTACAGGGGAGGTGGGTGTATAAAAAGGGAGTTTCATGGTTAAGATATTAAAGTGAAGAAAAAGAATAATACTAATTGTAACCAGAATGGCAACAAGAAAGTATAACACAGACAGTAGAGATGGCATCCAACTCTCTGTTTAGTAATTATACGATACACTTTTAGATGGATAACATTATGTAGAAAGAGGTTCAAAACTTGGACAATCGAGGACAGGCTGCAACATATTGCAGGGTTCCTGACCATTTCAATAAGAATTTGCACAATGGCACGCCAAGCCAAATATCTGGTTACTAAATTTTCATTTTCTGCATGAACAGCAGCCAATAAAACACACCCTTTATCACTCATTAGTCAGCAAGTTGCTCTGCTTTCTGCCATTGCTGAGCTCAGAAGCATACCTTTTATCTGGATATATCCACATAGAGAGTATATTTGCTTGCGTTAACAGGTCAGTTTTACATACATGATCCTCTTCCATTAACAGTTTGCCTCAGTGAGGACATGCTTCAATTGCTCTGAGCAGTCAGTTGGACATGGAGCACTTTAACTGGCCCAAGAGTGTCCAAGTGAGCTTTGGCTCCTCTGCTGACCTCAGCTGAAAACTGTCCCGCAGATGCAAATTTTCACTTTTGCATCTTATTTTGCATGCAAAACTTCCCAGTTTGCTGTGGCAGCTGGAAAACATGCTGTATGTGTTGGCCAGAAAAGAGAGAGTGGTGGCTTTGAATAACCAAATAAGTTCGGTTTAGCTCTGCATCTTTCATATGTCCCAGGCCTTTTTTTTAATGCAAAGTGGCCCACTTGGAGCATTGCCTATCATTACACATATTACTGTGGCTGCTGAGAAATAGGGAAATGAATGGTGCAGATATGACAGTTAGGTAGCACAGGCATTAATGCTTTACTTCCCTGTTCTGCTGCAGTTCAGTTTGTTGTTTTTTTTGCATGTTTTTCCCCCCTACACACAACACTTAAGTATAAGTGACAAAAAAGATGAACAAGAATTAGCTAACCATTTCCTGTAAATATAATAGGAACCTTAAATTATATGCCAGGTTGTACACTTTCTCTGTCACACACACACACACGCACATACAAAGAAAATAATATTCAGCCTTGTTTGTGCTGTTGTCTAAACACAAAATCCTCATGGACCCCCTCCCTGGGCTCCTAACCCCAACCCCCCAGCTGTGTCCCAGGGAGGTGAAACCCAAACCAGAACGCCGAGAGCTCTCTCAACTCCTCAACCTCTCAACACATCCTCAGCACTACCCTTTGAAAATAAACCACGCCGGCAAGCCCCCGTCTCAAACTCTCGCCTCATATGTGAGCACACATGCCCCACACTCCACTGGGAGCTCTTTGGAGACTTCCCCGCCGCTGTTCCAGGAAGCAGATGTGAGAATGGCGGCAATCAGGCATGACGCTTCGCTCTGCAATGTGGAGACCATTACTCTGACAGCAGAAGATACGAAGGAGAGGTGAGATGCGGGTGCATCTTCTGCATTTGCCCAAAGTCGGTTAAGATGACACGACGCTTTGTGATCAGTGCCGTATCAGCAGCATGTGGCTTCATTTTGTCAAACTCCAGAATCATGGGTTGGATGAAGATTGCAGAGACAAATTTAACAAGACAAATGAATTGATGTGAATTAACTTAAATGACAGTGATGGGAGAGTAATTGGCCACAAGAAAAAAAAAGGAAAAACCGCTCAAACAATAACTTCCACACACCCACGAGTGAACACAGAGTTGATGAAATATTTAGTGATTTTAGACCAGTGACATGTTCTTGCAGCTTCCCACACTCTAAAACATGTGGAGAGATGGAGCTCCAGATGGCTGGAAGTCTGCATTTTCAGAGATCCACCTTCTAATGATGATCTCTCTCACACTTCCACACAAACTGTAATCTGAGTAAGTGCAGAGCCCACAATGTGTTGTTTCTACTATATCACATGAACCAGGGTGACTGATAAGAAAATGAACAATAACCTGGAGCAGCAGCATGAAGAGTGGGAGCCGCGCTTTCCCGACTGCCGCGAGTGACGTCGGGTCTGTCTGAGAAGCCCGCGGGGTGCGAGTGACAGCGCCGTGATGGAACTGATATCAAGTCACTGAACTCAGTGTCTCAACATGGCTGCAGCCACATGAATGGCGTACGACTACTGACCCATGAAAAGAATTGAAGTCATTCAGAAATGATGGAAGAAATGACAACCGGATGATATATTGCCGGTGGAAGCACTTTTCTTTTTTTTTTTTTCTCACTCTCAGCTAGATGGAGAAGTTGCAGAGTGAAAATGAACATATGCTGTGCCATCAAAGGGTGACAGAGTCAAGAGAGAGATGAATTTTGAAGCTGACTGTCTTCAGGGAGAGAAGAAAACATATGCACAGACACACACAAAGAAATATCAGAGGAGTTATGAGTAAATGTTCCTGGTAAAACACTGATAAATGTTGCAGGTTTTTGCTTCACAACAAGAGAAAACATACTGTACGTTCAGTCATTGTTGGTCAGTTTGCTCGCGGGACTTTTAACTTGTGATAGTGATGTCTGCAAGTATCTCAAGACAGGAATACTAAGTGTGTGGGACAGTGGGCTCTTTCAGGGTACAGCCCTGTGGGGCATAGTTTGTAAGAAATGACATTCAAGCATTTTTCGGGGCAGGACAGAAGGACTTATTATCAATGTGGTTGAATTATTGCTCAAGAGAAAGGGGGGATGGGTACATGAGGTGTGGGGGAGGGAGCGATGTGCGTCAAAACTCTCATTAAGTATACAGAGAGGCTTCAGTGGAAGAAACATATTTCATAAAGCTGAAGAATAGTTCACAAAGCCCACAGCTTTCCGTACTGTCCAACTCCTTCGCATCTCATTAACATATTGCTTTTATGATTATCAAAAAGCTTGTTTATGGGACATGACGGCAGAGGGAAAACATATGCAAAGTTAATACAAAAATTCATCCATATTTTGGTTGGTGTTTCCACAAAAAGCAGCTTGTCTGGAGCTGGAGCTGATTAAGGGTGGAGATGGAGACGATAAATAAAAGTGGGAGCATCGTTTTTATTTCTTTTTTTAACTTCAATATCACTTCAGTGTGTCTACAGTTTGGCAACAGTTTCACATTTTGGAAAAAAAAAATCCCTATCTGTGCATTTCATGTCACCTTGGTCCAGCGTGGTGTCCCCTGTAGCGGGGACGGCGTGACATTTGATCTGCCAAAACAAGAACAAGAACACTCGCCTGCAGGATTTCCTCTCCTCTCTTTCATTCCTTTTCTCTCTCCATCTCCTACCACCTCTCTTTGAGCTGCACAAAGCCGGATGAGGGTCATCTTACCAATGTCCCCATTGCGATGCAGAAATCCAACATTTTGGCAGCACCCTGACCTGTTAACATCTGAACCCCACAAAGCTGACAGGATCTTCCTCTGCTTTCTGCAACACTTTCCCTGCCCTTGTTATAACGGCTGTTAATGAAATCATAAAAAGCCACAACTTCATATCAGCATAAGGCCTTAGTGAGGCAACACTGAGGGCTATGTTTGTGTGTTGTTGTAATTATTTGTGTTGCTTTCCTAACTTTCTGCCAACATTCTCCCACCGTATGAATGATTCCAGTGATGCACACTTGTTTGAGTGGGCAGTGAGGCAGTCCTTTGACATGTGCATATTGCTGTATTGCTGTTTTGTGGGTGTTACTGTGTTTGTATTTTGACATGGTATAATGTTTGTTTGTGTGTGTGCAGGGGTGGGGTAGGGGTGCTCTAAGGATGTATGTGCATGTGTGTGTGTGTGTGTGTGTGTATGGGGGTGGGGGGAGGGAGGCACAGCTCTGCAGCCTGATATTCTGGGAACGGCAGGGTGGCGTTGTTGACCCACCTGCTCCCTTCTCTCTTCAGCTGGATCTAGTCGAATTTCAGCAGCTGCATCCCCTCACAAAGCACCTCTTTGTAATCTTCCCAAGGCGCACAAATACAACTGCAACCAGGAGAGGAGAGAGGAAGGAGGAGGGAAGATGGACAGTGGAGACAGAAAGAGGAAAAGGGCGGTAACTGTTCTGCTTGGTGTGCACCAGTGTCACGGAGCGGCACATCATACTGTATCTCTGAGTAAAGTTACATACAGTAGCAGGCGCCCTTATAATGGAGTCATGCCAACACTTTCTCACTCCCGGCTCGTGTGATGCCGAGGCTCGTGGTCAGTGCCCCTCACCATCAGATACGGATGCACAAGGAACCCTTTAGCACGCCGTTTCAAATTCTGCTTGTTACATGCATTGTGGATTTTCAAAATAGACCTCAGAGGCAACAAAACCACTTGATTAATGTTAGGAAAAAAGAACAAGGTTGGACTTCTGAATGCTTTTACGCAGGTGGACTCCAATTAACAATATTGATTCAGGTTTCAAACGAGACACAAACACCAGTGCCGTCAGCTAGAGTCCAGGGTTTGTTTGACCTCTACACCTCCACTGCACCCTTTAATATAAATATAATAATAATAATAATGACCACACTGTAACAAATTGCTGTAAGAAAACAGCCAAATTGTGACAGTAACATACTGTTTTCCATTAAAAAGGTATTATACTGTAGAAAACAATGCATTCTGGGTAATATTTGTAGGTAACTTGCCATTTCCCATAAAATATATGATAATATGCTCTATTTACAAAAAATGACTGCATTGTATACTGCAACAATATTGCAACTATAGCTTCAGCACTATACTGTGTTTTAGTCTACTGTAAAAATCAATGAAATGCAGGATTTTACTTTAATTCAGTATGTGGTTTTATCACAGTACCATACTGTAAAGTAGATAACAGTAAGGGGACTTTTTTTTTTTATAGTAGAATGCTGGCAACACTGCTGCCAGTATTTTACTGTTAATGTACAAGACAATTGTTTACAGTGCAAGACAAGTTTAAATTGAAGCAAATGGAAAACACAGTTTGTCGTATACAGACACTTTAGGGTGCCTTGCAAGGTGGGAATGAGACCAGGCTGATCATGCTTTGCCTGCAAGAAAAAAATCCCCTCACAGACACACGTAAAAAAAAAGACATGATAGAACACTCACATACATGCATGCAAAAGTAGAATGCAAGGTTTGGCAAGTGCATATTATTTAAATAAGCAGTTTAAAGGTGTATGCAAAGCATTGTTGCAAATTAACACCATAAAAAAAGCTGCCTCACAGATAGAAAGTGACAAGAGCTCAGAAGTGTGGCCCATTTGTTTCCTATTAGTGAAATTTCTCCCTGGCACTCTCACTTGCACTGGATCTCACGCCTCTAGAACATGCCATGTCACATGCATGTCATTTTGCACTTCACACTACACAGAAAAAGCGTGGCCACGTTTTAAACCACCCTCTCGGCCACAAACCCAGTTTAAGCCCTGCTCGCCAGGATTTGCATCCCTACAACAAGCCCCAATCCCCCCCCAGTTCTCGGGTGATCGGTCCCTGTGGCCCGAACCCAGACTCACTGGTGGCGGAGGAAAGGAGACGTCATTAGGAGATTAACTACAGCAGCCCACTTTACTGCCATCATAAATATATATACCTGAGTTTGAGGCCATAAACGCACCCATGAAGCCAAAATCGGGCTGTAGGGTGGGGGGCCGAGGTCATTGGTTCTGATTAAGTTTGGTACCAATTTATCCAAAAGCACATGTGGACAACTCATGGGCCTGTGCTGCATAGATACCAACACAAACATGCATGTGCACATATAAACCCAGTACATAAACAATTTTCCAATTTCTCCAATTAAGAGGAATCTGCTGTTTTACTGTTAGATGCAGAGCCTGGCTTTAGAAAGTCATATCATTGTCAAATTATAGATGATGAATTAATCCCTGCAACCCAACAGGGAAGCTCAGAGCTCTAATGTATAAATGTAGGAATCAATCAAATAAACCAACAATGACATATTCTTCATATAATCCATAAAAGTAGGTTGAGGTTTGCACAGCACCATAAAGCAGCATCTTGTTAAATGAGAGACCCTATAGCTCAGTGGATTTATATTATATGTTAAATGTGGCCAAAGCTGTCCCAGGGGCTGCCATTAGGGTTAGGTGGAGCAAGGACAGGGGTGCTTAATATTTCTTTAATTTGGCTAAAATAAGCAGAATAGTTGAATTGAAATGTTTGGTAAAAATGAAAACATATTGAAATGACAAGAAAAATACACAGCCGCAAGCAACGATTACAAAGTTCAAGCCAACACAGATTGTTAGACATTGAAAGTTTTTGATCTGGACCTGGTCCAGTGTGGTCTAGATGTGAAAAAAGCAGTGAAATCTCCCTTTTTTGCAATGTTTTTCCAATAGAATGAAGGTTTTGAGGTCAGTAAGAATGAAAAGCTGCAGTAAAAATACATAAAGCCAGCATTATGATATCCTGTGATGCTGACTTTTTTAATAAAAGCAAGTAGGACCACAGCAAATATACAGAAACAGCAAAAAGTTTACAATAGCCAAATTTGCACGAGGTGTGGCACTGGTGGTGCCCCTTATAAAGCGATTTCAAAATAGTTTTACTCAAATTGAAAATCGTTATGAAATATATCCTAAGTTTTGTAGTGATTGCACAAACAATTTATAGTCCAATTTGTGCTAAGCCATGCCCATTTGTTTTGCATTTGTTGTACCCTTTGGTGGTCAATTTGAATGAAACATTCAAGGTTTATTTAAAGTACTTAAATGGTCATTTCCAGCAAGTTTACCAATAAGCCTGATCCAAAAAATTTGGTACAAATCTGACCTATAGTTTAGGAGACATAATGTGTTGCTTTAAATATGGCCTTTAATCAAAGCTCCACCATTACAATGGGTCATATTTCTTGGGCAGCGTTTTCACACAACTTCCAATCATTGGTGAAAATGTCATGTGTCTACAGTGTAACATCTCAGAAGACTTTGAACAAATATCTAAAGCATGGGTCTCAAACTTGCGTCCCTCATGACGATATTTTGTGGCCCCCACCTTGATATGAAAGTTTAATGTGAGTTTTGTATGAATTACACTTTTACGTGTTGTGTGTGGAAGGTCCCTTTAATTACTTTTTTTGGTAATTTTGTGTCTTTTTTGGTAATTCTGTGTCTTTATTTGATAATTTTATGTCTTTTTAAAATAATTTGTGTCCTTTTTTAGTAATTTTGTGTCTTTTTCTGGTCATTTTGTGCCTTTTTTGGGGTAATTTTGTGTCTTGTTTAATAATTGTGTGTCTTTTTTCGTAATTCTGTCTTTTTTTGGTCATTTTGTGTCTTTTTTGGTCATTGTGTCTTTTTTTTTGTCATTTTGTGTCTTTTTTTTGTTGTAATTTTGTGTCTTTTTTTGGTCATTTTGATACTGCCTCCAGCGGCCCCCAGGTAATTTGAGTTTGAGACTCCCTGATCTAAAGGAAAATAATGATGCACAGAAATTACTTTAAAGGTGGACATGATGGAACAACACAAGTAAAGAGACTAGAGAGAACAGGGACACACTCACACACAAACACACAGAGGTAACCCAAGGTGAGTGGAATCAAATGTTGTTGATTTGACCATATTTGGTAGATATGTAATTTCATCTACGCACTGATAGTCTGAACAGAGTCACCAGTCAGTAGAGGTTGAACACTCTGAACTTCACTAGAGGTGATCCTGTCACCAAAAGTGATCTGAGTACATTTATCCAACACTGGATTATCTGATAAAGTGTCAGTTATTCAAGAAAAACAACATAAGTAACATATCTGGCCATTAAAGCGGATCAGAGTTAATATGACTACAAAGCAGAAGGTGGATGAGAGAGCTACATTTCCAAAGCAAGCTACTTTTAGGGAAAGTTAAATTCCTCAGTGAATGAATAGGTCAGATTTGGTGGTCCACTGAAAAGAGTCTTTATATCCTTCGTGCTACAGAAGTACTTCCGTGGTCTCTTTTGTCCTCAGCTAGAGCTCTGCACCTCTTTAAAGGGAACAGGAAGTGACCTGAGTGACCCTGGGACTCCCACACCATGTGACCTGTAGCTGTGCACCACCATGCAGTCGCAGCCAAACCGCTCCACAACAGCACAATAAACTCCACACAAATAACCTGCTTCAGTTTACCCATGAGTGCGTGAGATTGTTTTTAATTTGTCTTTGCATAAAGCACCTGGAAGCCACAATATGAGACAGTCTTTTCACTTTGTTGCTTTGCATGTCTTCAACAGGCAGACAAACAGTTGGAAATAGTGAAGTGACAGGACCAGGAAATACCCTGTACCTACAACCTGTGGAAACAGTTAACAAGTGCTTCCTTATTTCCCTGCCTGAGGCAAATGATGTCTGTTTGACAGTTGGAAAATAAGCCATACAGCATGCTATGAATTAACAATGTCTAGAATTAAATATCCAGACACGACGGGTATAAAAACAAAGAAAAACATCCACAGATCAAGACAAAAGTATAGGAACTACATCTTTTTTTTTTAAATAATGGTGCTGCTTCTGGCTACTTTCATGACATAGCCAGTGTTGAGCAAGTAATTACTCAGCTTACCCACACCTCTTTTGGTGGAGGCCTCCAACTTTTTAGCTTTTCACTCCTCACCATCATTTACCACTCAAGCAACCAACTGACCAGTTGATAGGTCCCACCCCCTTTATTACATTTGGTAGAACTCTCACGGTTTTCCACCCAGCAAGTCAAAATCAATCGACAACCTCCAGGGCTGACAAATGAAGCCAATGCTGAAGTGGCAAAAAAACTGAAATTCCTCAAAACATGAATGTGAATTGACTTGAGGCTGGCTCCAAGTCAATTCACATTCATGTTGAAAAGCTAAGGTGGCCCTGAGAGCTCACCCTGGACCGCAGGGCGCAAAAATGTTAACTTACTTCCGGGTTTAAGAACTTAGTCCCGTGGCGCCCCATAGAGACGGAAAACATTTTTTTTGTACAGGGCTCTATACATGTTGATTGCTGCTGTAAAGATGGCCTTTTTACGGTGGCCCTGAGAGCTCACAGCGCTACAACTTAAGAAAACACATGCAAATACACAAAACACAAGAATATTGAGAAAACACCTTCGTCTATTTGACAACACAAGCGCAGCATTTAGAAAACGCGCTGCAAATAGACCAGAACACAACAGAAGTGTTTCCAGAGGACACTTAAAAGTGATGCACACTTCTGGAAACGCAGATGACTTCACTGAAAAACACACCTGCTGCAAACCGCATGAAGAGGCTGTGCATATATATTTTTTTATGACATGATTATCATGTTATTTCAAGATTATAGATATATATATTGAGAGTGACTAGCTATATATAGCTAGTCACTCTCAACGGCACCAAGTTGGTCTTGGTCTTGCTAGCCGGCTAATGCTAGCACGCTATCGATCGCCAGCTAACGATAGCACGCTATGATCAGCCTCTAACGTGAAATTATCATTATCTTGAAATAATGCAATAATATCACAAGCGTGTCCAGGCGTGTGCATCACTTTTAATTGTCCTCTGGAAACACTTCTGTTGTGTTGTGGTCTATTTGCAGTACGTTTTCTAAATGCTACACTTGCGTTGTCAAATTGATGACGATGTTTTCTCAACTTGCTTGTGCTTTCTGTATTTGCATGTGTTTTCTTAAGTTGTAGCGCTGTGAGCTCTCAGGGCCACCGTAAAAAGGCCATCTTTACAGCAGCAATCAACATGTATAGAGGCCTGTACAAAAAAAATGTTTTCCATCTCTATGGGGCGCCACGGGACTAAGTTCTTAAACCCGGAAGTAAGTTAACATTTTTGCGCCCTGGGGTCCAACCTATTAAACTCAATGAGGATTTTGAATGTGTTGGTGGTAAAATGCCTGAAATAAGGTCTGTGGTTAACACAAGCTGAAGAGATATTTGCGTTTCTTGTACAACATGAAATACATCAGTAAATAGGCCTACCCCCACTTGTGAATTTAGAAGTTTCTAGTTGTCAGGGACATTAAACGTCATCATGCTGGACACGGATGGAAACTCTCTCACTAGTCCGCCTCACAGCCTCTAGTTGTGTTTTTCAGTGCTCTTGCAAACTCTTTGTAGATTATAGATTAAGTTAATAAAAAAAAAATTAAGATACGGTTATGCTAGCTTGTCAAAACGGAGACCAACTGAACTGTAAAGAGTGCAAGAGCCACAGGATCCAACCACTTTGAGCTTCATTTCGGATCTTTAGAAACCTATGGCTGAAGTTACGGAGACTACGTCCATATATTATACAACCTATGGTCAATATAGAATTTTTAACAATACCATTAAAATATATTCCAAAGGCAATATCAGCACATTGCTGGGCCATGGAGGGGTGCTGCCCTTGAGTTGAGAAAATGCAATGCTAAGCTACATTCCCATGGTGATGACATGTCAGGCAGCATGATTTCGTCTGACAACAGATCTGAGGCTGTGCTTTGGCTGACCGTGTCTGTGCATGGTGCTAATCTCTGGATAATGTTCCAGTACTGGTTTCTCTGGTCAGCAACACGGGCCCTGATGGGTGTTTATAGGGCTACATGGACACGCCTTGACAAAAGACAGCATGTTATGTTGGAGGATGAGGAGTGTAATGCATTTTTCAAGCTTCAAACATGCACCCTGGCCTTCCTGTGATTAAATATATTAGTGTATATAGTTGATATATCTCCTTTAATCTTCTTTGATGTGATGCTTAAGCAATAACCAGTTTCCAAGTGTGCAGGAAATTAACCAACATCAAGCCATGGCAGTTATTTCAGAGCTGTAACATCATAAAAAAAAAATATCACAACACGCACAGCCTCTTCATGCGGTTTGCAGCAGGTGTGTTTTCAGTGTAGTGTTTCTGTTAGAGGTTACAGACAGGCTGGAGACAGACAGAATAACTGCTGCTCATAAATACTCAAAGTCTTGGCTGGTACACTAAAAGCCTAATTGGAGAATTTGATCCATATCACCAATTATCATTTTTATAGCATATAAATGATCCTTTAATATATGAATTGTACACAAGAGATTAAGGTTTCATACTGTGCTTCTCTCGCTTGCTACACACTCTCTGTGTGTAAAACGTGTGTGTGTATGTGCCCATTTTTTTAGTCTTGTGCTCATAAAAAGAACATAAATATAAGCAGTGCAAATGGCTTTTTATTCTTGTTTTAATTATCTGCAAATAAAAACAATCCACCACAGTTATCTTAGCGCTGTGAGGCAAAGTCCCCACGGCCAGACGAGTCCTCTAAATAGTCTCGCTTTTGTGGAGCGGCCTCCCATTTCCCGTAAAGTCAAGGGGTGGGCTCTCTGTTCTCTCGCCGCCCCGTCCTAAATGTCTACATGTCCCGCACCATCTAATTCACAGGCAAATTAGGGAGATGATTTATGAGAATCAAGGATCAAAAAAGTAGACAATGTGAAAGACTGAGCACACCGCAAGTTTTATTCAGAACATATGCCGTGAAGATGAGAGGGAAGAAAGACAGAAAGAGGGGGTTGTAGATCAGAAAGTGTAAAAAAAAAA
Organism: Centropristis striata; assembly: GCF_030273125.1. Lineage (NCBI taxonomy): Eukaryota > Metazoa > Chordata > Actinopteri > Perciformes > Serranidae > Centropristis > Centropristis striata. Next base: position 30,471,498 of record NC_081529.1, on the reverse strand, counting down.
AAAAAAAAAAAAAAAAAAAAGAACCCACATACACCCACGCATCTCCTGGGACGACTCCGGGACAAGATACACCATGGGAAGTGTCAACCCTGCTGAACATCTTTGCATTCATGCTGTCATGCCAGGAGAAAATAACCAGGAATGGACATTTCTCCTGCATATGAAAGATTAAATGGAAGATAATCAGCTGTGGGCTTCACCTTCAGGCAACTTTCAAACAGAAGCTTTGTGTTAACAGTAAAAACCATTATGCACTTCACAAATGTACGCATTCTTGCACGTCGTGGGAGTCACTACACACCCGAGATACATACTGACAGTTTGCATATCAAAGATTTACAGGAAAGCCTTGAGGAAGCTCAAGATTGATTTAACATGATCTTTCCCAACCTGCTACTACAACAGCTTCCAAAACCCCTCTGTCCATAAGCTGTAGTTCACAGGAACATACAAAACTATCACAAGCAAAACCTCAAATTGCCTCAAAAACAGTTATGTGTCAGTGAGAAAACACAGCAAATAATCTGGAAACACTTGAGCTCTTTTTATACTCCTGACATTAAAAACGAGCGTGGCCGAAGGCCAAACACACCCTGAGACGTTTTTGGACTAATTGTTTCCTTCAGTTTCAAACACTCCCCCTTCAATCTCTTCAAAACTCCCTTCCTTCCCTCCTCACAGCGCAAAGCCTCCCCTCCACCTCTCTGCACTGACTAATAGGTTTAAATAAAACCTGAAATTGGTCCAGTAAACCCCTCATTATGGTGTTTTAATAGAATGAATTTAGGATAGTGCGGGGTCAGGGGTCAATGGGAGGTCCTAACACACAGCAGCTGTCATGGGGGTTGGACTGTGATTAGAACCAGTGGAGTCAAACATCCCCGGGTCCTCGACCTCACTAAGTAGAAAACCTGGAAAGTACATTTGGCCACAGACCAAAATGGAAAACATCCTCCATGTAACTTCCACAGGGGATGAGTGGAGATGGGACAGAGAGGAGGAGTAGGTACATCCATCACTGAGAGTTCACTTTAATGTGTGTGTGAACCTGGCTGAAAAAGAAAACCAGGTCCTAGAACTTCACCAGGGCTGTGAAATATAAGATTTCTGTCTGCACCCTGGATCCTCACTTAGCAGTGACATTTGCTGCAACTGTAAATTTTGCACTAATTACCTTCTTTCTGAGTGTGTGAAACCAAAGATAGAAGTGGTCTGGTTGATGTGGCGCAGGGGTGAAATATGGCTTGTTAGCAGCCCAGGAGCTTGTTCCACATGCGGTTAGGCAGCGGTTGAGATCGTCTGGGTGAGAGGGAGGGCATGCCAGTCTCCCCAGTTCAGTAAGTTTACACTGACTCAGTGTGCAATCAGTGAGATTATTGCACCGAATGGAGGCCTGCTGTTTGGGTTAGAGTTGGGGCGCTGTGGTGGCTGGAGAGACACGGGTTTCCACAGTTGTTCCTCATGTGGAAATATATATAAAAAAATTGTATCAGGGTTCTTGGGATGCTGATTTTTTTACATTACACACAGACATATGGTTTTAAATTTGACTATTTATATGGCTGTACTGGGAAAATCCTACTACATACAAATGGACTAACGCAGTATTTACTATACCTAATAGTATCCTCTATGAAAATACTAAATCAATTTATTTTGTAGTATGTGAGGCACCATCTCAGCCCGTCTTGGCATGATGTGTCTACTCCAGTGATGTCCACTGTAATGTATATTTACAATGAAATATAATGAAAATAATATAATATTAATAATAATAATAATAATAATAATAATAATAATAATAATAAATAAAAAAACCTGCCTCTTGTTGAAAATTTGAGTGGTGCAAGAATTGAATTATATTATCTCGCCGATAGTGTACTCCACTCTCTATACTGTACTATACTGCTCATATCTTAATAAGTTAGATTTTGTAGTGTCACTCATCAATAAATACAAGACTAAATATCCATTTATAATTTATAAATCCAATTATACCACGCATTTAATCACAACTGAGGCATGAAAGCCAGCAGCAACTTATAAAAGGACTTGCTAAGATAAGGCTGGTCTTGGGTACCATAAATGATGACTGCCGTCATAGCGAGACTTCACAAATGTAAAAAATGTCAGAACAATATTCTGATAAATCGACCACAGATTTGAAGTCTAAAAAGTTATACTCTTGCCTAAAAAAATCTTAAAGCTACATTTTGTGACACAACGGTAGTTTTCCAAAAATACAACAAACAGTTACACTTTTCTCCAACTGTAGGTTGGACTTTACTCCACTTTTGCCTCTGTGAAATACAGTATACAGTATTTTTTGGAATCAATATGACAGCTGGGTATTACTGGCATACTGCAGATTTTAGTTTTATTTGTTTACTGCATACAACATCCTATATTTTGGCCAAATCAGTACGCTCTGTGCAGTTTCAAATACAGCCTGCAATATTTAGTTGGATGCAAAGCAGACAATAAGCCAACTTTTTTTTATGAACCTCATGACCTTTATTATCATCCGCTTCACATCATCCCGACACATCTAAAACTTTTCTACGCTGCACAATGCTGTGGCGATTTATGCCAATTTATCTGCTCGACATACTCTGTCCAATAACTTGGCAAGAGTGAAGAAATATGCCTAAATGTATTAAAACACAGAAGCAGAGACCAAAGGGGGCAAGATTCCTGTGGGTGACTGTGTAATTTAATTTTGTATGCACATTAGAAGCCAGAGAGTATAATTTACATGTGGAGTAGAAGTGACTAGGACCCAGGAGAAATGGGCTAACATGCTCTGCTAAGGCCTGGAAAAAAAATCTGAAAATCTTTACCCTGGTTTTCCTTTGAGATGCATCTTGCAAAAATAGGAAAATTAAAACCTTCCTTCATTCTTTGGGACACTTAAGGTTCATGCGCGGTTACCTCTCCTCTGTTGCTCCTTCCTTTTCTAATCAAGAGCCCAGAGCCCACAAACTCTGGCCAGAGTTTCTCCCCACAATACAGGGAGGCATGAAGGGGGGAAGGCTGGAGTCTGTTTAAGTCTGTCTCCTTCTCTCTACCAAGAAGCCAAGACCGTCTCACAGCTCTGCAGCTTGACGGCAGCTGTCACTCACGTTGGGCTCACCCCTTCAGCGTCATTCTACCTCGGATGAGGTGATTGGCGAGTTAACCCTTTGATGCACAACATGGGTCTAAAGTGACCCGACAGAGTTTTTATGTTCTATGTCTTTGTAATAAATTATTTTCATCATTCAGTATCCCAGGTTTTCCTCAATTAGGTTGTTTTTAATCATCATACATCCTTATTTAATGTTTTCCTTTATTCATTTTTTAATAAAATCCCTTTTTGTGTCACTACTCCTCTAATGCACAACATGGGTCAAAAATTACCCAAATCCATTTTTTTTAGTTAAGTAGCTTGTTAAGCTAACTACTTAGCTAACTTCTTGGGTAAGTATTTAGCTAAGTAGCGTGTTAAGCTAACTGCTTAGCTAACTTCTTGGCTAAGTATTTAGCTAAGTAGCTTGTTAAGCTCACTACTTAGCTAACTTCTTGGCTAACTTTTTTTCTTCATGAAGTATGAGAAGCAAAATGGAAATAATGATCTGTTGTTATCAAAAACAAGATATTTGAAGAATACTTGGACTATTAAATTATAAAATAAGTTGATATCAAAAGATAGAGCACAGAAACACACAGCAGCATTAAATAACAATATTATATTAAATTAAATAACATGGGGAATGAATGAGGGTCATTTTTGACCCATGTTGTGGATTAGAAGGGGGGTCAATATGTTGTGCATCAAACGGTTAAAATCATGATAAAATTTTCATTTTTTCCCCCGCCAATAAATACAAACCAAATGAGGCACTATTTTTGACCTACAACACACTGGTTAAATTAATATTGTATCTGTTTGTTTGTTAGTCTGTCTGTAGGCAGGATGGAGGATCAACCCTGCTGAAAGGTTTTCCATGAAATTTCATAGGGAGACAGGACGTGAGCCAGGAACAGTTGATTCGGTTTCAACGGTGATTGAGAACAGGGATTTCCAGCAATACATGTGACACAAACAAAGATTTAATTGTAAATCAGAAAGGGAATGTTCGAAGAATCAAACAATCAGCTTAATTTATTTGCAAGTGACAGGAATTATGTCTCATGTGTTACAGCAAATTAATTAATTATGGACTCGCCGAGTGCTTTCTAGTTCATTATCAAATTAGCCTTATGTCAGTAATATGCTCACAGAACACATGCTTGTATCTTCATAGTCTCCTCTGCACACATGCACACACACACACACACACACACACACACACACACAGTAAGTACTTTTCCATGTGTGGAGCGGGAAGAGAGTGAAGCCGGAGTCACTCATGTTTGACAACTAGCCGCTGTCCTGTCTGTCTGTTCACACACACACACACACACACACACACACACACACACACACACACACACACACACACTGTCTCACACACTGTCTCACACACACCCACATGGACTGAACTTGACCCAACCGAGCGCTTTGACAGCAGCTGTTCGACAGACAGGCTGATCTGAACTGGACCGAAGGTGCACTTTTTATTTATTTAGCATTTGTGATTGAAATGTCCCATTATTTTCTGTTACATTTTTCTAAATAAAGCACATGCATGATATTCAAATTCTCAAGCAAGGCCCTTGTCATTAAAAGCCAAACAATGAAAACTTCTTACCTGCAACACTGCATTTAAAAGCCACATTTTCATTACTTCCACACTACACGTTCTGCTCTTCCCTCAGCCACCTGCAGCGTGCATCGAGCACACACAAACTGCCGTACAGCACAAACACACCTTGTCTTTTCAGAGGGAGGACAGCGATAAAAATCATCCCACAATACATGAACACAAAGACACGTTTAACAAAGGCAGTGATCTAGCCTGTTATCTCCTCTGCTCTTTATATCTTCACTGTCATAAAAACAAGCTGGCTTCACTAGTGGCGGTGAAAAGTCACAAAACAGACTGCTGGGACATATGAACTTCCTCCTCTGAATTTGGGACATTTATCAAAGCTATAATTGGGCTCACACAGGTCTGCGAACACATGTTTTAGTTCAAGTTCGGATCCTGACTGTCTGACTGAAAGAAAAACTCTCAGACAGCCGTAAAAGGCTTAATATCACACACTGAACTTGCCTAAAAATCACAGATGAATTGTTCTTTAGGCAGTTTTTAAATATTATTTTATTCTCAAAGAAAGAAACGCAGCCATCAGTTGTAGTGAGAGGGAGGATCATGCTGCCTCTTTGACAATGAGATCTGTCAGACTTGACGTTAATTATATATTTGCTATAATTTGCAACCCTGCTGCAAATTAGTTTGTTGCAAGCTTTGACACATTTGCCATTTAGTGTTTAACCAAATTAAAAGCGTACATATTTGGGGCGAATGTTCTGTTGTCTGAAAGAAAAAAAAATGGAATATCAATCTTCATTTTTCTCTCTGCATGCCACAACTTTTTTCCTGATGTCTGTTGTTAAATTTAAAAATAATAATTATTTCTAAAAATATATATTTTGGTATTTAACTAACTCCTGCCATTCTAAATGTATTTAGATTATACAAAAATATATTTTTGAAATGTAATCCTCTATAACGTAACAATATATAATTCAATATACAGACATTATGAGCCTATTTTGCAATAATCATTTTTCCAAATGTCACTTCACTTATTATAGAGTTTTTTTACATTTTCATGTATTATCAATAGAAAAATAATAAGCATCCAAAGTGTTTTAAGACAATTCAGGCATATCTGTATAATTCCTAACAGCATTATAGAACTGTTTGTCACACAACATGTGCAACTTTAGTAAAAACACAACTGTCACCGATAAATAAAAAAGAAAATCATTATAATAATGAAGCCCACATAAAAGCCTGAACCAATAAGGGGGAGGTGGTGATTTGTTCCAGCCAATCCCAGGCGGAGGGTGGAGTGACGACTTTAAAACTCCAACTCAAGTTGCTGTATCGTGTAGCTCCTCAGCTCACATTGTGGACCACAACTTTCACGACTGCACCTCCCATGACAGCGTAGGAAAACAAGCCCGACGAAGACAAACAAACAGGGAAGCAGAAGGAAAACAACGGACTCGCATTGACTGAAATTGTTAAAGGAATTTACTGTGGCGCACGGTGCGTAAAAGGCGCACTGGCCACTTTACTGCGCGCTCCAGTTCAGTGGTAACGTTTGTTTTTTTGTTTTTAATTGAACATTTTTGGGATTTTCATCCCCAAGGGGCTGAGCAGATAATGTTAAAAATGACAGAGGAGCATGACAAGTGTGGCAGCGACCAGCCGTGCAGTCCAACGGGCACAAACAGCTCCATGTCCCAGGACGAGTCCGACTCCGATGCTCCGTCCTCGCCGACGGGCTCCGACGGCCAAGTATCTCTGCTCGCCGGTTTGGGCAAGAAACTGGACTCGGAGGATGACGATCGGTTCCCGGCGTGCATACGGGACGCCGTCTCTCAGGTCCTCAAAGGATACGACTGGTCCTTGGTGCCCATGCCCGTGAGGGGGAACGGATCCCTAAAGAATAAACCTCACGTCAAGAGACCCATGAATGCGTTCATGGTTTGGGCGCAAGCGGCCCGCAGAAAGCTGGCGGATCAGTACCCACACCTGCACAACGCCGAGCTGAGCAAGACTCTGGGGAAACTGTGGCGGTAAGGCAACGTTTTATTTTAGAAAGAGAAATACAGGATGATCTAAATCAATATTATTAAAAGAAAATAAGTATAAGGACACTCAGAGGTCATGGCTGTAGATGTGCGCATGACACCAATTATTATTTTACCTGAACAGATTTGGAAATTACATACAAAATAGCTTTAAATACATTTTTTTAAAGTTTTTGTTTTCAATCATAAGAGGAAGTTTAAAAGGGACAATACATATTTTCTTAAAATTCTGGACAATAAATAAATAAATAAAAACTCTAAAGTAACTTGGGCAACATAACAATTTAATACCATTATTATTTTAAGCTTGCCTGCTCACATTTTAATGTTTTATTTTTAATTATTTTTCCAACTTAGTTTGCTCTCAGAAAGTGAGAAGAGGCCGTTTGTAGATGAAGCCGAGAGGCTCCGGGTTCAGCACAAGAAAGATCACCCAGACTACAAATACCAGCCCCGGCGACGGAAGAATATGAAACCAGGCCAGAGCGACTCAGACTCAGGAGCAGAACTGGCACATCACATGTATAAAGCTGAACCAGGGATGGGAGGACTGGCAGGGATGACTGATGGACACCACCACCCTGAACATGCAGGTAAGGTGTCAAATTTAACAAAAAAACAATGCACTTAGGAATTTTCAGCTGCTTTTAAATTGCTTAAATCATTTTCATTTGGCGTGGTGAGCCCTCAAACTTTATTCCTGCTATTATTTTATTTACAGGACAGCCCCATGGTCCCCCTACACCACCCACTACTCCCAAAACAGACTTGCACCACGGCGTGAAGCAGGATCTGAAGCATGAAGGCCGTCGTCTTGTCGACAGCAACAGGCAAAACATCGATTTCAGCAACGTAGACATCTCTGAGCTCAGCACTGATGTCATCAGCAACATGGAGACCTTTGACGTGCACGAGTTCGACCAGTACCTCCCGCTCAACGGCCACGCCTCGGGCTCCTCTGCCCTGCCTTCAGACCACAGCCACGGGCCACCTCAGGCGCCCGGCGGCTCTTACGCTTCCTCGTACGGCCACCCAGGCATCAACGGGTCAGCGTGGAGCCGCAAGAGCGCCATGTCCTCCTCCGCTCCCTCCGCCGGCGAGGTGGGCCAGCACCGGCTCCATATTAAAACAGAGCAACTGAGCCCGAGCCACTACAGCGAGCACTCCCACGGGTCACCCTCGCACTCAGATTACGGCTCCTACAGTAGCCAGGCCTGTGTCACCTCAGCCACGTCGGCCGCCTCGGCCGCTGCCTCTTTCTCCAGCTCCCAGTGTGACTATACTGACCTCCAGGGCTCCAACTATTACAACCCGTACTCTGGCTACCCCTCTAGCATCTACCAGTACCCTTACTTCCACTCATCCAGGCGGCCCTACGGCAGCCCGATCCTCAACAGCCTGTCCATGGCTCCCGCCCACAGCCCCACCGCCTCCAGCTGGGACCAGCCCGTCTACACCACGCTGTCTCGACCCTGAGGGGGACAAGCCACAGTCAGTTCGCACCAGAGACTCATTCAGATCGATGCACTACTAATGAAGGAAGTAAGGAGCAGGTGGAGAAGTGTGTGTAGTAGGCTACCTGTGACCATTTGAACGTGAAAAAAAAACAAAAGAAAAAGTGCCTGCTGATTTTATACAAAGTTATATTGCTGCGGTGAAAACGCAGACTTTTTACACAAAGACAAATTGTGTTGTTGGTGAGCCAAAACTCCTCCATGAGGACATGTCGCCTACGCCTACATCCTGTACATCCCCCATCTTTTTTCCAGTTTAAGCTTGCACGTGTGTGTGAGGTAAAGCAAAGGCCTGCCGCCGAGTTGTGTAGGAGAGAAGCGCTTTGGCTCGAGTCTGCTGTGAAGCAGATGGAGAAGCAGATACATTGGAGAATGTACACGGGACCAATTATGTGAATTTGCAGTGAAATTTACATTAACGGCCAGAGCTATATCGCAGCCATTTGCATCAGTCGACCAGTCTTAACTAAATGGCTCATATGAATCTTATAGTGTCATTTTGGCATAAAAGTCTTATATGTATTTATGTTCATGCATTATTGTTTTTTTTTTGTTCTTAAGTAGATAAACACATGTATTGTGGGTTTGGTTATTTACAGTACTGTTTGGCTTTTAATGAAAACAAGGTAAATGAAGTGAAGGACAATTATACAAGTACAATATCATTCCATTAAAGACCAATTTCCAGAAACATCTCCATTCCAAGTTGCAAGCAAACAGAGCTGGACCAACAGACTCACACAGGACAGAACAGGTGTCTGAAAGTTATGCTTGGCAAATTGCGATTAGTCATGATCTAGGGTTAAAGGAAATGGGGTAAAATAACACCACACACTCTGAGTGACATGTCAGCTGGACCTCCTGTATCCGTGGATGAACATGTATATGTATTGTGTGTGTCTCTGTGTGTGTGTGTGTGTGTGTGTCAGGGAGATAAAGTGCTTCTGTATGAATGAGAGAGAGAGAGAGAGATACACGTCCCATGACATAATACACACAAAATGATACTTTAAAAAAACAACTCTTCACTGAACTGTATCTTTGAATTCATCCCCAGAAGAGTGTTTAAGGAGGAAATTAAGAGTGTGTGCCCATATTTATCTCATCAACCATCAAGTGCCAACTCACTGCTGCAGTCTCGCGCAAAACGTTTTTGTGCCTTCTAATGCTTATTGTCAGTATTTCGATATGAAATTGAATTATTAACAAACTTCAGGCAGCACACAATCAGTAATCGACACCAGAGATTCCTACAGTTAACCTGCTCCTGATTATATCCTTAATTTGATATCATTCCTTACAGCCTTGGTTTGTAATGTTCTGTGAGATGCTGTATGAGGAACGTTACGGAGCAGCGCGCTCAAGGTTTTGTCCACAGAACTGTGTTTTGTATATTATCCTGGTGTATAATTTTGAGAAAGGCTGTGAAAATTATTGTTGTTCTATTAACTAGAGTTTCATTCACACATGCACAGCTAACCCATTTGCTGGCCATTTTTTAAAAATAAAAGGAGACTTTTTCTTGAGATTTGTCTTTGTCATTCTTATTTGTTCTTAGATATATTTGACAGAATTTGGGGGAAAACAATAAATAGAATTACACTGAAGCAGACAAGCTTGTTTTTGGGTTTGCCTTTGCGCTGGATACCAGCTGTCTAACATCTGCACTGTGAGCTACAGCTGTGAGGGGAGACCAGTGAGACCTCCAGGGAATTATTCTCAGTTTTTCATTGTAACGCTAATTAAACCTTCGCTGCAAATTAAATTGTTTGCTGCTCAAATCAGGTCGAAAATGCATGTTAAGGTATTCTCTTCCTGTAGCGCTCATTAGCGTTTTTTATCTTGCACGTTTTTTTGAGAAATATGCAAAATAGAAAAAAAATAAAACGGACACGTGTTGCAGTAAACTGCTTAGCGCCACTCTCATACCCTTTTGACCTCACGGGGCCTTGAGTTGACACGTTACATGTAGCTATAGACACATCTACCAAAATATTAAGCTCAGAGTTTTCTCGTTAAACACCGACACAAGAGGAGGAATGAGGAGCGCTCCCATCTCCTCTGGTCCAGTGGGTAGAATGCTCAAGTTGGCCCTGGCATGCATGCCAAGCAGCCGTCCCTAACCAGCCTAGGGAGAAGCCAAGTGCCAGGGCCGCGCTGCTGAATTTTAATGATTCATTATGCTGTGGAGGGGCCCCATTGTGTCCCTTTATCCGGAGAGCTAGAAAGGAATTAATTGGACAGAAAATGGAAGGGCAAGGGGAACTGACAAGCCATTAAGAGGGGGCTGAATGGACGATTAGATGCACATGGGGGAGGATCCCCCCCCCCCTCGCTGTCTCATATCACAGCGCTCCACAAACAAAAAAACAACAAGAACAACCACAATGACCACCAGACCAAACTGTAGAAATCATATCAGCGCACATAATCTGTAGATAATAAAAGAAGATAATACCACAGCAGATGGGGTGTGGGTGGCTCAAGAACGACTTGTTGTTTTTCTTCCCTCAAAGTCTCTTTTTTTTTCACCAGTGTTTGCCAAATACTTTCAGGAGGAACTCTTGAGAAAGAACAGGAGTGAATAAAAGTGAGGCAAAAAGGCTCTTCAGGGTGCTTGGGTCCTGTTTCCCTGGAACTTGTCCACAGTTTCTGATTGGGCCTCTTGAAAGCCCTACTGTAAATAGCTATAAAAAAAATGAACTGGAGTGGGGGGAATACTGAATGAAGGAATGAATGAATGAATTTTTACACTGCAGTTGCAACTTCGCCTGAGAAAACTGTAAATTTATGGACAGAAATTCACATCAATTACAACTACTGTGTGCCATACTGTAGATGCTCACACGCACAGGAACTCTCCCTCCCCATGCTCGCATCATATATGCAGAAATTGAAAATGAAATATAATTTAGAGTAATTTGCCGCACTGAGGCTGTGCTGCATTCCAGCTGTCACACTTATTGTTTATGGAGGAAGGGCGTTATTGGCCAAAGTGGGAGTCGCGGTCTTGGACCCAGAGGACATGAGCGGGAAGGCGAGCAGTGGAACTGGTGCTTCCACCACCGTACCACATCCCATTGTTAGGAGCGGGATAACTCGCCTGGTAATAGTCTCATCCTGTTTAATGAGCCTGGCTGACTCAGGGCATGTTTCGGGGAAAAAGAGCGAGCTGGGAACTGCGAAAACTCTGAGAATGCGAAGGCTGATTTGCAAGGGAAATGAAGTGGACATAAAGCATGGTTATGGCTCGCCGCTGAAGCTGCCCAGCCTGAGTCCACTTGATGCATCCAGTCTCTGAGACATTACAGCTCATGTCTCATCATTTGAATTTGTCTACAAAAGGGATAAAATCTGTCAGCAACGATAACATTTGTTAAATGAAAGATGTTATACCGGTATGTATATTTTTTAACCGTTATTGCTGTATGTAGCTTTTACCACAACTAAAATTTATTCAACATTCTCAAACATTACACCTTTGAGCTAGAAGCTTTTGTGTGTGTGTGTGTGTGTGTGTGTGTGTGTGTGTGTGTGGAATTCACAGAACATTGTGACTAAGAGGTTTGCATCCAGAACTTAAAGAAAGTATGAATAAAGTCAAAATGGCAGATTAAAAACCCATCCGACCCACGTGTTTGCTACAATTTCGCTTCCAAAGAAAACTCTTGCCACTCCGCCCAAGTAAATGACTTCCTGGGGCTTATTTTGCCTCGTCTCCCTGTTCTTCTTACTAAATAAAGGACATTTTATTATTGGTGTCTCCCGTGTGTGCTGGCATGACCAGGCCAAGCCAAACAGTATGCACAGAACCAACATTAACTTCCTCAATTCCTCACGAATGGGTCCGCACAGAGAAGCGAGGAGGGAAGCACAGTGCCAAAAATCCGGCTCTCGAAATGCCACTAAATTGATGCAGGCTCTTTTGAGGTAACCTACGATTAGCCAGCATCAACCAGTTCCTGTGGGGACCTGACATTAACTTCAATCAGTTTAGCTACTTAAACGGGAAGTAAAATGTCTGAGAAGAGGAAAAAAAAAGCTTCTTTCAAACTTAGTAATCAGAAAATCTTAAATCTGGTGCTTCAATCAGGCATGGAAAACAAAATTTGAAGTAAATCTGTCCCAGTGGAGCGGCTGATTATGGTTGTTTACTGAAAAGATAATCAGACCTGGGTCTAAAACTATTGCAAATAATTCTCAGTGTCTTTTTCAACCTGCTCTGAGTGCCAGATGGGGAGGGATTACTGCGCCACGGAAAGTCACAGTGTCAGTTTACTTTAACTACTTTTCTGATTAATGAAACTTTCTGGTACTCATTATAAAATTCACATTTGGTAAAAAATCACACACTTGTAAAAGTAAAAAAAAAAAAAGGTTGGATATTATTTTTTAAATAAATACATGTTATTTTACCAAAAGTGGGGTTTATCAGCACTGTAAAATGGTGATAGTGATGGTGTTGAAACAAACAGCCCCCACAGGTGGAGTGTTGCTCTTTTTTTTTTTTTAAGGGAGAAAAGAAATACAGAAATTGAAAAAAAAAACAGCAACAATTTGACATCTGGTCATGTTCTGTTCTCTGAACAGTTGTCCACAGTCTTTCACTATCGTTTTTCATTTGTTCTCTCCTTTTCACTTTTTCTTGGCACATCTCAATTGTGAATGGGGTGGCAGCATAGCTGCTCATCTTCTTTCCACAGCTTTAAGACTTGTTGATTAGTAACTATGGCTGTGTTTTCATTGTCACAGCTTTCTGCTTTTGTTGAACTGTGGCACGGTTCCATCGTCATGTACTTTCTCCATCTTTACTTGAAGTTGTCTCATCGCAACCTTTTTCCCTTCACACTTCCTGTCTCTCTACTCATCACAGAGTGACTTTACTGTCCTCTTTTAGTCACACTGGAAAGACATTTGATGATTGACAGGCGTTAATAGAATTATTCTTTGTCCCCTTGTAAAATGCAAGAGCTTTTTAAAAACACAAATGGTCTAGTTGTGCCTGTATGTGAAAATATGCAGGTTGTTGTATATTATAACCCATGGAGAATCCTAATAATTCCATCATAAAGTAATTTAAAGAGACATAAGTAGGGACTTGAGGATTCATGTGACCACAATCATTAGTTTAACATTCTTATGTCAATAATGGAATCGCTCTCCTGGCCGCTGTAATTAAGAATAATGAATTAGCATATTACTTCCCGCCCTACACACACACACTCACATTGTTACCCTGCCCCGCAGCCCCCAGCACCCACACAAGTTGCACTCCTCAGTCACCGATGACACAGAGAGAGAGAGAGATAGAGAGAGAGAGAGAGAGAGAGAGAGAGAGAGAGAGAGAGAGAGAGAGACTGAGCCACCAGCATGTGGGATCCTGTAAGACCCTGGAATGTGGAGTGTGGGAGGAACATTTGCCACAAATTTTTCATGCTACTGATGCACAGAGGTAGTAGAGGTAGAGACAAAGCATGAGAAGAGAATGGGAGAATGTGATGAGGAGAGAGGAAAATAAAGAGGATGAGGAGAAAACTGACAGAAGGCTGGAAAGTCTCAGGTAGAAACAAAAGAAAGAAAAATAACCCTCCCTTATTTCTCTTGTTTTCCGGAGCTGCTTGGCAGAAACTGCGGCAGGGACAGCAGGACCAGAGTTTTAAATGTAGCTCAGTGTTGGCAGAGCCGTGTGTGAGCGCACTCTGTGGGAGCACCAAATCTTGTCGCCCAGTGCAACATGGCGATTCAGACAAAACAGCAGAGCCCATCAAAACCCATTTACCCTGCGAGTGCATATATACCCCACAAGCCTGCGGTTAGATTTTCTATACTCACTGGCTGAGTTCTCACAAGCATATACACTGTAGTGCCATGAGGAATGCATTTTAAAACCATGTCTGGGATGCCACACTTTCTCTGGTTCCTGGGCCATGTTAAAACGGACAGTACACCGCAACATATTAGGTGACCATTGCAATATTTGTTTAATATGCATATGATCAGCAACACATGTCCATCCGCTCACACTTGATATCTTTTGTGGTATGACAAAGAGCAGGGGAGAGGGGGAGAGGGGAAAAAATAGGGAAGAGTTTGTTCTCCCATGTGGTTTTGGCCCGTTCTGAAGGGCTTGGAGCAACGCCAGTCTATCCCTGGTCCAGCCTTTGATATGTATGGGGTTCATTATGTAACTGAATCTATTGTCAGAGAATAAAACAATGTGGGGCCAGCAGGAGAGGTGTGTTGTGTGTGTTCTTCGCGGGCCACAGAGGACCTAAAAAAGCAAGTGGCTGAAGGGGCATTTACACGACTCTCTCTCACCTTATCACAGTCCAGACACCATGAAACACTTCTGCTCCCGACTTTGGCGTTGAAATGAGCTGCACACTGTTTTAACAGACAATGATCTCTTAACAGGTTTCTCACTTTGCAGTTATAGTGAAATGTGTTACAGCATTTAGCCACGAATCTTTCAAGGATTCATTCACTTGTTTTTTTTTCTGTTTTCACTCTTTTTTTTTGCATTCACACAACTGCAAAGAGTATACTGTAAAGCCAGAGCTGAGCTACAGCAGTTGTTACCACCTCTCAAGAACTACAAATGTGTAGCATCAAACAAATATGAACCTGCTTACCACCTCCTTAGGTAACACTATCAACATTTTGGACTCAACACAAAATCCATCGTTCAACAAACACAAATACAGTTAAACGGGCAATGTGTAAACATGATTTACTAATTGTAGCAATTACACTTTTCAAGATTGTGTGATGTTACATTTGAAACAAAATAAGTCATGCAATGTCCTCAAAAATGTATGGTGAACTTCCCAAACTAAAATTAAGACCTTCCATCAAATTGAAATTTGGTATTTAAGAGACTCGAAATGAAGAAGTCAACGGAGGATCTCACTTCAGTGGAGATTACTTGCTCAGCAGAGCGGACAGGGACCAACAGCCTGGCTGAGCGGAGGCAAAGGTGGATGTAATGTGGAGTCCAGTGTGAAGTCTGCACAGTAGACGATGCGGCCAGGGTTGTTTTTGTGCAGCCAGGTCTCTGTTATCACAATAAAACCTCTATCTGTGTGGAGGTTAGTAATCTGCAATCTCATATCGTCCAGCTTGAGAGCAGGTTTTGGGCCAGAAAGATGCTGTACAGAAGAAGAAGATTACTTTATTAATCCCACAATGGGGAAATTCAACCTCTGCATTTAACCCATCCTTTTTTACACACAAGTGAACACACCATGCAAGGAGCAATGGGCAGCACATTACTGCGCCCGGGGAGGGGGGTTAGGTGCCTTGCTCAAGGGCACTTCAGTCCTAGACCTGGACCGGCGACTCTCCAGTTACAAGCCCGATTCCTAACCTCTAGGCCACGGACAGCTCTTGCATCACCTCTGCTGACAAGTAGTTAGATGTTCCGGGGAGCCGTCCATTGCAAATACAGGATCTCAGTTTGGGTGTGGGTCTTAGTTTTAGTTTTAGTTGTAGGTGTAAAGTTGCTAACTGTTGTAATGCTAATGCTGTTGCTGTGTCTATGTCTTCATCCTCTCTTAGGGCAGATTGGATGCCACAATGAGTCACTATGGCCCTTATGAGTCACAAGTGGTATTATAACACAGGACAGGCTGAGGCTAGCTGGTTAGCATGCTACTTTGGGGAATGCAAATGTTTAGAATGCTTTCAACTAAAATTTAGGGCATATCTTACACATTGCAGCTTTAAAGCAACAATGACACCTACTCCCACCCTCATTTACTACCCGACCTTTCTCCTGCTACAACTAGACCCCCTTGACTGCGGCCTCAGCGAGGCTGGGGAGCTGTGACTGAGCATGGCTAGTGAGAAGAAGCTGAAGCCTTTCAGTGGTCTGCTGAGTTCATTACAGCTGAGCTATGGTGAGAGCAACAAACCTCAGCGTGGTTGCAGAGGTCACCCACTGCAGAATGCTCTGGCGCCTCCAACCCGACACTGGGTCTCTGACCGTCGCTTGCTCTCACAGACAAGAAGACGGAAGGGGACATGTAGGCCCTGGACTGTGGCTGTAGGACATTGGAAGAGTTGAAAAACTTTCTCTGCTGCGTTGGAGTCAAGAGCTTTTTTCCCAAAACCCACTTTGTGCATCCATCATTTCTCTGTTCACCTCAAAGCAACGTCAATTCATGTTTGCATTGTTATATTTGTAGAAATATAGTTATGGTTAAGTCAGATATTTATTGTAGACAAAAACTCATGTCTGTCTATCTATCTGTACAAATGAGACTTTTTATAAACTTTTTTCTCTCTTCAATACTATATAACAACATAAAATACAGCAAATTAGTGCTGAAAGCAAGAGATTGTTTTTGTATATATAATAATTTCACTTCAAGATGAGGCGCCGAGATCGATTTCCGGGAGTCAGAGGAATGAACAGACACAAAATTAAGGACTTGGGACGCAGCTGAGCAGTTTGATTTGACTGACTAAACGCTGCTTGATGCAAATGGGTGCAGTAAGTTATATTTGGACCAGACGAGGCTGATGGTGATTTGAATGAATGAAAATGAGAGCAGCTTGTTAGGCAAGATATTAGAGGGTGAAAGATAAAGCATGCACAAACTTTAGGGTTGTGCATGCTTGTAGCCAAACTTGGTGTTCTGCAGCGTGAATGACGTGACATGGAAGGGATGACTCAGTGTAGGTAAATGGTCAAAGGTGAAGTTTGTGGCTCGGAGGGTCAACCTTGACCACAAACAGCCAGTAATACAAGTCTGGAGTTACAGTGGAGTCTGTGGTTTCCAATCCTCCTTTCTCTCGTCCGATTCCTTAAGGTAATGTTTAGATTGGTCCTGCTCCATTATTTTCTCCCACGTCGAGAATCAACTTGACAACAGTCAGTGCTCAGGGACAATTATATTCATCGTATTTCATAGAGGAGCAACAACGATGTTTGACAGCACCATGTTGACTTTTCAGAAAGGCCAGGAATAAGCATTATGCTTAGCACTCAGTGAGGACACACACAGCCAGAACCCCAAAATGTAAACGGCCTGGTTTGGATTCAAAATCAACAAAAACCTGAGATCAAATGTCGGCCTGTTTGAATAGTCATTAACCAGCTTACTGGTTGTGAATTCATAAAAAGTTCAACAAAAAAGATTGAATAAGATGATTCAAATCTCACGTGTGGTGTGTTACATGCTGGATGCTTCAATTCCCTCTTGACCGCAGATAAAAGTCTCCTTTACAAGTCTCGCCTCAGTTCTTCAGCCAAGAGTGAAAATAAGGGATCCGATGCTCCTCCAAGTCATCTTACAACCCACTTCCAGTCACGTTACAACCCTGCTCTCGCTGCATCACTCTTTAGTAAAAGTTTAA
Source organism: Centropristis striata (assembly GCF_030273125.1). Taxonomy (NCBI): domain Eukaryota; kingdom Metazoa; phylum Chordata; class Actinopteri; order Perciformes; family Serranidae; genus Centropristis; species Centropristis striata. The sequence goes on along the minus strand of NC_081529.1, from coordinate 30,453,873 downwards.
AAAAAAAAGCTGAAAAATTACCATTTGTCTCAGTGACAGAGCCATGATGTCACATGGCTATGAAGTAATGTCAGTTTCAAATTTTAAAGGTCTGAGACAAACACATGAGAGAGGCACAGACAGAGGGAAGACAGAGCTGCTAGGTTGCGGGAAGGGTGACGTAGTGAACTCTCAGCTTGTGCCAGAAAGACAAACTATTCACTGTAGCAGCTAATGAGCTTGAACTTTGACCCCTCGGTTAGGCAGGAGGCCTGGTGCTAGACTGCCACTGGTACTGTCTGACTGTTTTTATGGTTACGTGGAGGAGGAGTGGGCTGAAGAGGAAATGGTAAAGCTTTCCACTGAACAAGAAATAATATATGCTTCACAAAACTCCAGATACTTCTACGCTATTTTTTAACGATCTGATTGGAAAGACAGTTGCAGTTACTGTTTAACTTTGTGTTTTATGTTGAATAAGAAAAGCTCTTTGCTACTTTAAATCACAAATGCCAAAGATATTATACAAATGCATGTGTAGGAAATGCACATAGTTAGCCTGGTACACTGCAAAAAAAGAAAAGTTGGGTGAACTCAAAATTTCAAGGCAACAAACTTCAGTAAAATTTTAAGTAGGACAATTTAACTAAATATTTTTAGTTTTGTTTTTGAGTTTGCTTAACTCTGAATTCTGATTTTTGTCAACTCAACTGTTGCACTAACTTATAATTTACATTATAATAACTTGTCAGCTAATATTGCGACCACAATTTTGAGTTAGCATTGATACGCTAATGGCTACTCTTGTAGCTGTATCAAGCAGCGCCGCTAGCATCAGTAAGCCGCTAGCATAAGTTAGCCGCTAGCTTTTGCTAATGACCGAATTTCACCGCTTTCCTGCATTTCACAACAAAGAAATAAGTTAGCAGAACTATTGTCCCTTGTTGTGAACCCCAACTTAAAGATATAAGTAACAACAACTCACAAACTTGTTTTTGAGCAGACAACTGGCTTCCTTTGTTGTGCTAACTTACATTATTGCCCTAAATGTCAATCATTTATATTTCCAAGTTTTACCAACTTAAATCACTGTTTTAGGCCAAAAAATACAAGTTGGCTTTCTTGCAGTGTAGCTAGCATTACTTCCTAGCAGTATTCAGGTGGGGTAGGATGGTGTGCAGGGATTACATGATCAAATGTGAAAAGTGATCTGTAGTTTGGGGAGGATGGCTTTTTTTTTTAAAAAAAAGAAAGAAATACAACTGATCTTGCATTGCTTTGCCGTGTGATATCCCTGAGAAGAGGCACTCCCACTGCTGCAGGGGAGGGAGACGTGAGACAGCACGGGGCAACCAGATGGAAAGCTAACTGGTGGAGGTTACTGGAGGGCAGAAATCCACAATAAAACATAAGAAATCATTGGAGCAGGCGAATCATTTAAAGCCTTTTCAGGGAAAAAAGCAAAACAGTTTTATTAGCTGTTACTTGTTCAGCTTATTCTAAGCAGAATTCTTGGTAACACTTTACAATAACCATAATTTATAAATGTCAAACAGATAGTTTATTAATGTTTAATCATCATTTATAAACCGTATATAGGCCATTTAGAATGGTAAATACATAATTTATTCATATTTAACTAACTAAATCATTTATAAATGACAAATAGATGGTTTATTAATGGAAGTGTATAGTTACTTTACCATTAACAAACAATTACATTATAATTAATAGTTTATCAATAGTTTTAGTTGCACTCATTATAACATTTTTAACACCATATTAAGTATGTTAATGTTTTTGAAATGATTCATATAACTTTAAGAAATTGGTTGAAAACATTTAAAGATTGTATGATTGAATATGTTTAGCACTTTGTAAATGGTTAATAATTGGTTTATAAACCATCTATAAACATCACTTAGTTGGTTATTGTAAAGTGTTATTGAATTCTTGATTTATAATGCTAACCATAATGCTCCAAAAGCAAAATGAGAAGTTTTTTATCATTGGCCTTAATATTTGATCAAAAATATCCATTAACACCCTGTAAACTGTACACACGTCAACAAATATGAACCTCATATTTCTTTTTTAACATCCAAATATTAATTAGCAATTTAATGCAAGAACCCTTATTCTATTAACTGATGGCTTTAAACAATCTGAAATGTATTTTGTGGTTTACTTTACACTAGTTTCAAGTCTTTGGACTAATCCTGGGGGACCTGAGGGCACCCGCAGCAAACACACAACAGCAGAATAACGATGCATGTTGACTGAAATTAGATTTGTATTGCTAAGCTAAATGTATTAACTATAAACAGGCATGTGACATGCAGGCACCTTCCCATCCTCTGAGATACGATTTGATGTTGTTACATGACTGTGGTTTGTATTTTGACAGGGACGCCAGAGATGAACTGCAGTCCAAAAATTTGAAGGGAAACCCCCTCAACCTTCCTGCCAGAATGCGGCTTGTTTTGCCAGTCAAATCAGCTGCCCTGGAGATATTTCAGAGGAAAACTGGGGACAAGGGAGAGGGAGGCGGGAGAGAAAATGGGATGAAAAGCAAGTGATACCTTCGTCTGGTATGGTGGTGCCAACCTGCCTTGTGATGAAAGATCATGAGATGATATTTGGAAAGTCCCTGCATGGCAAGAACCTGAGAGACCTAAGGCGCTCCTTCTTGAACTCCTGAGGAAATCAGGATCACATTTAGATGATGATTTTGTTGCATTCATTTTGTTATTTTTTCATCTTGTGATGGGGAAGTCCTCTGGGCAGAAAGGGCAGTTGGGCTTCAGGATGCAGAGGGAGTCTAGAATTATGGGCGATTGAAAGCTTTTCTGGACGGGGTTCAAGAAGTGCTGACGAAGCAAGACTAAACATCGCAAACCGCAGTTGAAAGATTTGCACATGTGCTGCTGGCTCCCCCTGCACTCCTGCCACCCCGGGATTAGTCCCATCCTGGGAGAGCAGCTACATTTACATGTGTGTAGGCAGGCATGCACACACACACATAGACACACACTCACGCACATGCTTTACATGCACATGCACCCTATAATTGCAGAGGAGGAAGGAAAGCAAAGCTGAGACAGAGAGGTAAGTGTCAAGACTGATGGGAAAATGAGAAATTAAAAAAAAAAGAGAATTCCTGAGTAACCACAGCCAGCAGCATAAATAAAGTCAGCTTCCTCATTGTAGTGAAAGTGTACAGGGCTGAGAATAAGATTTAAGTTAGTTAGTAAGTAAAAAAAAAAAATTCACTTCTGACACTTGTCAGCTTTTCACACGCCATAAGTAAAGGATGTAATTTAACTCTATGGAGTCTTGGGGTATTTTGTCAATTTTTGAACCCTTTTCATGTCTTTTTGTGTCTTTTTTTGGTCATTTTGTGTCTTTTTTTTGTTATTTTGTGTCTTCTGTGGGTTTTTTTTTGGTCATTCTGTCTTCTTATTTTGTCTTTTTTCGTCATTTTGTGTTTTTTTTGTCATTTTGTGTCTTTTTTTGTCATTTTTTGTCTCTGTTTTAGTCATTTTGTGTCTTCTGTGGGTTTTTTTGGTCATTCTGTCTTCTCATTTTGTGTCTTTTTTGGTCATTTTGTGTCCGTTTTTAGTTATGTTGTGTTTTTTTAGTCACTTTGTGTCTTTTTTTAGTTTTTTAGTCAACAAAAAATGTGATTTTTAATAAAACTGAAACTGGCCTCATGGAGTTGTTGTTATACATGTGTTTTTCTATTATCAGTTTATTACTTTCTTATAAATCATACAATTTTAGGTGGAGGCTTTAAATAAGCCCATCTGGGTTTTCTGCCTCTCCCTGCACTTTACACTATATGTTATCTTTGTCATTTTATGCAATTCTAAATGTGCGAATAAACCTAAACCTAAACCTACAGTGACCCAGACACAGAGATCAAAGTGGTAGCATGTTTGATTCAACTAGTCTAACCATTCACACCAACACACCTGGGACTGGAAAGTACCTCACCCAGCTTCAATATTCAGACTACTGTGGTTGAGATATTATCATAACTGCTCTTCTTTTTTTCTGTTTGGAAAACAATGGTAATAATCAGAGCGCCAATCTCATTTTAAGGCTCTACAAGAATTTAATTGAATATCTTTGCAAATCAAATTTGCACAAGATCCAATTTTTGGGAGTTGAACTCCAAGTAAAAAAGAAAAAATGTTGGTCCCATTTGAAAGGTTACACTAGAGTTTATAGTCAAAGAGTCAGAATAACTGTAAGTGCTGTTATTGAGTGATGGAAGTTGAAACACAGTAAAAAAAATAGTTTTTTATTGTTTGCCTGTATATTTTTGTTAAATACAGGCCTGCAGGTCATTAAAGCTGGGACTTTTTAGCTGGAAAACACAATGGGGGTCAAAGTATAAAATATTACCTACTCCCAGTTCAAATTTGATGAAGATATATGAAAAAATACTATTTTACACAGGTTTTTATAATTATCATAATAATAATTATGATTATGTATTTATGGAGACTCCAATAGCATCCTCGGTAACCATGGTGACAGATCAAATGTCCAGAAATTTTGAACCCTGCAACCTATAGTCATTATTCTGGGCTCTAATGAAAGGTAACATTTTGCTGTTGTGGTTGTATCTTAAAATGTTAAAATGTGGTTTTAATCAATAGAATCACAAGAATCTTGGCTCCACAATGATATGTAGCATGAATATCAACTCTAACACAGTGGTTTTGTACATAAGTGTAATAACATCCCTTATGTCCCATATCGTCACACAGTTAAAATAATCGCCTATGTCATTTTTAGTCAAAATAGTTTTTTTTGCCTAAATCATCTCCTATGGTAAAATCGCCTACATCCTCATTTGATCAGATCATGTGATTTTACCCCTTTAAGATAATGGGATCTATTATGCCGGATTTATTATGCCGAAGTCAAAATAAAATGTGACTTCGCAAGATATCCGCAAGATAGAAGCAAGATATGGTAACACTTTATTTTGAAGGTGTCTACATAAGAGTGACATGAGTGTGTCATAAACATGACATGGGATGTGTCATGAACATTAATGACACTTTGAAGTAACATTAATTCTCACGATACTTGTCATGTCATGTTTCTGACGGGCTTGTGTGACTCTTATGTAGACACCTTCAAAATAAAGTGTTACCATATCTTGCTTAAGTCACAAAGGCATGTTCAAAAAATTGCCTAAGTCATTTATTTCTCTTAAGTTACATAATTTACACACAGTGTTATTACTATGCCAATAGCCATCCTTTGTTACATCCTTTTTGAGTGAAATGATCAATAAATGTCATATGTTACACTTTTGGTGAAGTTTTTTCTGTTTCCTGCAAAACAACTTTGAGAATTTTCCCCAAAATTTTCAGACACAAGTCTCAGAGAACCACCCACAAACTCTTTAGACACAAGTAATAATATCATTTAGCACAAAGGCTGTCTAGTTTATGGTTGCTTGTGTTTACTTATGTGCATATGTATATATGATCTCACGTGTCTGCCCTCACTCACACACTACGGACTCTGCACCTTTATCTATCATAACACTCAGTTGCAAAACACGGGACAACTGCTCAGCACAGTAATAACTTTGCATCTGTCGACCAACAGATGCAAAGCTGTCCGGTCACCCAGGTCCTCGGTTCATAACAACAGCTGAGGCTCAACCACTTTCCCTGCAGCAACGTCCATGTCATGAGTGGCAACATAATCTCAAACATATTGAGCTCTCCTTAACATGTTTGTTCAGCTTTTTAACTTTTTCATTCACCCTGGCCAAAAAAGACACAAAATTATTTAAAAAAAAGACACAAAATGACCAAAAAAAGATACAAAATGACCAAAAAAGACATAAAATTACTTTAAAAAGACACAAAATGACAAAAAGACACAAAGTTACAAAAAAAATACACAAAATGATGAAAAAACACTAAAAATGACAAAAAATACACAAAATGACTGAAAAAAAACACTAAACTACTTTAAAAAGACACAAAATGACCCAAAAAAGAGACACAATGACACAAGACACATGACACAAATAAACAAAATTACTTAAAAAAGAAACAAAATGACAAAAAAAAAGACACAGAATTACAAAAAAAGACACAAAATTATTTAAAAAAGTCACAATCATTACAAAAAGACACAAAATTATTTTTAAAAAGACACAAAATTACCAAAAAAAGTTATTAAAGGGACCTTCCACATACAACACGATAAAGTGCCATTCATATAAAACTCAAATTAAACTTCCATATCAAAGTGGGGGCCACAAAAAATCGTCACGAGGGCCGCAATTGGCCCGCGGGCCGCGAGTTTGAGACCCATGATCTAAAGTAACTCAAACACCCATTTAAACATGGTCTAAATTATATTCAAATTAAACAACTCCTCCATGCAAAGTCACACATTTCTCATCATCCCAACCCACTCATGCATTCACTAGAGCAATAGAAGGAAGTAGAAGCAGGGCCTCTAAACACAACACGCAGTGTGTCTCTCCCACCTCCGGCACACACTCACTTCCTCTCTCTGCGCCGGGGGAAAGTGGAATGAAACAGAAGAAATTATCAACTGACAGGTCAAAGCGGGGAATGTGTGTCATCTTCACTTTCCCCTGGAAAATATAAGACCCACAGGTGGTTAAAGCTGCTCTGGAAAATGAGATTTTCCCCAAAGCAGAGGCCAAGTTCCACCTGTTCTCCCAGTTACCACAGAAACCATTCACAGCTGAGTAACATGACCCCTCTTAAACATATGAAGCAAAGCTGTAAATCGTTCTGGTTTTAGATTTGTGGCTTAACACTGACAAAAAATATATGTAGAGTACTTATGGATATGGTATGTTATATTTTATAGATGATTAATGTCCATAAGGAGGAGTTGTGTCATTCAAAAAGGCCTGGGGACCGACTGGGGAAACACATTGAGGAGTCCACCACTAGATGGCACTGCAGCACTTCAAATCAATTCATTTTTGATCCACTGAGTACACATTACACACAGTCTCACAGCTGTCTTTTGACTGCCATTTAACTTTCCATTAGACAATCTGGTGACGCCTAAAGTGCACAAATGCAAAAACAACGAATGCAAAAAAATAACTGCACTTTAATGGGAAATGTATATTGTGTGACCCTCTTAACTGACCAGCCACAGCAGAGATATGTCTTCTATATTTGCATTCTGAGCATGAATGTTGATTTATTTGAATCAATTTAAGCTAATTAATAAAAACATGTGGTGATCGATCATTTGAATATGTGGCACCCAAACTTTGGAACTCTCTGACTCTCCCCCTAGGGTGTGCTATTTCTGTGGACTCTTTTTAGTATATTTTAGTAAGATTCTGTGGAATCTTTTTAGACAGGCATTTGGATGCATTGTACGTATTATTTTATATTTTTTTATGTTTCAATATTATTATGTTTTTAACTGTGTTTTAATTGTCTTATGTTCCCCTATCTTATTTCTTTCTTCTTGTCTTCTGTAAAGCACTTTGTCATTTTATCTGTTAAAAGTGCTATATAAATAAACTTTACTTACTTACTTAAAAATGATTACAATTCACTGCATAATTAGCAAAAACAATTAAACAGGGCTCTAGAGAATGTTACAATTTTTCTCAGTGGCTTTGGTGCATTTCTCACGTCACAATTAACATTTGCACAACATTAACAGTTAGTTCAACCTCCACAACATTTAGTCATTTGTGCACATCATAGTAGCAGTTTCTCATTCCTTACAACTAATTACAAATACTTTTGGACATGCATCAATTGCTTTCATACAACTCTCTGCTGTTTTATAACATTATCTTTTGCTTATGTCATGTCAGTCAAAATTAACTATCCTTGTGAATGCTGAATAGTCATTCCATATAAAACTAATAGTCCTCATTTCATCGCTTGAGTCATTACATACAAAAATATTGAACTAGTTGTCAGAATTTGTCAAGCAAATTTTATACATTTTTAAAAAACCTTTATTTAAAAAGAGAACTTTTCTGCAGAATTGAATACATTTCTCTCAGGTGAACCTCAGCTTTCACTGATGAGAAGGGCTGTGTGAAGCATTAGTTGCAACCAATGATACTTCACTACAATCTCTCAGAGCTGAATCCATAAACCCATAAACACTTTACAACATATATGAACCAAGCAGGACTACAATACTGTGACACTGTACTGTGCACAGCTCTACCCAAAGGGACGTCATGTTTGTTGTAAATAAGGGTATTATTTTCCTTTTGCACAATGCTGTGAACAAATTAGAATTGAAAAGAGCATATGCAACAAAATGTGAAACATACATATTCAGTGTGTTGTACTCAGTTACCTCATTAAATATAGTAATGTGTAACTTTACTGTAGTTTTCAAATGGCTGTGCAAATAGTATATAGTCTGTCTGGAGCATTTTCAGGTAGCGTCACCAAGATCTGACTTTTCTGCATGACAACATTTACAGAGTAAACTGTCATAATGAAAACATGACAGAGACATTTGACTTTCTTGTTCATAAACATGGTGTCAGGACTTTTCATCTTGATGACACTTTCTTTTTTTGTCATTTACCTTTTATTGTTTTTTGATTTTACATGTAAATGAACAAACAATCAACATGAAGACCTATAGACAAATACAGAAAACAAAAAGCTGGAAAACAGCCCAAAAAAAAAGAAGAAAAAAAGGGAAACATACAAAGAAATTGAAGTATTCTGATAGTCCAATCTGAGATTACCTGAAATCCGTTTTTGCCAATTTTCAATAAATACCTCTTTTTGTGTTCTTAAATTGAAAGTAATTCTTTCCATTACAAAGATGCTGTACACAATATCAATCCATTCATCTGCACTAGGTGCCTCCCTCTTCAGCCATTTATTTTTATTGATTTTTACACTGACACTTTCATTGACATGAATACTTGCTTTTGACGAATGAGCTATCCATTTTGAGCAAGTGATACACTTTTGCAGGTTATCAACTAGGTTTTGGAGTCTGTACTAATTGTTTTGAGAAATGCATTAACCCTTGTGCAAATGTAAATAGTGATTAGAGAAATGCACGAAAGCAACTGAGAAAAACTGTAAATCAAGTGCGCCTCGAGACCAAATGAAGATATGAGGTTATTCTGTCCCTACATTGCAACGGAGAAATCCCAAACAGTCAAATGCACAATTTAGCTCTTTATTATCCAGTTGCACTCACCAAACAAAAATGGTATCCATTAATTTCCTGGGCTCTGTAAATGATGTCAGCAATGATAGATTATGCCTCATTAAACTCTTATCTTACCAAACTGCCTCCACGATGAGCCACTGTGGAACCTGGCAACCCATCTTGTTTGCTCATTGCTATTTACCTTAGCAACATTATGGAAAGTTTTATACGCAAAAACAATCCAAGTAAATTGCAATTAATTAGAAGGCATGATTAGGGAAGTTCTGGTAAATGGGGGAATAAAAGCACTAAAGCCCTCAATAAGGTACAACATGACAACAGACACGATTACACATATTGATTTGAAAGTGGTTTGCATCTTTTACTGGTTTTAAACAAAGTGATATTATCATCCTCCAATGGCTCAGGACCCAGCTGGTTTCAACAAAAAGCTCTGATAAACTCACTGTGATCAGCACCAAACAGACAGCAACCACATATAAGTGTATAAGTATAAGTGGAGCATTAAGCAGCTAAAGCTACAGATATTTCCCATAGGAGAAAAGAACAGGGCTAAGAAGCGAATAAATATTGGATTTACATTCATTAGATGACCAAATCCAACATCCAAATGTTTTCTAGTGTTGCTCCACTTCTGCTTGGATATGAACATAAATAAGAAAATGCTTGCTAACATATTTGTTATATCAATTTTATGGCTTGTCTTGCCTCGGTGGCAAAAATATCTGTTTATGTAGCTTTAACTAACATATAAAAACATCAGAACTATACTGCCCTACAAAGCCTAACTGCAGTAACTACATTTTTGGTCAAAATTGAGTTATAACTAAAAATGAACTCCTTGATGTCTGTTTTATCTTGTGACAAAGTTTTAGATTTCAGTTTTGCTTTATTTCAGAGAAATAATTATATAAAAACCACAAAATCCAACTCAAAACCAAGCAGTAATTGCACTTACCTTGGTCTGCTTTGGATATATATATACAAATTTAAACATAAAAATAATATAAATTAAAAGTTTATTTGATAGGGAAATTATTATCTTGATGTTGATTAAGTAAAAAAGTGAGATAAAATTATATTAAGACTAAAATATAACATTACTTTATGATATTAAGTCTAAAATACACAAATCTTTGAATAGAGTTGTTAAACACTTTTAAATACACTTTTAACAAAATCAATTTGAAAATGTTTATTCACTGAAAACAAAATATAAAAGCTGAAAGAAGACGACAACACTGTAGTTACTGCACTCTGTTCGTGCATTACTATTAGAACTTTTTTTACAGAAATGCACTTCATTTTTGGGGTCAAAGGTCAAATAAAAGTGTCACATCATTAACCTACCAATAACCCATTTGGCTGACCAGTTAAAAAACGTTAAAAAACTTTTAAAACAGTTTTTCTCAGTTTTACCTTTTGCGTAGTTTCTGCAGTTAGACTTTGTAGGGCTGAATAGTAATCACAGTACATATATTCACTTGAAGAGTCCTGGGGTAGAGCACCTTTGCTGTTGGACCATGTGTTCACACCAAAGAACTCTGGGAACTGTAGTCTCAAGATCAAGAAGGTTTATTTTCTGCAGAACAGAATGTTGAATCTGCTCAGCAGTGGCTTAGGGTAGGGTATAAAATGAGTTAGTGTCAGAAACTAGATGATATTACCTTTTAAATACATGCATTTTGCAGTTGTGGCCCAAAAGATTTTTTGGTCTAACATTACCTATAACCCTACCTGGACAGGTAGGTTTTTAAAAGGTTAGCATTTTTATTGAATGGATGACATGATAGCAACCAAAAAATGGTCTTGTATGATTTCTTATGAAAACGTATGCAATAGTTTGTATAATAAAACAAATAATGGTTTCTTTTTTAAACAGATAGAGTTGCAAATGGCTGGAAAACTTTTGGTAAATTTCCAGAGACTTTCCATGGGAAGTTAAGATGGGGATTGTTTTGAAATATTCCGAAGGGGAATCTTTCCATGGAAGTTATGGAAATGTTTGGGAATTAAGGGAATTTGGGGTAATTTAAATGAAGTCTATCATATCCAAACATAAATATAAACATTTTGTTTAGGGTTAGGGTTAGGTCAGGGGTCTCAAACTCAAATTACCTGGGGGGCAGTATCAAAATTACTTAAAAACAGACACAAAATTACCAAAAAAAAGACACAAAATGACAGAAAAAAATTAAATGACTTAAAAAAGAAACAAAATGACCAAAAAAGACACAAAATTACAAAAAAAAACACAAATGACCCAAAAAAAAGACACAAAATGACAGAAAAACACTAAATTACTTAAAGAAGAAACAAAATGACCAAAAAAGACACAAAATTATTTTAAAAAGACACAAAATTACAAAATAGACACAAAATTACCAAAAAAGACACAACATTAATAAAAAAAGACACAAAATTAATTAAAAAAGACACAAAATTATTTAAAAAAGACATAACATTATTAGAAAAAGACACAAAATTATTTAAAAAATACACAAAATTACCAAAAAAAATACACAAAATTACCAAAAAAGACACAAAATTACCAAAAAAAGACACAAAATTACCCAAAAATTGATTAAATGGACCTTCCACACACAACACGGTAGAGTGCCATTCATATAAAACTCACATTAAACTTTCATATCAAGGTGGGGGCCACAAAATATCGTCACGAGGGCCGCAATTGGCCCAAGTTTGAGACCCATGGGTTAGGTCATAAGCAGGCAACCAGGCAAAATAATACAATTAAAAAAACAAACGAAGTAAGTAGAACTTTTGCCTGTAAGTAGAACTTTATCAAGTTTTAATGTATTTTATTATTATTATTTTGCAACCCTATAGATCCAGAGCTAAGTGGTTGGGTTTAGCCACCAAAACTGCTTTGTAAAGTTTCGCCAACAAAACCACTTGTTTAATGTTAGGAACAGAGGAACTAGGAGCTACTTAACTCCAGAACGACTCAATGTTACTCCGGTGACGTAGAACATGAGTAAATACATTGCCAATGGGTCAAAAACATCGGTCTCAAACTTAAAAATTGACCACATTGCTGTTTTTAGATCACATTTATAGTCCTTTCACTTCACCCACTTCTGTGGTTAAATTAGAACAAGTTGGCATGCTCAGTGAGCCGCTCTCATAACTATTCAACAGTTCTGTTTCTGAGCCCTGGCGTTAGGCTGTTAGGCCGGCATTTACACGTGCAGAGGCTCTGTTCCCATTCGATAATACAGGATTATAATGGAAAAAGCCAATTTAATACACACACAATGATGCTCACTGATAGCTAATTTACTTGACATCTTTTGTCGCAGTGGTTGTATACTGCCTCTGCATTTGGAAACTGGGGTAATTTGATAAAAGTTGGATTCTGGTGAGGAAGAGCTGACATGTTGAGGAGATAATGGAGTCATGTGAGACTATTATGAGTCTGTGAGGCAATCAGCACTCAGCGAGCATGTAACCACTATACTTAATTAAATAAGGTCTTATTCAATAGTATATGTGTTCAATTTATATCTCTATATAACAGATAATGTGTGGGGGAAAAAACGTCCTCCATAGCTTAATATTTAAACAAGGCAGGATTATTTATAATTTACAATATGCATTTATACTTGAATGTAATAAAGATTTCCTCTGTCCCTCCCTTTCTGATATATTTACTTATACAGTCAGCAGTAATTTCTGAAGCATGCATAAATATTGAAGTGTGCCAAATATAGACACGAATCCAAATAAAACAATTAGGCATGCCCATTACCCTCATAAGTAAACAGAGATTTCATTTCCGAGTTTATGGGCATATTTTATTAATGCTATTCCAGGCGAGGAAATGAATGAAGCCAGATCAGTTTGCCACAGAGAGACAGGCCTCGTGAACTGAGGCACAAGTGCAACCGTTAATCCATAATAATGGGCTGGCGATGCGGAGCAGATGGCTGTTATTACAGTCGGCATCGGGCTGAGGACATTTGTGAAAATTAACTGAGAGTTTCTGTGTGCGTAGAGCCACGTGCCTAACCCTATTTTAACTCTGATGTATGTTTATTATTTAACTTTTTCACTCCATGACGTAACTTAACATTTATCCCAACAGGTCCCAACCCGTGGAATAGCCACGGAATCACTCAAATTTCCGTGAAACTGACACGGATTTCGCTACAATGCAAGTTAATGACAGTCATATCCCGTGGCTATTCCAACATACAAAGTGATTATGTACATTCACTGAGTGAATATTTAGAAATTAAAACATATATTTCTCGCTAGAAATGTGATCAAAATCCATTTTTTTTTTCAAAAATGTATTTATGGAGTTTTTTCACAAAAAGTAATACACGATGAACACAACAACGAACATACAGTCATAAAACCCCATCCCTCCCTCTCATAACCAACAGTAATCTCGGAGGAAAACAAATACTTGAGTTAATAAAAAATAAAATAAAATAAATGTATTAATTAATAAATAATAGTAATAAATAAATTATATTAAATCATATTAATGAATAAATTAAATAAATTAAATATTTAAAAAATGGAGAGGAAATGAATAAATAACAATAAGACAACACTACACAATCATAATAATCATGAAAGTATACATAATTAAAATTAATTAATTAATGAAATAACAACAATAATAATAATGAAATAAAATTAAATGGACAGAGTTATAAAACATGGTCACCATCCTATTTCTCTCTCCCAATTAAGTCATTTCAAAATCCATTTTTATGCAGAAACTAAGTCAAAATATTGATTTTTTTCACAAAAAATGAGAGAACTGTCCGCCATGTTTTCTGTTCTGACCGTCGGGACCTTAAAAGTCACGTGACTTGGAATAAACCAATAGGAAAAAATATCCATGGAATAGCCACGGGATATGACTGTCATTAACTTGCATTGTAGCGAAATCCGTGTCAGTTTCAAGGAAATTTGAGCTATTCCGTGGCTATTCCACGGATTTTGAGTTAAGTGAATCCGTGGCTATTTCACGGATTCCTGTGAGACCAGGTTCATAAAAGGGCAAAAAGACAGTTACTGGGACTGGAAATCAAGCAAGTGAGACTGTTCTCCTCCAATACAATCCCAAACGTTGTTTGTACAGCAGCTGATTTATACATATATATATATATATATATATATATATATATATATATGTATATATATATATATATATATATATATGTATATATATATATGTATATATATATATATATATATATATATATATATATATATATATATATATATATATATATATATATGTATATATATTATATATGGTGTTCTTTTTAAGAAAGCTGCATAGTTTTAATGTAGGCAGGACTCTAATGAAAATGTTTTACTCTGCTTTTATTGAGTCAGTACTTTCCTTCAATGTTATCTGTTGGTTTGGACATCTCAGTCTTAAAAACAAAAACAACCTGGATAACATGGTCAGGCTGTGTTGTAAAATAACTGGTGTTTGCCTTAAAAATCTTCTGCAGCTATATGAAGAAAGGCTCATCTCTAGGTGACAGACCATTGTTTTTGACTCTCTTCACCTCTTACATGGTGAGTTCCAGCTGCTTCCTTCAGGGCGAAGGTTTAGTTTCCCTAAAGGCAGCACCAATGCGTACAGGTTCGCTTTTGTCCCATCTGCTATTGCTGCTCTAAACAAGCAATGATATCAGGACGTTATGCTTCTCATCATCCTACTCCATTTAACAGTGAGCGATAATCTGGAACTGTGTTGTTTGTACTATTGCATTTGTGTGTATGTTGTACTTGTATTTAATGTCTTTTGTCTTATACTACTGTTTGTAAATCAAATTGCCCCATAACTCATGTTTACTCAAGTAAAGTAATGTACTTTACTTGAGTATTTCCATTTTATGTAACTTTATACTTCTACTTCACTACATTTTAGAGGCAATTATTGCTTTTTTACACTACTACATTCAGCTGCCAGCCTTAGTTACATTTCAGGTCAAGATTTAACATGAAAAAATATGATCTATTTAAAAATGACTGTGCATGTTTATTAATTAAACCACATACAAGTACATTAAGTAGTTAAAATTAGCCCTACCTAGACAACAGTAAAATGCTGCTGACATAAATAGACCAAAAATTATAATACGAAAAACGAGTACTTTTACTTTTGATACTTTAAGTTCATTTTTCTGTGATTGGATACCAAAAGCAGGGCTAAGAAACGGCCATGGACCCCATGCTGCCTTGCAGTTCGAAACTAAATTGAGCGTGCAAGGCAGCATGGTGTCAATGGCCGTTTCTTAGCCCTGCTTTTGGTATCCAATCACAGAAAAATGAACTTAAAGTATCAAAAGTAAAAGCACTCGTTTTTCGTATTATAATTTTTGGTTTTCAGTTCGAGACGAAATCGAGCGTGCACGGCAGCATGGGTAAACCCAGGCTAGTGGGTCGTATTAGAGGAACAAACAACCTATGTGGTGGTATGGTGTGGAGGGAAGAACCCATTACATTTAGGAATGGATCCGAGTGCTCACAAATGCAAACATGAAGCTGGTGTGGTGAATATCCTGACAGTGAGCTTAATTACTGTGTGTTCCCAGCGTGTACAGGATGTGTTCTGAGAGAAGAAGAGCTCAGGAGAGGGGGGAGGAGGAGGTGGGAGGACAAAAAGGGAGAAAAAAGCTTGGGGAACAGAGAGGGTTTCATTCAGCTTCCATCTGAGTCCCTGTTGTCATGGAGACAAGCACAGGATGCAGAAATTTGTGTTTAACAAAAACAACACTTTCCAATTTTCAAGTAGCAATTTTGTTAAATTCAGTCAATGCTAAAACCAGTTTAGGTCTTTATGGTGTAAGGTTTGTTAAATGAGCATGTACAGACACACAAAACCTAATTTGCATGGATGGATGCAATAATTTCAAATTAATCGAATTCTGTTGTTTTTCTGGATTGTGAAACACTTGCACACACATGCATACTACAGTGATGAGACAGGACCTGCATGTGAAAAGATAGATATGAGCAAAAATGATTATCTATAAAAAAATTATAATCTAAAATCAGTTTGTTGATGTCATGTGATGAGCAGCAGCAGGTGAAAGGTCATCATGTGACGTGACCTCAGTTTTGCTTCATGCAGCTGTGATTCAGGACAAGGTTATAATAGGTTTGGATTTTTCATTAGTTTTAGTTTTAATTTCGTTGTGATTTTTCGTGTTTAGATTCAGTTAGTTTTAGTTTGATTTTAGAGTGAGTTTGTTAGTTTGAATTAGTTTTGAATTTTTTTGGAAAATGCTTAGTTTTAGTTTAGTTTTTATTAGTTTTAGTTTTTTGTAATGGGGCATTTGTTGCGATTCAAAAAAGTCACAATAAATGTTTCCTTTATTTCCTTTGTCTTATCCATCTCAGCCCCAATACGTTTATTAAGTCATAAAACCAGATAGATGAAATAGATTTCATATCAACCAAAAAAAAAAAGGTTTATGTATGAAAAAAGTTGACAAAAACGTAAACAAAGGACATTTTCACTATAATTTCAGTTAGTTTTGGTAGTTTTGTAACCACATAATACAGTTTCAGTTAGTTATCATTTTTAAAAAAAATAGTTTTTTATTTTTATTTCAGTTAACCAAAATGTTTTTTCAATTCTAGTTTTCGTTATTTCGTTAGTTTTCGTAATAATAATAATAATAATAATAACCTTGATTCAAGACGCTGCAGACACACAGCACACAGCACAAGTTTGTGTGATTTATTATCACTTTTTATAATTTCTTAACATTTTGCAGCGTCCGCTTCGACTTATGCATTATGTAACATAATATTAATCCCATCTTCCGGTTCTTCTGTTTAAAAGTCTAGACTCACAGTGACACTCACCTGCATTTAACTCTTTGTTGTGCAGTGATTGATGTTATTATGCACATCCACACTAAATATGTTGCTGATGTTCCAGTGAGCAGAGACAGAGTCTGGAGAGCTCAGTCACCTGTTGGTGTGTGTGAGCTGAAGTCTGTGCATGTCTGCTAGTAGCTTTAAGGACTCTCGTCATCCTATAATGAGCCATTATCTGTAATAAGACCATGTGTCTGATACATGCATTAAAACTTTTTAATGTGGATGGAACTTTAACATCTGCAAATGCTTTTTATGTGCAATTTTTTTTGAATGTTCAGTTCTGAGCTGTACCTCTGAACTTTGTAGGACTTTATATATTTTTTATGTTAAGACGATAAATATGATTGTGTTTTGAAAGTAAAAAAAACCAACATCATTTTCTCAATCAGTTTCTTTTGGGGCTAAAATTTTAATCCTGTACGTCAAAATGACTAAATAATTATCAGTTCATAAAGGTGAGGTTGTGCTGAAAAAAAGTATACCAAGACTGCATGGTTAACGTTTTTTAAATGGAAAAATTATTTTAAATTTGTATTGAAAAACAAAGAAAATAACCCAAAACTCCAAAGGGTTAAATCTTTTCTTCCTAATTATCTTGTATTTAAATATATTTTCGGTAACACTTTACAATAACAACTAAATTATGTTTATAGATGGTTTATAGACCAATTATTAACCATTTACAAAGTGCTATATACTAATATATTAATCATTAAATGTTTTCAAACAATTTCTTAAAGGTATATGAATAATTTCAAAATCATTAACATACTTAATATGGTGTTAAAAATGTTATAATCAGTGCAACTAAAACGATAAATAAACACTTAATTATAATTGACTCGTTTGTTAATGTTAAAGTAACTATAAACGTACATTAATATACCATCTATTTGCCATTTACAAATTATTTAGTTAGTTAAACATTAATAAATTATGTATTTACCATTCTAAATTGCCTTTATATGGTGTATAAATGATGATTAAACATTAATAAACTATCTGTTTACCATTTATAAATGGTGGTTATTGTAAAGTGTTACCCTCTTTTCATATTAAGCATATCTTAAATGATGTTGAATAGATTTGCACACAGCATACAAACTTAGCACAATAAGGTGTAAAGCTTTAATCAGGAGGGCATGTCAGGATCCAACACAGCCTGCGGCAGCTCTCTGTGGTGAACAGCTGCTGCAGGAGAGAAGTGTTGTTGTTTTCTTTCACCTGGAGTTGGTGCCGTGTGTTGCACTGTGAACTCTGACATAACCACATTATTATATAAGAGTCATCTGGTTTCTTTGTCTTGAAAGTACAACCTCCAACACTTAAAGTGACAAATTGAAGGTATGGCCAGCTATCAGCTATAGGAACTGTGATTCATGAGTCACCCACACCAGACAAATGCTATAAATTCTCAGAAACTGCATCATGTTTCAGTTGTCATTTTCAGCTTTACTGTAGCAACTATGAACCTAAAGCTTGCACTGTAAAAAAAAAGATAAATAATAGCTACTCAATAAAACTGAGGCAACAGATTGCACGCAATATTATTTATTAAATCTAACTACGTTACAAGTTGAGTTGATAACAACTTAGCAGGAAGTGTTAAGCGTCAATTAAAAACGGACTAATTCTATTGTGTTGGATTCATTCAAAATTCTCTTGATTTAGAATTACATACACATAAAGATTATATTTAATGTGATCAAAATAAGTAGATTCTATCTCAAACATTTTTATATTAAAGTTACTTAAACAACTGCCTCAAAATCAAGGACGCCTTCATATTTAATACATTTTATCAAATATATTAAGTAGAATGAAATGACTACAGAGTGATTGGTAACACTTTATAATAAGGTTCTTAATAACCATTAATTAACAAGTAATAAGGCATTGTTCTCGCTTTAGATCCGGTAGTTGCAAAAAGCATAGTTAACTTATAGTTAACTTATAATAGATGAGCAATAAAGTATATTTTAATATCAATAAGCAAACAAAATATGATTAATAAAGGCATGCCAAAGACATAATGGGTGGGTCATGGGTGTTTGTAATGCTATTATGAACAATTATGAGATACTCATGAGGCTTTTATTAATGTTCTTAAGCATTTGCCAACCAACAAGTTTCTAATTAGTGCTTATAAATCTCTTATAGCCTGCTATTAGCTGTATTATAATGCCATTATTAACACTTATTTAAGCTTATAAACACACAATAATGTTAATAAGCAGTTAATAAGCTTGTAAGGACTTACAAAGGCCTTATTACTTGTTAATTAATGGTTATTACAAGGACCTTAATATAAAGCGTTACCAAATAATTTATTACAGTGTGGTTCTTTAAACATTTTTCATCCACTTTCATTCACTGCCTTTTGCCCCCACTGGAGACGCCCAGTTTCCCACTTTTGCTTTTGTGAGAGAGATCTTGAATGAAGCAGAAGACGAGTGGTTTACACATGAATGTCAAGAGAATCCAAGATGCTCAGAAACAGTTAATCAGCATGTGACTGCAGCCTCATGCGGCGTGGACACATGCACAAAAACACACACTGGGTTTTATAACCTTGTGAAATGTTTTATGATCAGAATTTCATTTATTCAAACTAATAACATTTGCAAAGAGCTGTGTGATTAAATAATTGTATTTCTTTTTTTTAAAAAAGCTGAGCGCTAAACCAGAATAGATGAGGAAGGGTCTGGGTATTTTTACATTTTATTGGCCTCATGCACCACTGAGCAAATTGAAGGGGTGAAATTATTTTTTTATGAAGGCATAAATTAACAGTTTTTCAATCAATATGTATCAATGTGCTCTAAATGAAGATAAGTTATTTTTTGAAGCAGTATTTAAGTGCAGATTGTCGAGACAACCATCTAATTATAGAAAGTGATATGAACTTTATCAATTTTAAATCAAAATCAAAATGACTTTATTTATCCCAGAGGAGAAATTCAGTTAGTCTGGTAACTCTGTTAGAATGAGATGGCTCATGGCTGATGGCTGCACACTGCAAAAAGCCCTCTCTCAAAAATAAGAAAAAAGTACACAAATTAGGTATATTTTGCTTAAAGATAGCAAAATTATCTGCCAATGGAACAAGAAAAACTGGCTTGTCAAAACTTTCCAAAACAAGTAAAAATATCTAATCTTAATGAACCCAAAATACCTTAGAATTAGTGTATTCTAACTAATAAAAAGTGTTTTTTTTTATTGTTGTTAAATGTTTAAATATCAAGTGTCAATTTACAGCTATGTGCCAATTTACTAGTTAATTACATGCATACTAAACAACAACAACACTTCTATTGTTTCATTGATAATAAAACAATTGATTCCATCTGGCTGCTTGTTTTAAGTATGTGAAGAGGTAAAATTATGTCAAAGTTATGATTTCTTAGTTATGCTTGAAATAAGAAATTATTACTTTGAAATAGCAGTTTAATACTTGTAAGTGTTGATGAAACAGCTTTGTAACTTTTGATATTTTAGTTTCAAGAATGTATTTACTAAGTAAAGGTCATAAAATCTCAGTAACAAGCTGTAATATCTTATTTAGATAATTAAGGACCAAAACACTTAAAACAAGTGAAACAGTCGAACATAAAAGATGCTGACTAAGAAGAACTATCTTATCAGACAAAAAATAAGCATATATCCCCTTGATCTAAGATATTTCATCTTAGTTAGATTTCAGTTTTTGCAGTGTAGGAGCAAAGGATCTCTTGTAGAAGAGCTGTCCACTGCTTTTTTTTTGGTCCATAAAGGTTTTGTGTAGCGGATGATCAGGGGTTTTCCAAGATGGCCGAATATTAAAATTAATTAAAAAAAATAAAAAAAAAAAGCTAATAAAGTGAATCGTCTCAATTTTTCCACTTCCCCCAACATTTCTTTTGGCATTGTGTCAGACAAGATATAATTGATTAAAACCAGATTATGTTAATCAACATGCATCAGCTGAGTTAAAGCTCACAAGACCACTAGATGGCAATGCTGATGAGCAATTACAGGTTTTTGTCTTTGTTTCAAATAATAAAGCATAAATCCTGTGGTGAGGTATGCATATTATAAAAGAGAAGTTAGAAAGTTACTTGCAGATACTATAAGTAAAGGAATTTAAAAATAATTACAAAAATCACATAATATATTGAATACATTAAAGGTGCAATTCTTGTTGTTTTAGATGCATTAATGTAGTTAAAAAAATGATGATAATGAAATGCTTGCAATGCATTATACTCTATAGTAATATGCTGTGGAGCAATATTTTTTATTTTATTTTAATGCACTATTATAATGTGTTGCTTTTACACTTTGTTGATTTGGGTAAAGCACTTTACCCAATAGTCATTTAAAGCAAATTATTATCATTATTAATTTCATTTTTTTAAAAACATCAGTATTTATGATATGCATTACTGTATACGTATATAATATAAATAATTTTAGTATAGAAATGCATAAAAGATATCTTCTCTTGAGATGATAGATAAATAAATTAATAAATAAATAAATAAAGGTAGTTTTAATATAAAAGCCAGTTGCTTCACATATGATACAAACAGAAAATCAGATATATAAATTAAAATTGCAAAAATGTGTTTATTTCTATCAAAAGGTTCAATAAACGCCTCAATTTCAAATAACATAATAACATAATTTATTTAATCAAAATCAATCAAATCAAATAGCCTTTATTTTCATCATATAGGCAATATACAACGGAATTGAAAGTGCCACTGCATAAGGTGGATAGTAAGACAATCATAACACAAAACAACATGAGTAAAAACATTTAAAAAATACCGAGCTTAACAAGGACAAAAACAAGAACAATGACATGGGATGTAATAAATAAGTATAAAAATAAATAAATGGCTACTGAAAATGCTATAATTTATAAATGAGGTAGATTGTATGTTTTGCACATATTAATTGAATTGCACATGTCCGTTTTATATAATTATTTCATGCATCAGGCATTTGTGCATTTTTCTGAGCTTACCATTCAGTTTTGTGTTGCACTGAGAACTAAAATAGATGCATGCTAGATGCTTTTTGTGACGGTTAACATATACTGTCACCTCCGCATTATTCAGAAACAAGGGATCCAAAAGGAAAAAAACACATGGTGAGTAGATGTTTTTGCCTCTAATGCCACGTTGTGCCCTTTACACCTCATCTAAAATCTCTGATGCATCCTTTCCGCCCTTCTCTTTTCGTTTAATTTCCTCTGATATAGAGCACTTATTAAGAAATGAGTCAGCTTATATTTTCCAGGCACAAGCAGACATTAAGAGTTCTCCTTCAGAAGTTTTATCTGCCTTGGTTGAGCTGTGAGTCACAGTCAGTGATTGACAGACGCCTGACGCTCACACAGGACTCACCAGTGAAATAAAAGCAGCTGATACCATTTATTTTACTGAGGAAATGAGTTTCACTGAAAAGACACGTGAGGTGTGACGAAGGTATCGTGTACAAACCGCTGAATGAACTGCAAATATTCATATGACAGAATTTATATTCAGATATACAATGAATGAATGAAAGATGATTATGGCTTGGAGATAATGAAAACACAAAACTCAGTGTCTCAGAAAATTAGAATACATGTGATCAGTTTTAAAAAAATATAGATAAATAGATATTTTAAACACAAATGTCTGTTCAAGTCTGTTCATTTCTATACACTCAATACTTGGTTGGGCTCCTTTTGCATGAATTACTGCATTAACTCTATGGAGTCTTGGGCTATTTTGTCCATTTTTTAATCCTTTGCAGGTCTTTTCGTGTCTTTGTAAGTCATTTTGTGACTTTTTTTTTAGGTCAATAATGTCTTTTTGTGTCTTTTTTGTGTCTTTTTGTCATTTTGTGTCATCTGTGGTTTTTTTGGTCATTTTTTCTTCTAATTTTGTGTCTTTTTTGGTCATTTTGTGTCTTTTTTTAGTCATTTTATATCTTTTTTTTAGTCATTTTATATCTTTTTAATATAAGAAATATAACAAATAAGAGGGTTACATCCAGTTCTGTCATTTTATACAAAATATATTTGACCTTGTCTCCAGTTTTACTTGGTATATCATCATCAAACTGAAACTGGCCTCATGGAGTTTACAGCCAGAACTTTAGAGGTAAATTTACAGTAGGGCTCCACGCTGCTTTGTTTTCTAGTCTGGATGTCATGAAGAAGTCTGGATTTGGAGCTTTTGGAGACTCCAGAGGGTTAATATGGCGTTGCATGGAGGAGATCAGCCTACAGCACCATGTTGCTTTTATAGCAGCCTTCAGCTCATCTGGTGTCTCTCACCTTCCTCTTGACAACAGCCCATAGACTCCTATGGGGTTGAGGTCAGCCCAGTTTGCTGGCCAGTCCAGCCCAGTAACACCATGGTCATTGAAGCAGCTTTTGGTACCTTTGCCAGTGTGGGCAGGTGCCAAGTCCTGCTGGAAAATGAAAGCAGCATCTCCAAAGAGCTTGTGGAAGCATGAAGACTCTAAAATGTCCTGCTAGATGGCTGCTATGTTGACTGTGGACTTCAGAAAACACAGTGGACCAACAGCAGCAGAGGACATGGCCCCAAACCACCACTGACCCAGGACCAACACATTACACTCACCAGCAATATTCTAATTTTATACTGAGACACTGAGTTTTGTGTTTTCATTGTCTCTAAGCCAGAATCATCAAAATTACAAGAAAAACAGGCTTGAAATATTTCACTCTATGTGTAATGAATCTATATAATGCAGGGATGGGCAACTGGAGGCCCAGGGGCCGCATACGGCCCGCACCCTCACTTAAAGTAGCCCTCTGTACAATTACATGCATTACGTGCAGTGTAAAAATGCACAAAATTACTTCTTGCAATTAATGTTGGTCTGCTGTTCTTGCACTGAAAAAAAAAAGAAATCAGAGTAAGTGGGTTTTTTTTTATTGTTTGAAACCTTTGTATTCCTATTTCTACAGTTATACATGCATTTGAGCATGAAATATGTTAAGTTACTGCACTGTAAACATATTTTAAATTGCATTTTCATCATATCTGATTAAGTGCACGGTCCTATATGTGGCCCTGTGGTAATGTCCATGAAAAATTGACACTACCTGAGTAGCGTATGTGTGCAGCTGTTAGAAACTGGGGGTTTGTTTTTCTTCATGTGCTCTTTACCTTTTGTCAACACCACAAGTTCTATTTTCTCTCTGTAGGGTTTTTAATTCAATTGCACTCTCTATAAAACAGCTTATAGCATTACCTGTGACCCAGTGCATGTAGCCGCAAGTGGAAAACAAGTCATGAGTGTAAACAGGATTCGCCACGAATGACACAAACACAGTCACATCGACCTTATAGCTTTCTGGAGCCTCATTTTTTTCCTGATACAAAATTTGTCATAAATGCATCTGATATATAATGATGCTTGGAATGACACAGTACTGTCTATTGAAATGAGTACAAAATTGAGAGAACAATATTTAAAAAAAACTACTTCTGGTGGATTATGAGTCCCTTATCGGTCCTTGGGCACAGACATGCAAAAGTCCTATCATGTCTCCTATATAGGAATATATTGTTGTTTTGTGTGGCTTGGTAATTCTTTTTGTCATTTTTTATTTATTTTTTGTGGTTGTTCTGTATGCCTTTGTAGTTGCTTTGTGTCTCTTTGTGGTTGTTTTGCATGCCTTAGTTGCTTTGTGTCTCTTTGTAGTTGTTTTGTGTCTCGTTGTGGTAATTTTGCATGTCTTTGTAGTTGCTTTGTGTGTCTTTGTAGTTGCTTTGTATGTCTTTGTAGTTGTTGTGTGTCTCTTTGTGGTTGTTTTGTGTTTCTTTATGGTCGTTTTGCATGT
The DNA here is from genome assembly GCF_030273125.1 of Centropristis striata. NCBI lineage: Eukaryota > Metazoa > Chordata > Actinopteri > Perciformes > Serranidae > Centropristis > Centropristis striata. The sequence continues at coordinate 30,428,945 of NC_081529.1, read as the reverse complement.
CTTTGTAGTTGCTTCGTGTGTGTTTGTAGTTGTTTTGTTTGTTTTTGTAGTTGTTTTGTGTGTTTTTGTGGTTGTTTTGTGTGTCTTTGTAGTGGTTTTGCGTCTTTTGTGGTTGTTTTGCACCTTTTCATAGTTGTGAGTGTCTTTCTGTCTCTGTTTTGCATCACTTTGTAATAATAATTGTGGCTTTTAAGTCTTCTAGTGTCTCTTAGTTCATTTATATTTCTTTGTGGATTATTAGTCCCTTCCTGGTCAATATGTGTCTCTTTGAGTGACACTTTGTAGGTGAAGGCCAAGAGGGGGCCACTGTCCCCGGTCCTATAGACCCATTCAGTAATGGGTCAGTTTGCTATCAGTTAATGTAATCCAAAGCACCTGTCTCTTTCATATAAATTGTATTTAAATGTAACTTTATTGAGAAGCTGAAAGAGACTAATGTATTTGTTTCACATAATAACGCCTGCAACATTTGTCTGAATAAAAAGCTGCAGTCAATATGAGAGTGCTGTTTTTGTTTTTAGTGTTTTTAGGGCTGCCTTATGGCATTTTAAAGAGGACACAGACAGCAGACAGCCCTCTTACTAATGAGACACGGTCAATAGTTGCATTACAGATGTGCACTCGACTGATCCCAAAGGAAAATAAAAAGCCTGACGCAAAGTTGCATGTTTGCTGTGCCAAGAAGTAATGCCTTTCTTTTAAATCCTAGACAAAACAACCACGGCGAGGTGTTTTGAATTAGTGGGTGCTGCCAGACACAAACAAGTGCCAGCGGAGGGCAGTGGGATCAGTGTGTGCAGCACGGTTTGTTTGCTCTGATGGGGCAGGAAGAAAAACTACTAATGGTTTTAAGTGCGTAATGGAGGGCAGGGCAAACAATGGAGCTGTGTGTCTCAGCCAGTCAGGATTCCACCTTTTCCAGCTCTAAATGGAAATATAACACAAGTAACAGTAGCCCACAGGTAAAACGGTTTACTGCTTGACTGGATAAAACCGGAATGGTAAGGAAAATGGAAAATGTTGTAATAACTCAAGCCAGAAATAGGTTAATTTTCTCATAGACGTCTATACTAGTGGTGGGAACGGCAGTTCTTTTCAGTGTACTGAATGTTAAGAATTCACACCATGAAAGTACACCAAATTATTCAGTTTGCAACCTCAAAGATGCAAAAACAATTATAAAACACAGAAATACTTACATAAGTATTAATTGGAGCAAAACTAGCTTAATGTATAAAACCTTGCTAGCTTGAATTACTAAGCTTAATTTTATCATAAATTTATTTAAACACAAAAAAATACTTAAAAATGCAAGATTACTGTGAAAACTCACCTTATGCCTCTTCGGGGGCTACAACATAAAACACTGAACTCCTTGGAGATATCTTTACAGTTTAATCTCTCACTCGATTTAGATTTCCACTTGACAAGAAGTCTCTTTTTGTCCTTTCAAAATAAAAGCGTCCGTTATCAACACAGGCGACTCTAACAGAGCTCCACTTCACTGTACTAGTGCTTCAGTGAACTGAATGGCGGAGGCAGTACGTTCTTTGAACGTCTCACTTAGTGAGACAGAGAGCGAATGAGGAATCTCGTTCAACTGTCCCAGTACTTCAGTACATGAACTGAAACACTGACAGGGAATGGAAGTTCCCTTGAGAGAGTGAGAGGGAGCTCCGGGGCAGAAAGTGGTGGTCGTGCACCTATTACTGGTTGCCAACCGCAGGTAAAACACAAAAGAAGAAAAATGTATATACTCAACACCCTGGTGCGGTGGTCATGTGACTTTAACAAGAAGTGACTTCTCCAAAAATGTGGCTGTGATTGGAAACAGAAATGTGAAAAAGTATATCTCAAAAAGCTTATTTTTGTTACGAGGCTAAGTTTAAACCCATTTAACAATTCTAATCCGTTCATAGGGTGTCCTGTATTACATTTAACTTTTCTGACCATATTTCCTGAACACATTTAAGTCACAATTTTGATATGTTATGGAGATGCAAACAAAAAGGCAAATGGTTATTTGTTTTTATTTATTATTAATTTATTATTTTGTTACTTAAAAACTAATCTGAAAAATAATTTATTGTTAAACAGCACTATTAATGTCACACTTTTGATAAATGTTGTGGAGATGCAAAGAAAAAGGCAAATTTGTGTTTCTGTAAGCAGAAAATGTGTCTAATTTTTTTATTTTCAAATAAGAAATATAAACATAAATACCATAAACGCCCATTGTAACCTATATATGTCACATCACAGATCTTTGACATTTAGGGGTAGTATATATTTTTAAAAACATCAGAAATGTGTTCTAAGTGGTCCACTTATAGAACACACCCTTTAAGGATGACTGGGTCTGGGTTCTTATGGGTTAAATAAAAAAAAAGAAGAAGTCTGGAGTGAGGGGCGGAGAGAGAGACACACAAGACAGGTGGAGAAAGAGAAAAGAACTAAACTTTTCAGGAAGTGATTCAGTATGTTGCGTTCTGCCAAGTAATTCATTCTTTAGAATGAATCGTTGAAGAACGAGACATTACTAGTCTCTACAATTGGACTTCATTTTTGCAACCAGTGGAGTCGACCTCTGCTGGCTATGAAAAAAATGAAGATATAATGTGATGTATTGTCATCTATGTTGTCATAAATACACTGTGTGAGTACTTTTAAGAAACCATGTGTGATACAAGAAATGACGCGACTACAAATGGGTGTTGCTGTTGCAGTCCAATATTCAAAGTCATGTTCCATATCAAAAGGTGGTTTTGCTTATGTGGTGTAGCCTATAATATGTGTATACTTGCATAAATATGGCATATATATTCAGGAAAAAATAACAAAAGAGATATGAAACTTGTTTAAGATTGGAAAAACACAGCAAAGACATCATTAGATCTGTTTTTTCTAAATGTTGCAAAATATGGTTTTATAAATATCAAATACCTGTTGCCTGGAAGAAAGTAAATCACTCCTTAAAGTCATAGTATGCTTTAGAAACGGACACGTGTCGTGTCAGCTAAACACTGTTTGCAGTTATAAGTCTAAAACATGCAAAAGCAGCGCCGTGTTCCTTTAAACCAGTCAAAAAAAAACATACTTCCTCTAAACTCAGTGTTCTCTGTTTGGCACGTGAAGCCTTTAAAATGGTATGCACATGTATTAGCGGCTTCCTAGCACGTGAAAGTCTTATTAGGACTTTCATTATTGACTCCAGGCTCATCATTGATCTCTTTTTGTCCTGCTGTCTAGTCCGCCGTCATGAAACAGAGTGCTTTTGTCAACGTTTTCAAATACATCTTCCATTTAAAAATTGACCCATTGTTCAGGCTTAGTCTGAAGCTTTCCATTAAAGAACACCTTAACCTGTTACATGATTCATTATGTGTATCATTAATTGAACATAATGGCAGGGTATTTCCTTAATGGGTAATGTAATATACAGATGCACACTACAAGTTCACCTTTACAGTTGCACTCTGGACTTGCAGGAAATGATTCCAGTGTGACAAGGACACCCACACACTCATTAGCCTATCTGTATGAGACAGGGTTATACAAACACATTTAAATATGGTATATGTATGTATGCACACCTCCCAAGGTTCTTTCTTCTTGTGATGAACACCAGCTCTGCACGTGTCCTATCTTTCTCCTCATGTGACATGGCTGTACTTGTTGTTTAGTGACTGCCTGAGCTAGTGACTTGACCCACCTGGATCCACCTACTTGTACTCCTGCGTTTGTGTCAGATTTTACACATTCATGCACGTGCCAATGTGATCTGCATGTCCAGAACTGAGTGCATCTTTGATTGGGAGTGATGTAGTATTTAGTTGAATTAGTATGTCACTGAGATCACGGGCACACGTGTCTGTGATGAATAGGACATCCCCTATAGCAGCTGTATGTTAAATTAGCACTTTGCTAACAAAGATTCAACCAAGCTGATAGAAGGAACTGTTTGTGCTGGGCTTTAAATGCAAAGTTCATTAAGAAATATATCTGGAAAAGAACATAATCAGACAAAACAAATCTGATTTTGACACTATCATTTATTATTTATTTAATATAACAGTACAGTGAGGACTGGTGATGTTGGTAACCCATGTTTCCTAGCTAGACATTAACAACAAAGAGGGTACTACACCGAAGTTAAGAGGTCATACTATTCTTAAAACGCATGAAAGGTCTTTGCAGTTGCTGATTAGAAAGTGCCTAAACACAAAAAAAATACTTAACTATGCAAGATTACTGTGAAAACTAACCTTATGCCTCTTCGGGGGCCAAAATATAAAACATTGAACTCCTTGGAGATATCTTTATAGTTTAATTTCTCACTTGATTTAGTTTTCCAGTCGACAAGAAGTCTCTTTTTGTCCATTCAAAATAAAAGCGTCCATTACCAAAACAGGCGACTCTAACAGAGCTCCACTTCACTGTACTAGTGCTTCAGTGAACTGAATGGCGGAGGCAGTACGTTCTTTGAACATCTCATAGTGAGACAGAGAGCGAATGAGGAATCTCGTTCAACCAGTACTTCAGTACATGAACTGAAACACTGACAGGGAATGGAAGTTCCCTAGAGAGAGTGAGAGGGAGCTCTGGGGCAGAAGGTGGTGGTAGTGCACCTATCGACTGGTGGTGTTGGTAACCCATGTTTCCTAACACCAAAGAGGGTATTACACCGAAGTTAAGAGGTCATACTATTTTTAAAATGCATGAAAGGTCTTTGCAGCTGATTATAAAGTGCCTATTGAAAATGGCAGACCACTCATTCTAGCATCTTTCAGCTCACTGTTTTGGTTTAATTTGACTGGTAACTGTTTTTCAAACAAAAAAATGCTGAAAAAAGGGTCACGTTTTAGTTTGTTTTCACTGCCCCCTAGTGGCCAGAAAACTCTTCTTGCAATTTGAACATGTAAACAAAATGTACAATGGTATAAAGCAGTGATTCCCAACCGGGGGGCCCGACCTCTTGATTTTTTTTTTTTAATATTTTTTTGGCCATTTTTCAAGGCTTTATTGATAGTGAGACAGATAGAAAGGGGGTGACAGAGGGGAGGACATGTGGCAAAGGGAGCTCAGGCTGGATTCGAACCCGGCTCCGCCGCAGCGAGGACTGTAGCCTCTGCACATGGGGCGCCTGTGTAACCCACTACGCTACAGACCACCCCAGCCCTCTTGATTTTAAGGGGTGTAATACATCTAATGGGTTAAATATATACATCTATACCTATAAATTTGGGGGGGAAAAGCCAATCTACAAACTCACAACACATGGCAAGGCTTCATGCAAGTTTGAATATCTGTGTTTTCCAAGTAAATCATTTAGCATATAAGTCAGGGATGGGCAACTTAAATGCTGGAGGAGGCCACAATTTTTCATGGACACTACCACAGGACCACATAGAGGACCGTGCACTTAACCAGATATGATGAAACTGCAATTTTAAATATGTTTACAGTGCAGTAACTTAAAATATTTCATGCTCAAATGCATGTATAAGAGTATACATAGGAATACAAAAGGTTTGAAGCAAATGAAAAATAACAACTTACTGTAATTTCTTTTTTTTTTTTTTCAGTGAAAGAACAGCAGACCAACATTAATTGGTAAAATAAAAGTCATTTTGTGCATTTTTACACTGCACTTTTCAGATTTCATGCTAAAAATGCATATAGTTGTACTGAGGGCCACTTCAAGTGAGGGTGCGGGCCGTATGCGGCCCCCGGGCCTCCAGTTGCCCATCCCTGATATAAGTGTAAATTTAACCTCTTAAAACCGAAAATCCACACCAACTTGGTGTCCCGTGAAAGCAGAAACTACACTGATTACAAAGATATGTGTCACATCACTGTGCAGAAAGTTTAAAGCCAAAGTTTACAATGGTAAAATTGTGGGTCCCTCAAGAAAAAGGTTCGGAATCACTGGTATAAAGCACCCGGCAGCTGTAAGTAAACATTCAAATAACTGCATGTATAATCTTAATCCTAAAAACCTTCTGACTAATTTCCACAGTACTTTAAACAAAGTATTACCTCAAGTTGAGAAACCACACTGACAATAAAGAAAACTAGCTAGAAAAAGTCCCTGACCCACCCCAAACCTCATTGTGGAGTCCTCATCTCCTGGTTTTGGTCATTTCCTGTGTATTTTGTTTCTATCCAGTAAAAGAACTTCAATAAAACTATCTCTAAGTACGTCATATGAAGTTATACATGCATTAATTGTACGGAGGGATTTCTAAAAGGGCAACTCAACAACTCTTCATTCGTCCGCTGCTACTGCTTTATCTTAATTGTTCACCTTTGTTTCCTGATCTCAACCAGTCATACAGAGCAGGTGCGAAACTTTCCAGATTCGGACTTCTGCTCTTTCTCAACCATCGTCTTTGACATGTGATTAATAAAACTTGTGGCCTTGACTGCAGCTTCCTTTCACAGCTGAAGTGTTCGACAGAAATATCTTTCTTCCCCTGCTGCTGGATTTAAAGCCTGTTTTTTTCCCCATTGAAGGGATTAAAGTAGTCAATCAGGGAGCCAGAAGGATTATGATTACAATTAGGTGTTCAGGTCGCAGCACAAATGCCCAATGGGACTTCTAGCTGTATTATTTTTTTGTTGCGGATTTAGAAGATATATGATTAATCAAGATGAGATGACCTTGTGGAAAAGGTGGACTGCGCAACAAAAAACAAAACACATTTAAAAATAAGGGCCTGGTGTCCAACCAAGATTTAAGATTCTGGAATAAGTTTTCCTCACATTTTCAAGGTAACACATGGTGAGTAATTGTCAAATAAATAGTAATTTTAAGTGTGAAGTATTCCTTTAAGTCCCTCTGTGATGCACTAATAGTCTATTTAGGTTCCGCCTTTGCTACATGGGTTGCTGCTGTATAAATAGCTTAAAAGTCATGTTAATGAGAAGAGGTGCAGGTGCACTGCAGGAGCTGGTGTGATTAGGTCATTTGTTCTATGACAGCAGGCTAGATTTCTCACATCAGTCTGCAGGCCCACATTCTGTCAGATCTCCTGTCAGTGCGTCTAATTATCCCTCCTCTGGAGAAGCTTCTCTCTGACAGAGACATGTATGTACAGGTGTTGAGTAGAACCTCATTAGAAACACACATTATTTTATTCCCTTTTTTTGAGTCTCTGATTGCCTCTCAGACATCACCAAATGGATGAAGGCACATAACCTCCAGCTGAACCTTTCAAAAACTGAACTGCTGGTCCTCCCTGCAACCTACAATACACCACGACATCAAAATCAAAATTGACTCCCTGTGTCTTGCCCCCACCAGGGTGGTGAGAAAATTAGGGGTGATGATTGATGACCAACTCACCTTTTCCAGTCATGTCACCTCTGTTGCCCGGTCTTGCCGCTTTGCACTTTACAACATCAGAAAAATCAGACCTTACCTAACTCAACATGCCACTCAACTCCTGACACAAGCTGTCATCATCTCAAAACTTGACTACTGTAACGCCTCCTGACAGGCCTGCCAGCCTGCACAGTAAAACCGCTTCAGATGATCCAGAACGCGGCGGCGCGCCTGGTCTACAACCAGCCAAAAAGGTCACATGTCACACCTCTGTTCATCGAGCTCCACTGGCTACCTGTTGCAGCTCGCATCAAACTCAAATCTCTAATGCTGGCCTACAAAGCTGTCTCTGGTACTGCACCTGCTTACTTGAACGCCCTGATTCAGGCATATGCTACCTCACGACCGCTGCGCTCTTCCAATGAACGGCGCCTGGCTCTGCCACCTGTTTGTTTGCGTTTGTTGTTACCAGTTCCTACCAGAGCAGGGGCGTCCCTCTCTACCTTTAAAATCTCCTGAAGACCCAGCTCTTCAGAGACTACCTTCATTCCTACCTCTTTCTTTCAACCATGTAAAATTATGTGTGAAATTGTGCACAAAACAGTCTCAAGATTGAGAGGGACCTCAGCAGATCGGCAGTTTTGTTCTACCACTGGGGAACTACAGAGGAGAAGAGTCTAGTTTGAGACTTAGGGCCCTGTAGCGGCGAAGGAGCCAGGAGTTCAGGTAGGTGGGGTAGAGTTCAGAAAGATGAATAATGGAGAATGTGCTCCTTTGGGCTGGTTGAAGACCAAACGTGCCACTATGTTCTGAATCATCTGCAGAGGCTTAAAGTTGCATACAGAGAGACTTGCCAGTAGAGAGTTGCAGTAGTCTGTTATATCACGAGGGCCTGTACTAGAAGTACTACTGTACTGTACTACTAGTTGTGCAGTATGCTTGGTCAGGTAAGATCTTCCTAATGTTGCATAGGGAGAATCAACACGATTGGGAAATTGTGCACACCATGATACACAAGTTGAGGGCACAAGTTGTGTTGATCCGAGCTGATTATTGATTGGTTGATATAAAGCTGGATGGTCCAGGATGAAAAGAAGCTCGGTCTTGGACAGGTTGAGCTGAAGGTGGTGTCCTGTCATCCGTGTCCAAATATCGACTACAGTAAGCTTTGATTCACACAAATCTTATTGAATGTTTATTCACCTGATAGACACCATTGCATTCGGTTAGAAACATGTGTTATAAAGCAGCATGATTGTTTTTCTTACTGCAGCAGATTTGGATCTGGATGAAAAATATAATGTTTTCAAGTTAAAATGAAGCAGCTTTTAAATATTTATTTACAAACCCCCTCTAAATTGCATTAGAGTTTGACCTGTGCATATCCATAATTTCATTCAGTACTTGGATGACGTCCTTTTAATTACAGACATGGCACACAGTGTCAAAAGAATAGACATCTCTCTACCTTTATCCCACTCAGGGGCCCTAATGTTGCATAGACTGTGTGATCTTGGTTTTTAAATAATTAGACGAGACTAAAATGAACTTTGGGATGTCAGGCTTAAAAGGAAAATAAAGTGGATTTCGACAAAAGTTCTTGCTCAAGATCAAAGTCGTGAACCTCTTCAGTAATAATTGCCACTCAGCAGATGCCTCTTGATAATTCTGATGCTGCTGGGAGAAGTATTATGTGTAATTATCAAGTCTTATTCCTTAAAGAGGGTGAGTGTTATCTCCTTCCCTGCTGCACAAAAGACAGCAAACAGGACGACAGACCCCACACCTGCAGTTAGCGACTTTGTATCTGAGGGAAAATTAAAAGCATAATTATTGTTAGGGAGCATAGCCTTTTTTACTTTAGGGGTATTTGTTTTTCCATGCCCTGTCTGCCCTCCAGCAGCTACATAGAAATACAAAACATAATCACAGGAATCAAGCAGGCGGTGTACCAAGAAAAAAAAAGGAATAACCAATGGATTGTGATTGCAGCCACGTGTACACACCTCATCCCCAAACATTGCACAAGTAGATGCATATATTCCACGTGGCGAACTTGAGAACGGAATGTTTCTGTGATTTCCGCCTGGACCAGTTGGGAGTCCAATAAATCAATTGCAATAGACGGCTTTGAAATTATTCAGTCAGGCTCTGCAAAACCTGTTTGTTGCTGTTGTTTTCCACATCACGCTGTGTTACTTTTATTCACACCACAGCAAGAACATAAGGACAATGGTAGTGAAGTTATCCAGAGCCTCAATAAAATTATTCCCTTTGCTTTGCTTGCACATGCCTGATGCATACACATATATTAAAGGCCTGTCTCAGACTGTCTAGGAGATAGATTATGGCTCTAATATACATATCTATGAATCATAACAGGCAGTCACGTGTCTTTTTGCACAATTACTTTACTTTAAACTCCAAAAAAACATTTAGAAGATTCTACATTTATTCTCAAATGAATCCCTGATGAAGTAACGATAATGATTTGATAAAAGGTTTTCGTACTGAGTGGCTGAGTTCTGGTATCAAGCTGCTGTGTTGTCATGTTGCTCCTGTATGAGAAAACCGTTGAGTGTGTGTCTGTGTATCTCCTTAAGTGTGTCTCCAAGTGGATGTCACAATGTGCACGTGTTCCTGTGAGTGAGCTGGAGAACAGAATCGACGTCAGTACCTCAGCAGGCTGGTTAAAACGTTGCTTTCAAGTGCTCGACAGCATGTCTTGCTCTTTGTGTTTGGAGTCTGAGGCACCCAGCCTGCTGCATGGTCTGACCTCCGATTTCATGTTCCGCCACCTCGGGGTGAAGATGAATCACTGGTGCTACCACTGTGACTACCTGGTGTCAAGCTACAGGGTTAAGTGACTGTATCAACAGAGTTTACATTTTCCTATTCAGTTGATAGATGCTGCACATTCATTCAGCCTGAGCCGTTGTAAGACCTTGCTTGTATGCTTTTACTCCAATATGGTGCATCTCAATGAATTAGAATTTCATAGAAAGGTTTATTTATGTCAGTAATTCAATTAAAAAATGGAAATATCACATTATGTACATCCATTACACACAGAATGAAACATTTCATGTCTTAATTTATTTAATTTCTTCTTATTCTAATGATTGTGGCTTACATTTAATGAAGACCTTAAGTTCAGCATCTCAAAAAAATGTAATATTACAAAAGACCAATTTTTAAAAAGTATGTTTAATATGGAAATGTTTGCCTCTGAGAAGTATGTCCATCTACAGGTGCATCTCAATAAATTAGAGTATGTTGAAAAAGTCCATTTCCAGTAGTTCAAGTCAAATAGTGCAAGTATTGAGTGCATATAGATGGACATACTTTTCAGAGACCAAAATGTCCATATTAAACATACTTCTCAAAATCTTCAAAAGTCTTTTGTAATTACATTTTTATTGAGACATGAATTTTAGGTCTTCATTAAATGTAAGCCATAATCATTATAATTAGAAGAAATTAAATAAATTAAGACATGAAATGTTTCATTCTGTGTGTAATGGATCAATATAATGTGTTATTTCCACCTTTTGAATTGAATTACTGACATAAATTCACTTTTCTATGATATTCTAATTTATTGAGATGCACCTGTATATGCACTCAATACTTGGTTGGGGCTATTTGACTTGAACTACTAGAAATGGACGTTTCCATCATATTCTAATGTATTGAGATGCAGTTGCAAACTTACAGTAGGCTACATCTGCATGAACAATAGTATGAACATCCATCCAGCCATGCAAACTGATTCCTATACAATAGAGTACTCTCAGAATAAATCCTAATACCTGGAGATTAGTCGGCATTTTTGCTCTCCTGGTTTCTTCGTCTCAAGTCAATGAGATGTTTGAATTTTTTTTCTTTGGTTAGATGCCTGAAATATGGTCTGTGTTTAACACAAGCTAGAAAAATATTTTCTATTTTTTTTCCCATGATAACACACATCATTAAATTCCCCACTCATGATTTTTGTAGCTTTTACACGTCATGGAAAAAGTCAGAGTGGTAACAAGTCACTAAATGAGACTACAGACATTGTCGGACAAATGGAATGTCATCTTTATCATAACATTGGTGTTCATTTGTAAGATTATCTTGATGTACAAACTTGTAGCTAAACTCTTATTTTCTGCAATAATCAAATCAAATCAAACTTCATTTATATAGCGCTTTTCATACATATAAATGCAACACAAAGTGCTTTACAAAAAATAAGAATAAAAACAGACAATAAAAATGACAAAACCCACCCCTCCCTTCCCCACATACACATCTGTATACATACACAAACATGCACACACACACGCATGTAGACACGCACGCACACAAACACACACTCAGACTCACACACAGCACATATTGATTGACAGTGTAATCTAAATTCCAAAGAAAGAAATTCAATTGGCTTTTTGCTAAGGGAACTAGGATGATGCTCACTTCCAGTAACAGCCATTATGTATTTTTCCATAGTGACTTTATTTGAAACCGTTTACGGTCTTAACAGGTGTTAAATGATGTTAAACTGTAAGCACAGTATGCACTGTCTTCATCTGCAGCATTCTTAGGAACGCCACCACAAGAGCTGTCAAGAGACCTCACCATTGAATTACATAATGGCCATATGATACTTATTTCTCAAGTCAGGTGACAATATTTATCATAATATGACGCCACAAGATCACTAATTAGCTGTTGTTTATAATAAGCATTCCAAGTAAGGTGTGCGACTGAAATTATTAATTATTAAGTATGATTTTCAGAGGTTGCTTGCTGAAAATACCTCTAATTTTTAGGAATCTGGCATTTTACCAAAACTTCAAAAAACCATACATAGCATCATTATCATCCTTAGTATTCATATTGTTCACATACTGTATGTTTATAGAGTATGACAAATCATTCACAGCACTGTGAAAATTACATTGTCTATAGTGGAAGAACTTTTCTCGGAATGGTAGTTCAGTCTACATTCTGATGAAAGGCAGTTATAGGAATAGCTCTGGTATCTAAATTAATGAAATATATAGATTGTCACATCCCTGAGAATGGATATTCTGAATTTGGCCAGCCACTTCATATATCCAGAACAGATAACAAGTATGGAAGTATGAAAAGTATGGAGATTGATGCCTACATGTGTTGTATTGCAGTATAAAAAAAAAAAAAAAAATTCAAATTCCAGGGTCAAAATCTTGTTTTGGTCTCATTAGCATAATTAAATATCATATTAAATGTTGTTGTTGTCGTCATCATTCTCTTTCTGAGAACATTTCTCTGATTCGTCAAGGGATTTGAACCAGCAACCTTCCACCAGATCACTTCAAGTTTAAGAATTAGTTTCAGTTCATTCTCAGTGTGATGATTGTTTTGTAAACAACTCCTGACTTCTTGACACTGTCCACAGTTAAACACAGCAATAAACTGTGTCTGTTGTTCTGACCCTTCAATCACCCTGAAAATGGATTTCCTGACTGTGTGTCGAGTCGAACTCGTGGAAGAAATTGTCATGAGAATTTGCTCCATGTTTGTTTTCCAGTGTAACCAACTAATCAACTCTGTTGTTTTACAGGCAGAATGTAACTTTGTATTCACATTTTGACAAATGAACAGACTGGATGTTAAAAAAAAACATTGAGAGAGCACACAGTCTGCAACATCATCAAAATCAGACAACAACTCCTTCAGGGTGATGATGACGTCAATACTGTTTAGTTTACTGGAGAAAAGTTGCGCAACGTGCTTTGAACTGAATGCTGCAGCAAAGTTTATAATGTTCACATGGGCCATAAAGGGAGAACAATCTTCGGACAAAAAAAGGGGGAGAAAAGTCATGAAGCATTTTACTACTTAATTCCTATTTAGTGTCAAGAGTGTGATTTAGATCAACTACACAGTGGTGTTACTGTTAACACTCTCGCTTCACAGCAAGAGGGTCGCAGGTTCATATCTGGCCTGCGGCTCTTTTGTGTGGAGTTTGTAGTAGTCAACGTGGGTTCTCTCTGGGTCTCCGGCTTCCAACCACAGCCCAAAGACATACAGCTTAGGTTTAATAGGTGACTCCAAATTGCCCGTAGGTGTGAATGAGAGCATGGTTGTCTGTCTCTATGTGTCAGCCCTGTGATAGTCTGGCACCAGGGTGTACCCATAGACTGGATATGAATAATGAACGTAGTCACTGGGACGTCACACATTGGTTTGTGGACTGCCAGTCGGAAGCATTGAGTTCATCGTTTCATTCGTCGCCATCTTGTGTCGCCATCTTGTTTCCGATATGGGGAGCAGACCATATTTGGACTGTGGAGGAGCGAGAGGGATCTGATCACTACGACTACACACCTCACTACACCGGCAACCTGATTGAGAGAAGTCACTGCTAATTCATGGCATAAACTGGTGCATTAACTGGGATGTTTATTTTGGCTAGCAAAAAACAAAAACAAAACTTATGTTACTTACCTCAGAAAACTGAACAGCGTCTTAAGTGAAAATGCAGTGAAATGGTCAAAGTTGTGAGACCAAACCGCTAAACATCCTTTTTTTATATCTATCTTTTTTATATCTTGCATTTTTTTAACACCTGCCTAAGACTATTGCACAGTACTGTATATTGCTTAAATGTTGGCTGTATATATTAAACACTGGCTTAAGAGTTTTTTTGAACATTAAAGCATGTAAACATGTTCTAATAGAAACTCAAAGTACAAGTATGAACCTGAAAATAAGCACAGTAAGCCCCCTTTTAAGGAAGTGTAATGAAAGCCGTAGTTATAACAATTGTTATATGTTACTTGAATGTTGCCCTCCTGCCTGTAAGCTCAGATAATGATCATAAGATATAATGATGGAGCTTAAATACATTTTAAAAATACATATAACAAATGATGAGCAGCTGTGAGCTCAATGATGACTGTGTATCTTCTAAAATGAAATGTTTTTCTATTCCATGCCACCCACCACTACCTCATCTACACTCTGACAGGATTAGTCAATGACAGAAACAACACTGCTCAAGATGTTACTTGTCCTTGCATAGTCTGGGGAGGTGGGTGTCCTTAACCCAACGGTTTTCCTTTTTGTCCAAATCATGGAAAAATGGATTCTGTCTGTACTAAATGCAAACAAGAACAGTATGTGTATGTTGCGTGTGTGTGCGGGGCTCAGCTGTTCTGACAGGGTGGGCAGGAAAGAACTCGACTCAACAAGGTGTAAAGATGTGCACAGAGAGAGTGCATGCCCGCTCACAGGTCTGGATGTGTTTGGCCTGCCCAGTTAGGAACAGCTTGTCCAGTGTGTGTGTGTGTGTGTGTGTATTTGTATGTGTGTTAGCGAGCCAGATCTAGCCGTCCTCTCCTCCTAACCTTTTCCACTACAGGTTCTACTTTTGATTCAGGCCGCGCTAAGCGCCTCGGATAATGTTCTGCTCTTTTAATTGTTCTGTGGCTGCTGTGGCCTTAGCATGAAGGTCTTGTGATACCGCTAGCGGGTTTATGAAAGTCAGCACTTTACTCATTCGTTCTTGTCTCTATACGCTTTATTCCGTGTCCTCTTGAGAGAACAGAGTGTCAAGGCTAATGTCCTTTACTATGTTTTTTTTTTTTTTTTTTTGCACTATGAAAAGAAAGTCATTTTGAGTGTCTCTTCATAAGTGTCTGATGTGGGCTGTGAGAGCTTTATATGCAGTTAATTACCTGCTATGTAATGAGACAAATACTGAGAACAGTCTCCTACTGATTGACCTGGATCAACAGTATAATGTGGAAATAAAACAGCGAGCTGTTTGTGCATGAAAGGAGTTGAAATGTGCCACCTCAAACTTTGACAGACACATGCACAAACAGCCCACTAATAGCACGGTTTTATTTCTTTTCCTGTGTATATTTGTATAGAGGGTTCAGGGGGATGCTTCAGGTAATGAAGTTGGGTTGTTAGAGGTTGGCATGACTTCAGTTTGGAGGAGCAGGCTGCAGACACTGAAGCTATGCTAAGTACAGGGGCAGCTGCAAAATGTGTGTTAGCCACCCAAAAAGGCCCATTTAAAATGAAAGGAAATAAATGTCACTAGTTCACTTTCACTGTTTATATTTTCACTTCTTAACCTTGACTTTAGATGTCACTTTTTAAGTTGACGCAGGATAACAGGAGCTGTAATCTATGCTATGTCTTCAAAGCCACGATACTCCGCTGACAACAGCAGTAATTTCACCTTGTAGAAAACAGGACATGCTACCTTATCACTGCTGCAATTGTTTCTATTATTGAGTGACTTTGGTTAATCCAAACCAACCTGGGACCAGCAACTTCCATGTTCTATGAGGTAAAATTACAGTGTTTGCTAATTGAGTCTGGTGGCTTAGACGACTGCATAGAGAACGACTTCTGTTTCCCCACAGGTATACTTAAACAAGGCTGTCTGTTTACTATGTAAAGCACTTAAACTGATATTGATTTTTTTTTTTTAGTTGGCTAAAATAGGTTTCAAAGCTGCCCCCCGTCCATAGCAGTACATCTACTGTAGGCATAGACTATATAAATAATGGACGTAGTCACCGTGACGTCAAATGAATCCCAAATCGGACACATCTGCAATGCCGCACTTTCCGGTGTGTTCATGGTCATTTCGAATAAGATCACCACCACTAGTGGAGGTATAATTGATTTATACATTTTTAACAATCTACATGTGAAATTTAGTTTATGTACATGGAGATTTACATGTCTAATTACAATATGTAAGTAAATCTGATAAGAGAAAGCAATAGGAACACTTGGGCGACACACTTGGGCGACGATCTTAAAAATGCATCTGTATTTTTACTGTACTGTATTTTATTGTGAAGGACAGAAGTACGGTCCTAGTTTGTTGATGGTTGATAACGATGTTATTTCTTTGGCTTACCCAGAAACATCCAATTTCCCTCGAAACTCAGCAGCCCCCATTGTTTTACAGTGAGGAGACTGAAGTGACTGATTTGGGATACAGTTAGTCCACCGCTAATTCACCGGCGTTAGCATCCTTTAACCGACTCTGGTAAACCCGAGGCTAACGTACACGGTTAAAACAATATACAGTTTGAAAGATAAGAAGTTTGACTTAAGTTTCACACCATTTAATTTATTGGAAGCATAACATGATAATTTATATTAGTAGTTAATGTGAAATTTTGATAGAATCTTAGCCAAACGGTGTCCGACTTGGGGATAAAGTTATGCTATATAACTTTATTGACATGTTGCTGTAGATACGAATTGTTCAGCTTTGCTTCTGGTGACGGCTCGCCTTGTTAGTGACCTGTCAATCAAAGCTAGCCACGCACCAAATCATATGATTCTTTATCTTCTATTTTCTCTTAAATTGGGCCATTATTTACACTATTAACATCAAATTGTCTTGAAGAAAATGTCTTGCTAGCGATTGATTCCAGAGTGTAAACATTTCTGAGGTAATAAATCAAGTGAGAAGTTTTCTCATTATGTATTGAAATGGATGGACCGAAATGCTTTTGCAACCTTCGTCAGCGCCCCTTGTTGAATTTTTCGGTAGAATGCAGCTTAAGGCACTTCCTGGTTTGCCTCCCTGCTCAGACCCGGAGGTTGCCGCTTGGCTGTAGGTCATACACTGACTATGGATAAATACCTTGTACAACCTTGCTTCAATAAATATGAACTGGATCAGAAAATAATAAACCAACTGAACTACTACATGTGCACATGACATATCTACCCAATCGATAATATGCATAGGACAACTACTTATCCTGTAGACTTAGGTGAACGTTTCTATTTGCAGTTGTTATGGGTCACAGCATCCAACAAATAAAGACACCAATAGCAGTCTATAAAGGGGCGGGTTTGTCTTTGTCTCCAGCCGTACTGAGGGAGTAAATATCCCTCCCAGCTGCTGCTGCTGCTGCCATCGTGGATGAAACTCTGTGTTCAGCTTTCCGCTTCTTGCGTATGTTCCAGCCACTACGTTGTCCTATTTAGTCCTTATTAATAATGACAATGAAATGTTGTGTTCTTGCATGTATTATTATCTTGGACAGTGAGCATTGTTTCATGATGTGAATGGGACAAAATACAACCTCCACTCCTGAAGAAAAATCTCTGTTTACACAATAGAAAAATGAGCATTTTTTTAATTTCACAAATACTCTGGGGATATCATCATCAAATCATATTCAAATTATTATAAATGATCATTTAAATGCTCACATGATCTGCAGATGTGCTAAAAACACAGTTTGTGGTTGGGGCATGACAATGCATGTCATCACAGTGATTAAAAGAAGATCTCATCGCATGTGTAGCGTATAATTATAGCTCATTATGAACTGAGGCTGTTCATTGTTATGGTACAGCATGTATGGACATAAAATAACACCTTTTAAATTGGTCACATACTAGCAGCAGGTAGATGGATAACTGATTGTTCTGCTTCGTACGTGACTACCATCAAAATGAACCATTACCATTAACACTTTGTACGTGTGTACAAAGTGCACACACACTAAATGTGTGTACACAGTGTATCATTTTAAAAAGCAGATATTCAATAATATTCTAATCAAAATTTAAAAACAAAGGACACGATCTAAGAAGTTTGTTAATTTTCTGCTTTATACTGACCATCTCTAAGCCTTAACAGATTTTGTTTTACTTCAGTCTTAAAATAATAAATGTTAATTTTAACTCTAATAAAAATAATTAATTCTGTCAGTAACTAACTATTTATAAGTATCACTATTCATGCAAGCTTGATCATAGGCCTTTATAAGATATTTATTTTTAATTATTATAATAAATAAGTGTACAGATCACAAAACAAAAAATAACTGTAGATGTTGGCTGTAAATGATTAAAACTTGAGAAAATGTTAGGTATGAACAAATAACTTGGACACAGAATCACAACGGACCTGCACCACCATTACATTTTACATTTGATAAAATGTATTAAATATAAATGCGTCCTTGATTTTGAGGCAGTTGTTTAAGTAACTTTAATATAAAAATGTTTGAGATATAATCTACTGATTTTGATCACATTAAATATAATCTTTATGGGTATGTAATTCTAAATCAAGAGAATTTTGAATGAATCCAACACAATAGAATTAGTCCGTTTTTAAATGACAGGCACTTCCTGTGAAGTTGTTATTAATTCAACTTGTAACATAGTTAGATTTAATTAATAATATTGAGTGCACTCTGTTGCCTAAATTTTATTGAGTAGCTATTGTTTATCTTTTTTTTACAGTGTATTTAACATCTTTTGTGCACTCAATCCGCTCACTCGCTGTACGTTAGGAAGAGGTGTAATATTTGTCATGTGTACAGCTGCTCAGAGAATGATGGAACCCTTTTTCCCCCCACCTTATGGCGTGAAAAGCCAGTTCCAGGTGATTTGCATTTTTCCAGGGCCATTCCGTCCCTGCTTGGTGTACAGACAGTCCCTGGATATGGTTTCCACACAGGGTCAGAGCAACAAACTGTTATAACTGTGAGAGCTCAGCTGCCACGGAAACATACAGTATGGTAATACAGCGTACACTGTGTGTCGATACATTTTGATTGCAACACTGTGAATAGAGCATTTACACAAGCATGCACTCCTGGAAAGTGTTGTTAGTAACACACACCAAGAAATCTATAAATAAAGATGTTTTCATTATGTTTGCAGTGAGTGCTATTCAACTTTGCAGCATTATATATCGTTATGCTCTGCTCTCGTCGATAATAGTGAAGTAATCTTCCTCTCGCCATGTCACTAAATAACAGATAAACAACGTGTTGTAGATTCGGGTCTCCTTTGATGTTCAAAGGCTTCGAGAAAATCTTTAAAAAAATGAAAGAGGATGGAAGCGGGAGAACGCTATGAACCACGCTAATCACATTTAAGTGTAACATCAAACACACTCTTTCTGTCAATCTCTCTACAGTACATTGCTGCATCTAATCCACGATCAGCGATTCCTGGGGGGTTAATGAGCAACCCCAACCAACTGTTGCCACCGTAACACAAGAATGCTGAATGCAGCTCCTTTGATTACATAACATTTAGCACATTGACAGATGTCATTAAACCATTAACATTGGCAGCAGGGTCCAGAGTGACTGCTGGAGGCCAATTCTACTCCATTTACATGTTGGCTGCTGCCCATTTATGTTTATACTCACTGCTTTTAACCATAAAATCAACCACATGACCGTGAATGCATACTGCATGCAAGTGTCAATGAGGGGCCACACTCAACGCAGTGAGGGAACATTGGATTATTCAAAATTCACCATCTGCCTTACATCACCAGGCTGCTGCCTGTATCCAGTGTGCTTTTCACAATAGGTGAATATTGTGTAATATCAAGAGAGCTCAGCGTGGGAAAAAGTTTTGCTTGAAAAATGTTTTTTTTTTAAATTTATGTAAGAGTGGCCCAGTTTTAAAAGTAGGGCACGGCAAGAAAGTTTACTAAGAAATTCACTAAACTAGAGAAAGAAAATGCAATGAAAAGAATTTAAATTCTACAAATTACTTCGAGAGAGCATTATGTGAAGATGTTCGGCGAACAACAGTGCTTTGTAAGAAGAAGGTCACCTAAATGCTGATTAACAACATCAGTCCAGTGATTCTGTGGCTTTCATGACGTCTTTTTCATAACTGAGATGATGCAAATTGAGAGTAGCTGACAATGGTCACTATCTGCTCTAAGGTTCTTCAGAGAATGAGATACTGACTTCAGGAAATAAGTGGCCAATTTAAAGTTAGAGAATATCTTGTATGTTTTTAAATAGAACAATAACTTGCATTGTTTTTAGTCGGAGCATAAAAAGTGGCACATACAGCCACCAAGTTAATCAGCTCTGCACTTTTGTCAGTTGCCACAGTGAATCTGAAACAAACGAATACTCCCGTTTGTCTTTGTCTGTTTCTTCTCCAGATGGTCTAGTACATATTCAGTTAGTGCACACAAAAGAAGTTCTGATTCTCACAGACCGGGCCGGATCAGGGTCTACAAAGAGATGCTAAGTGACACAAAATGACAACAAAAACCTGTTGTGATCACAAATAACTCCTACAAACTACCTCAAAGACATGTATGACACCCAAAACAAGTGACCACAGAGCCACTAAACGACTCCAAAAAGACGCAAAACAACAAAAAGAAGATACAAAAATCACAAAAAGACACAAAATAATCATAAAGAGATGCATAATGACAACCACAATGACATGAAAGTGACCACAAATAGACATATAACTACTACAAAAACATGCAAAACTACCAATACAGAAATATATGTCCATATATTAAATTTCATATATAAAAAAGTGAAACATGTACGCATATCTTTTTGCTATATTTTATTTTTGAGCAGCCACTTTTATCCAGAGCGACTTACAAGGTAGGTGCTTTCTGAAAGCTTTTGTCATAAACTATCAAAGATAATATGTAAAAAGTTAGTAAGAAAAACATATATCAACATGTAAAATGTTGATATATATCTATATATATTTATGTGTGTGTATATGTGTGTGTGTGTGTGTGTGTGTGTGTATATATATATACATATATACATGTATATATATATATGTGTGTGTGTGTGTGTGTGTGTGTGTGTTGCTTTCATAAATTAACGTTTATGGCCTCAACACATAAAATGTGCATACAATGCATCATATACAAATGCTTTATTTATGTACATATTTAACTTTTACTGTGGGTATCTCATATACGTTATAAATCTTGATATAGCCTTAAAAGTAACATCTATGGCAACAACTCTCTTGATGGCATATGTGTCATTTCAGTGTGGTACATTTTATGATTGTTGTTGCCATTTCCACCTCTACAATGTGCTCAGTTCACGACAACTTTGGAAACTAAAATGGTGAAGAAACCCTGGTTTATTCGATCCCTGCAACTCTCCATCATTATTTTTCTAAATGAAGTCCTCCTGGCGGGATCATCGAGGTATTCCCGGGTTATACACAGTGCAGTGAGTTACACACCAGTACATTTTGTACTTAGCGAGGCTTTAGTAGCCAGGTTCCCTGAGGTCAGAGAAACACTGGGTGCACGGAGTTGTTCATCGGCGATGTTGATCACTCTCAAGCTCCATAAACATGGTTCGTCAGAATTAAGATATGAGGGATGGTCTGAACACCGAAGCTGCCATGACGCAGAGCGAGCTGAGGTCGCCCATGAGTTCAGGTGAGAGCTCAGGTAAGAGAGTGCGCCGAGGTTCAGTATTTGCATCTGTGCATGAGTTCGTACAGATCCATACGGGCATGTGTGCATGCATTATGTACTGCAGCTGTATATGTCTGCACCACCTGTTCACCTCTGCGCCAATTCTCACATTACAGGACATCGGTTCCTCCGTGAGGTTCCTCCCTGGAATCACTGTGAACTCAGAGCCACTAATGCACACAGAGCTGCTGGAAACAATTATACATAATGAGCTTGGCGCGATGGCTAGGCTAACAGGCTGCCAGTATTGACCCAGCCTGTCATTTGGTCGGCTCTCTGTGTGCTCGTGCTGTCGGTAATGACTGTTTGGGGCCCAAGAGTAAGGTGGTCACACGCTGATTGGAGGGCATGGCCTTGTGTTCCATCATCGTGTCACATGGTGTCCGAGAACATACAAACATCTCCGCTGCTGCTACTTTTAGCAACAGGAACAGGAATTCTATTTTGGTCATTTTCAGGTGGACTGTGTTAATTTTAACATCCGTACATCCTTTTAGCTTTCACACAACCTGTTCTCTCTCTCTGCGGTTCCATTCTATTTATCTCTTAATATGCCTTGGTGTGTGCTCTCGTGGTATTTATATTGAGTTGTCCTTCCATTTATCACCACGCTGAGTGAAGTAGGTGCCAGTGGAAGGGCAGAGAGTTGCACAAGCAAGCAGAGACGACCTTGTCTTCTTATCACAAAGCAACATCCTGCACTTTATATTAGTGTAACCTACTGGTATTTGAGGCTAAAATACCATACCAAGTGAAACATGCAGCTTTTAAAGCAATACTTCACCCTTTAAATTAACATTTTTATAGCATTAACTCATCACACATTCCCTTGAATTCTTGAAGAAAATATTTCCTGTTTCCTCATGTACCTCCAAGGTTAATGGAGACTTAATAAATTGTAATAATTATGAATCCTTGAATGATGGGTGGATTATGAAACAATGGGCCCCTGTGCACAGACATGGAAAAGGCCCCACTACCTATAGACACAGACTTTATAGTGTTCATCTTTTCTGTTGTCTCTTTGTAGTCATTACGCATCTCTCTGAGGCTTTGTGGACAGTTTTAGTCTCTTTGTTGTAAATTTCTGTCTCGTTGTGGTTGTTCTTTGTAGTAGTTTTTTTCTCCTGGTTGTTTTGAGTCTCTGTAGTAGTTTTCTGTCTCTTCATGGTCGGTTTTAGTCTCTATGTTGTAGTTTTACATCTCTTTGTGGTTGTTTTGAGTCTGTGTGGTGATTCTAAGTCTCTTTGTAGCAGTTTTGCATCATTTTAGTCATTTTTTATTTTTCTTTGTGGTTATTTTGAATCTTTTCCTGGTTGGTGCATGTCTCTTTGAGAGACATTTTGAATGCTTTCTTGAAGAATTCAAGGTGACGGGGTCAGAAAGTGATATTAAAATGGCCATCATAAGGGAGAAGTATTCCTTTAAATTAACTTATCCAAAAAATCAACATGCCAAAATGAATTAAATCTAATCAGCAAAAATGGATTGTGGCTCCAGTAAATGGTTGCTTTATAACTGCTGTGTATTTATGTCCAGTCACAACCATTAAGATTTGTTACCTGAACTCACCCAGATAGACTATTTCCTGGAAACGGTATGTAATTTTTATACACTGTGAGGTTTTCCTGAAATTATCCTTTGTACTCAGTCAACCCCTGGTTAAGTACAAATGATCATAGATGTAACTTTCACAGCAGAAACCACAATAGATAGTCTTTTTCCATCATGTCTGCCATTATTTTCTATTTCCAAATGAGACTGAGGGCATGTAAGAACACTTAAGTCAGTGGTTGATCTACTTTTCTGTTCTTCAGGGAGCAGTAGGTCAAGGTTCGCTCACAAAATTTGAGTATTTGTGTAAATTGCTGGTTTCATTCTATATCGCTGCTTTAATTTCATGCTGGCACTATAATGGCTTTTTGGGATACTTTAATAGAAAAGAGTTATTGATGATGGTTTATTAAACATCTGTACTGTTTCTATAGTGACTGCACCCAAGTTCACCACATGTCATTTTTAAGGCTATTTGTTTGGGCATACAGTACGCAAATTAAAGCACAAAATCATATAGGCCTTTATTTTTTAATATTGTTTAAACTGTGTTTAATATTCCAAAATAACGGCTATCTTGCTATCTGTTATTTTTCCACCTTTGCTGTCTCCTCCTCCCGCAGGTGTACTCGTCTTTCTGCACAGCTGAACTCATAAGCTTCTTACTATTAATAGAAGACCGTTCACCGTCATTGTTTCCCAGATTGTTAATGTTGCTGAAGCAGCCTTGCCCTTTTTGTTCCAGTACAGTGCGTCACCTCACGGTCCCTTCTCAGGTAAAACTTTCTTTTCCCAGTGTGTCTGCGAGTGCGTCATAACAAATGACATTACCACAATCTAATTTACGCAAAGCAATTGTGGTGGGGTAGTAATGAAGACAGTAGTTTTGGTTGGAGAAGGGCTTTAGGCAAAATACAATTGCAGTTTACTGTGTGCACTGTACTTGACCCAAACAGTTCATACACACAGAGAAACAGGACCAGACTAGCAAGGAGATGGCCTCGCAACATATATAACTATTTTATATTATTGAAAAAAAATGAGATTCACAGAACCAAAGAACATTTGTCATGTCATTTCAAAATAGAATACAAACGAGAATCAAATTATTGATTATTAAGGTTTCAAGGACAGCATTATAGCAGAGACAAACTCTTCAAACTTTATCCAGACTAGGGTTTGTTATGGGTAGCGGGGAGAGGCTCGAGCGCACAACACAGGAGGCAGGATTTAGTAGAATTCAGGGTTTTATTAGCAGGGTGATGTGGGGGGGAAAGGCTGGGTGAGCTGGAGGGGAGCTGGAGGTGAGCTGGAGGTGAAGAGCAGGTGAGGTGACTGGGCTGGTTGACGGGCAGGCAAGCCGGATCACTGCTGGAGGGGGGAGATCTGTGAGAAGAGAGGTTGAATATGAGTTGGAGCAAGGCAAGGAGGCAAAAAAGGTCAAAAAGCCAAAAGGCAAAAAGGCAACAGCAACAAACACTTCGCAGGGAGTCTGCGTCTCTTCTAGGTACTTGCCAGGTAACAATCAGGGAAGATCTGGCGATGACTGGCAGGAGAGCTGGAGTCTTGTAGGCAGAGGGGTTGATTGGAGAGTGGCAGCAGGTGTGCAGTGATCCGGCTCATTCACCTCGTCAACTCAACCTGTTGCAGCTGTGTCTGAGGAGTGCCCGCTGGGAGCGAGCTGAGGTGCTGGGAGTGGCTGAGGCCGGAACAGAGGGGTGTGAAGGAGCAGAGGAGGAGGGTGTGGGTGGAGCCGTAACAAGGGTTGTCACAATACTAAAATTTTCAACTCGATACCGATACTCAGGAAAATATTCGATACTCGATACCATTTTCGATACCACAAGGATAAAAACAAAGACCCCAAAATTTAACAGAAATATTTTTATCAACAAGAAAAATGCAACTTGTAAAAATGAACAGAACCACAGGTTGAATATTTACAAAAAAAAAACAGTTGTGCAAAAAGAAACTGCAACTATGATAACAAGCTTCAGGTCTGAGGTAGTGCAAAAAATAAATAAATACAATAAACAATAACAATTAGAACAATATTTTGAGATTGTATGCTGTGCACAATATTAGGCAAGCTTGATAAAAAATAAAAATAACTTAAGTGTTCCTTCCTTGGCTATGCTTTACACACATAACAATAAACTATTGATACTTTTGAAAAATCGTATCCCAATACAACGTTTTAGTATCGATACTTTTTTGAGTATCGATACTTTTGACAACCCTAGTACAGACAAGACATCTGACACACATGTTCTGGAAGTGTTCCAAATTGTCTACTGGCAATCATTTTTTAAATCTATCTCTGACATACTGGGCATATCTGTTAGTCCTTCGCCACAGAAAGCTATTTTTGGAGTGCCTCCTGATGAACTTGTAACCACATCTTTGCAGGAAAATGTTATGGCTCTTGCGTCTTTGATTGTGCACAGAGAAATTCTTCTGTTATGGAAATCCACCCAGTCACCTTCCTTTAAATCCTGGATACATGATTTATTATTTCTACTAAAACTGGAGAAAATCTAATTCAGCCTTAGAGGTTGTCCTGAGAACGTTTGCTTACACTGGAAACCACTACTTGACTATGTTATAAACTCCCTGCTACTGAAACGTCCCCCTTAGATATAATACCATATACTAAGGCCAGTTCTATATAGATCTATATTCTTTTATGTTTAAAGTATGATCGCCATGACTTCTTGAAGAAAAATTAAGCAATGTCAAGTCTTGCCATCAGCTTCCCTCTAAAGTTCTGGCTTGAAACTCCATACCAGATTTTTTTTGATGATATTCGGCCAAGTAAAACCAGAGATATTGTCAAATATATTTAGTATAAAATATAGAACTAGAGATTATCCTCATTTTACCTGTTATATGTTATATTTGCAACCTGTGTTCATATTTGCAACATGAACATTTCTGTGTGTGAATCATAATTTTCAAGGTCAGATTTTATTTTTTTCCTTTGTTTCTTTTGGGTTCAAAATTTTGATCAAGTAAGTCAAAGTTAAAAATTAATTATCAGGAAATATAGGTGAGGTTGCGCTGAAAAAACTGATACCAACAAGGCATGGTAAAGATTTTTTAACAGATATAATAGCCGAAGATTTCAGAGGGTTAAGCTGCATAAAGTGGAGTGTATGTTCTTTTCACAGTGTATATATATATATATATATATATATTACTGTTGTCTTAAACTGATCTGGGTATATTAACCTGTTGATATAACGATGTAAGGCTCTCTGGGGTGGGTGGAGTGGGTGCTGGGTTATACAGGAAATTGAAAATATGACATTCTTTGGTTGTATTGTTTTCTGCAACTGTGAATCAATAAAAAAATCATAAAAAAGGTTTCAAGGACCTCTCGCATGAGTGGTAAAGTGGAGCATAATCAGCAAACCTTTCCTGAACTTTTCCACTCAAAAATGTGTTTCTTATATCTCCAATCATGTCTGACCGTGGCTATACTGACTTGCAAAGTCTGTCACTAGAGAGTGTCAGGGAAATTCTTTGGAAAATGTACCTAAAAAATGATGACTGTTAATACATGATTTTTTAGCAAATACATCAGGAAATGTGTTTTCACATTCGTCTACTGAAGGGGAGATGTCTGTGCACTTCCCTAAAATACTTGATTCAACACCAGAAAAGCTAGATTTGTTCAGGCACTTACTCCGGTAACTTCGAAAGCCAAACCTAATTACAATTACAAATTCTGATACGCCTGTTTATGGCTGATTTTGGTGCACGACAGATTCCTCATCTGAGCAGCGGAGGCGGTGAGCAGCGGAGGCCAGATCTAAAATTTCTCAGCGAGGGAGAAAGAGTAGATATGCTTTCAGCATCTTTTCACTTTCATTTTCTATTACTTTTTATTTGTGAAAACCATGTTAGTTACACACAGAGCATCACAACCAGGAGGACTTATAGGTCACACAAAATGAATGAACATAAAATGATTTATTGAATGACATTTGGAAGGAACCCAGTTGCAGGATGGAGGGAAAAGACCAAATCGGATAAGGAAGCAGCACTGACTCACCGGAGGCTTTCCACTGCCGGTGGTACAAAGGGAGGTACAGTACAAAGGTGAAAAGTCTGGCTGTGAGCAGCAGGAGATCAGCTAATCGTGCTGTGTGGACTAATGAACTAGCTAGCAACTGAGAGCTGGGGTTCTTTCTGTTAGCATTGCCCTCCATCAGCAGTCAGTTTTGCATTTAGCGACGCCCCTGCTTAATGATATAGGTGATGTAATGGTACTGCATTTCTACAGAATATAAAGGCTCATTCCTTTAAATTTAGTTAACCCTCTAGAGTCCACGAAAGCGCCGGAGCACGACTTCTTCATGACGTCACAACGTGAAAACGAAGCAGCATGGAGCCCTGCTGTCAGCTGTTCTCTAACGTTTTGGCTTTTCTAGAAGTTTCCATGTCCAATTTAATGCATCAACTCTTTTTCAGCCAAGGTAAAAACACCTTGACCAAGTGATTTTACTTTTTATGCAGAGATTTTTCTAATTTTGCAGTGTGCATTCAGCATTTTTATTGCAATCTTGTGTTTTTACTTTTGTGTTTTTGTGTGTGTGTGTGTGTGTGTGTGTGTGTGCTGTTGTGTTTTTATCTGTGTTCTTTGTAATTTCTTAGTGTGTTTTTATGTGTTTTTTGTAAAAGAAAAAAAAAGAAACGTTTAATGTTTTTGGTGTGTTTTTATGTATTTATGTGCGTTTTGTGTATATTTTTTGTGTTCAAAATGTTGATCCAGTTAGTCAAAATGAAAAAAAAACAATCAGGTGATATACTTGAGGTTGTGCTGAAAAGAATGATGCCAACACGTCATGGTAAAGCTTTTTAGAATGAAAAGGAGACAAAAATCGACAAAATAGCCCCAAACTCCAAAGGGTTAAAGCAGATTTCCATTGAAATTCAATATATTTTTGTCTCTGTATTTGTGTATTAATATCCCTGTAAAAGTCATCATTTTTCTCCAGCATAAAAGACAGAACAAGCAGCATGCTTTGTTACAAAATAGACAAAGAAATAGAAATATTAATCTTAAAAAGACATTTAAAAAAACAGTTACACCCAAATAGGAGGAGTTCTATTTTCCTACTTTTCTGATTCCTGTGTTTAAAGACATTAAGTTTAATTCCCTTTTCTCTGAGAGTGAGTCATACTTTGAATTGGACTCATGTGCTGCTTTCAAACCATACCTCAAAAACAAACCTTGAAATATAATTTGTAATTTGTAATGTACAAAGCACCAAAGGCTCTGGTAGTAGCATTGAAACCTGAATAATTTACTATTTATACTAATAAATCACATGATTTTTTATATTCTATACTTCCCCTGTCGTCACAGTAACCTTGCAGAGTTAATTAGCTATACTAATCAGATTCGGAAAGAAGAAAGTAGGCATGCATTTACCTTTTAAGGAAAAATTCCAGAGACTGTATACCCATCAGCTTTGTATTGAGCCACTCAAACTTCCAGAAAGCTAATTGTCTTGCTTCTACAGTGCAGTATTATTGTAGTTCAGGAGCAGCTTGTCAGGCAGGTTCCAAGCAGCAATGTGTTGATGATGTCAGATAGCAATTTCAGAATCAGAAATACTTTATTGATCCTCAAAGCGAAGTTAGGTTTCAATCTGGTGGGCGGCTGTGGCTCAGTTGGTAGAGCCTCAAATTGCTCCCAATGCTGCATTTATTGTGTGTTGGGCCCTCTGGCAGATTTTTGGAAGACCGACTATTTTAAATTTAGGATTTAAGATGGAAAGTGATTTTAAATTAGATCGTCAGATAAGTGCTTTTTTTTACAGATCAGGCAGCTGGCTATGGTAAAGCCTTTTCAGTAACACTTTACAATAACCAACTAAGTGATGTTTATAGATGGTTTATAGACCAATTATTAACCATTTACAAAGTGCTATACATATTTAATCTTTAGGTATTGGTTTAAAACATTTAAAGGTATATGAATGATTTCAAAATCATTGATACGTTTGGACGGGCTGATGGCTTTTGTAAAGCACTTTGAGTTGCATTTATATGTAGGAAAAGCGCTATATAAATAAAGTTTGATTGATTGATTGATTGATTGATTGATTGATTGATTGATTGATTGATTGAACATACTTAATATGTTAATGTTAAAATTAGTGCAACTAAAACTATTAATAAACTATTCATTATAATTTAATTGTTTGTTAATGGTAAATTAACTATAAACTTGCATTAATATACCATCTATTTGTCATTTATAAATCATGTAGTTAGTTAAGCATTAATAAATTATGAATTTACATTCTAAATGGCCTATTTACCATTTATAAATGATGATTAAACATTAATAAACTATCTGTTTACCATTTATAAATGATGGTTATTGTGTTACCGCCTTTTCTTTTGCACCAGCACTTTGAAACAGTAATCCATGCCTTCGTTACATCTCAGCTGGATTACTGTAACTCTTTGTACTTTGGAGTCAGTCAGTTGTCCCTCCACGGCTCCAGTTAGTGCAGAACGCCTCTTTACTGGAGTTCGTAAGAGGGAGCACATAACTCCCATCCTGGCCTCCCTCCACTGGCTGCCTGTGCATTTTCGAGTCCATTTTAAGATTCTTTTATTTGTTTTTAAATCTTTAAATGGTCTCTCCCCGCCTTATCTCTCCTATATTCTCCTGCTCGGTGCCTCAGGTCAGCTGAGCTGCTGCTCCTGGAGGTACCGAGGTCCAAACGGATGCTCAGACGGGACAGATCTTTCTCTGTTGCAGCCCCCAAACTATGGAATAAGCTGCCTTTGCACATCAGACAAATCTCCTCACTGTCCATTTTTAAAACTCATCTTAAAACCTATTTCTATTTCTTGGCTTTCAACCACACATGAGACTCTGCTCTTGTTTTTAGTGTTTTATGATTTGCTTTTATTTATTGTTTTTTTTTTTTTAATTATTATTATTTTTTTTTAAAAAGCAATGAAACCTGTTTTATTTATTTTATTGTTCTTGTTCTGTTTGTTTATGTACAGCACTTTGTTGCAGCTGTGGTTGTTTTAAAGTGCTTTACCAATAAAGTTGAGTTGAGTTGAGTTGAGGTGAGTGAACGACTTCCCAATACGGCAGGTGGCACCATTTAGGGTAGTCCTCTGCCACCAGTATTAATATATGGGTGAATGAGCGCAGTCTGTAGTGTAAAGCACTTAAAATGGTCACAAAACAAGTAGAAAAGCAATAAATATAAGCGATATATAGCAAAATATATACGAAATCAAAAACTTCTTCCATGAATTTGTTATGTGAAGTATTAACAATAATCAAAGAAGCACTAAAAGTGGATGATTCAGTCTCCCAAATGATCAGATTATTAGAAAACAAATGTCAGTCATGTGTTTCATTTGTGTGGCTGATCCATGTGATAGCTTCCTGTTTACATATCTGTTTAAAAGCCAAAATATGAAAAAAAAAAACTGTCAAAGCAGTTCCACAGAAAGACTTGATTAGGAGGGCTATCATGTGTCCAAGCCCACTGTACCGGTGCAGTAAGCATGCCTGTGCATACAGCCTGTGTAATTATTTGAAAAGAACGTGCATATATGCCTCATTAGGCAAACAGTAGGAATGTCTGTGGCGGCCACTGAGCTCTAACCATCCCAGCAGTGGGTGGGATTGACATCACGCTGAGTCACAACGGGCGCTGGTTACACAGCGCAGATGTAAACAAAAACAGAGGAA
Source organism: Centropristis striata (assembly GCF_030273125.1). Taxonomy (NCBI): domain Eukaryota; kingdom Metazoa; phylum Chordata; class Actinopteri; order Perciformes; family Serranidae; genus Centropristis; species Centropristis striata. The sequence continues at coordinate 30,398,051 of NC_081529.1, read as the reverse complement.
ATGGGGAGTACAGACCATGTGTGTGTGCATATGATTATTTACGGTGGCTCATCCCATGTTATGAAATCCAGCTTTGTTGGTTTGAGTTGCAGAGATATAACATATATATATATATATATATATATATATATATATATATATAATTAACCAATAAAATTAATTTATATATATATAAAAACCAACAAATATATATATATATATATATATATATATATATATATATAATTAACTTATTTATTTTTTCTTTATTTTTTCTTACTTATTTTATTAACTTATTTATCATCTTGTGAAAAAAGTATAGGCTACATTGGTAATTTGTGTCCATACTGTATTTATCAAGTATGATGAAGCAATACATCTATATTCTTTTATGTTCAAAGTATGATTGCCATTATTAATCTGCATAAAGTGGAGGGGTAACACTTTACAATAACCATCATTTATAAATGGTAAACAGATAGTTTGTTAATGTTGAAGCATCAATTATAAACCATGTATAGGCCAATTAGAATGGAAAATACATAATTTACTAATGTTTAACTAGCTACATCATTTATAAATGACAAATAGATGGTTTATTAATGTAAGTTTATAGTTACTTTAACATTAACAATGTAATTATAATTAAAAGTTTATCAATAGTTTTAGTTGCACTCATTATAACATTTTTAACACCATATTAAGTATGTTAATGATTTTGAATTGATTCATATACCTTTAAAACTTTGGTTTAAAACATTTAAAGATTAAATATGTATAGCAATTTGTAAATGGTTAATAATTGGTCTATAAACCATCTATAAACATCACATAGTTGATTATTGTAAAGTGTTACCAGTGCAGGTTTTATTTTTTATTTTCTATATTACAGTGAGTGGTTAAAAGGTTGTGCATAAAAAAAGTGTGCACTAAAACATGATAAATAATGCGAGGCAGCCCTGACGCACAATCTATTCAGTGTTAGAAGGAGAGCATTTTGGGTGTCAAAGCAGGCAGCACTTGAGAACCATGTTATACACATTTTCAGGGTTAGAAAATGTTCTGATGTTTTAAAAGCAATTATTTTTCATACTCATACTGTCTCTCTAAATACTTGGATTTGGCCTCTAAATATCAGGATTTGGCCTCTGTGGCAACACGTGTCGAATGATGTTTTACTGACAATCCTTGAGGCATATTTTGAATTAATTTCATACACAGCCCATGTAACATGTTTCATACAGCAGTTCAGGTACCAGGTAGGGAGTTTATGTAATATTTGCTGGGAGGTGGGGAAGCCTGTTCGGGAGGGAGATTTTGAATGCTTACATAACTGCCTGGCAGGGTGGTTCGACTGATGCCATTAATTTTTGATATTAAAGGTGTGTGTATGTGTGTTTGTGTGAGGTGGAATTAAATGTATCAATCCTCACCAAAGACTTGCTTCCTTTCTTTCTCCCCTTTCTTCCCACCTCCTCCCTCTCTTTTTTGTCTCTGCGTGAAGCTATTAGAGTTGCATAAACAGTGCTGCAAAGGGCAGCGGCTCACTGACGTCTAAGGTTAAGCATTTATAAGATCACTCAGTGGTAGTCACATTTACCAACTACACTGCTCGCTGAAGTAACACGGGATTGGAATCGACCATTACCTCTGATACAGGGCTACAAAACGCCTCATGGAAAGAGTTAAGTGTCTGTGGCCAATTTTCCGAAGGGGCTTTTCACTGAGCTCCTTTGTCCAAAGACTCACAAGGAAACAAATGATGCTGTGTTTCATCTATGACCTATAGCTCTCAATAACAGGGTGGATATCCACCTTTAAACAACATTCAGCACGTGCTGTTTAAGTGGCTTACGTGATCATTTTGTTAACAGGCCCAATCTGGGGATACAATTGTGTTTACAGTTCACGGAATGAAAACCTGGTTGCATTTTTTTTATTAAATGTTCAAATATTAGTTGTTGTTGGGTTTTTTTTATTATGTTACTGACACTATTTTGTATTTTTCTGAAACATTTCAGAGGGGAAAAATATATATTTATATTTATATATTTATTTTAAATATTGTTTTTTTTTTTAGATGTTAAAAAATTGGACTGCGAAGCAAGTAAACAAATTTGGTCATTTAGAAGATTTTTTCAAATTTTTTTTTTTTTTTAACAAGACGATTTTTTATTTTTCTGAGACATTTCAGATGGAAAAATAGCAGATTTTAAAAACAAATAGGGAGACATTTGTGTACAGTGCACATGATACAAATGAGGTTGCATTTTGTATTTGTATTGTATTTGGTAATTATTTTTTTTTTACTGACACTATTTTCCTGAGACATTTCAGATGGAAAAATAGCAGATTTTACAAACAAATATAGGGTTGCATTTTTTTTTTTTTTTTTTTTTTTAATATTGAGGTATTGTTTTTTCAACTGTTTAAAAGTTTGACTGTAAAGCACGTAAACAAATTTGGTAATTAAGAGGATTTTCTCTAATTTTTCACTTTTTTAACAAGATTATTTATATTTGTTTGTTTTTCTGAAACAAAAAACATAGCAGATTTTACAAATAAATTTGGAGTAATTTTAGCTTACAGTTCACAGAATCAAAACTTGGTTGCAATTTTTCCCAAATATTGACATATTGTAATTTAAAACCAACTGTAAATAAAGCAACTGAACACAAAATTGGTCATTAGGAGGACTTTCAAAATGTGTAATAGTTTTTTTTACAGAGACTATTTTGTATTTTTCTGAAAAATTTCAGTGGAAACTTAGCAGATTTTACAAACAAATAGGGAGACATTTGTGCTTACAGTTCACAGAATAAAAACCTGGTTGCATTTTTTTTTTTTTTTTTTTCAACTTTTTCAAAGTTTGACTGTAAATGAAGCAAGTAAACACACATTTGGTAATTAAGAGGATTTTTTTCTTCATTTTTTTACAGAGACTATTTTGGAATTTTTATTTCAGAGGGAAAATTGGCAGGTTTTACAAACAAATAGGGAGACATTTGTTTATAGTGCACATAATAAAAAACTTGGTTACATTTTTTTTTTTTTTTATTGAAATATTGGGATTTTTTTTCAACTGTTACAAGTTTGACTCTGAATCAAGTAAACAAATTTGGTAATTAAGAGGATTTTTTTCTAATTTTTCATTTTTTTACTGACACTATTTTTATATTTTTTAGACATTTCAGAGGGAAAAATAGCAGATTTTACAAACAAATAGGGAGACATTTGTTTACAGTACACATAATAAAAACTTGGTTGCATTTTTTTTTAAATATTGAAATATTGTTAATTAAATTTAAATTAAATTATTTAACTAATTAAATTAGTTAAATATTGTTTTTTTCAACAAGTTTGACTCTGAATCAAGTAAACACATTTGGTAATTAAGAAGATTTTTTTCTAATTTTTCATTTTTTTTACTGACACTATTTTGAGTTTGAGTTTATTTATTTAAAACAGGGACAATACATATTAATGGACATATACATGTAAATATGCAACATTATATCTTTAGTCCCTTTGGACATGTATATGTTCATTTTGTATTTTTCTGAGACATTTCAGAGGGAAAAATAGCAGATTTTACAAACAAATAGGGAGACATTTGTGTTTTCTCTGTGTCTGGATGCTGGTTGATGGTGTCGGGGATGCTTGTTTCATGCAGCGAGCATGTATATTGATCTGACTGACATCCCTCCAACTTTGTAAGGTGAGCTCAGGTCTCCGGGTCCACATAACCCAATGTGTTTGTCTGTGCGTTCGCTGCTCTTCAGACCATTAGCAGAAATAACCATCTGTTCAAGAGAACCGCAGGTCAGTCGGGTCAGATAAGGAGAACCCTCTGAACCTCCTTCTGTCAGGTGCATGTGAGGCTATGAACCAAATCGCTTCTGATAACTCACACAAAGAGGCAGGATATCAGAAAATACGCTGCTGCTAGTTCTAACAACCTGTTCCATCTCAAGAAGAGTTCCAGCGTCGTTATTTCTCAAAAAGCTAAAATTACACTGATGGAGCACCCATGATTATTTCCTGGTTCTGTTTCTCTGAGAGTGAGATGAAATTGCTACCCAGCACACTTTGTAAACAGGTCAGGAACATAAAATACTACTAAGTGTCATCCTTATTGGACATGGCCGCCTTAAATCACACACAGTGGTGTTTTGCTTCACATGTTGTACGTCATGCATGTTGTACGACAGGAGCTTGCATGTCAGGAAGAAAAATAACACAGTTGACAGGTTGTCGGTTTATCAAAACATACAGGTGGTTAGCAAACTAAAAGGTTTGAGCTCTGATTGGCTCTGAAACCTGAAGCCTTTGTATTGGAACAGGCAGGCTCGTGCTTCATTCATCAGTTCCTCTGCACTGCGGCCTGGCCTGACACGCAACAGACCCGAGTCTCACGCCATGATAACACGGAACGACCCCGCCTGCCCCGAGCAGACAAGATCAGACGGCCTCTCCTGCACCAGGAAGACTGAATAATCAGCTTTTATCTCTCCATACGGCCAGATTTTATCTTGCTGATTTAACTGATCAGTAGCTAATCTGCGGAGAGAAAAGTGGTCGCTTAAACACATTATTCATCCGCAGAACATATAAATTGAACTTCTTAGAATTTTCTTTTCTTGTTTTTTTCCAATAAAGACACCAGACTTGACTTACGTATATGCCAGAGCACATAATCGTTGCATTGAAAGTTTACTTAATTACCTCCACCAAGGAGGATACTTCAGACTGTTTCTGTTAGTTTGTCTATTTATTTGTCTGCAGGATTTGAATAAAAAAAGGTCTGATTTTCATGAAATGTATTAAAAACAAATTCATTTTTTGTTCATGCATTCATGCAAGAATACTCGGAAAAACATAGTTACCGGTCATATAGGCCTGTTTAACCCTTTGATGCACAACATGGGTCTAAAGTGACCCGACTAAGTTTTTATATTCTATATCTTTGCAATAAATTAATTTCATCATTCAGTATTGCAGGATTTCCACAAATAACTTGTTTTTGATCATCATACATCCTAATTTTTTGTTTTCATTTCTTACCTTTTGAATAAAAAAACTTTTTTTAGAACTATGCTTCTAATGCACAAGGTCATTTTTGACCCATGTTGTGGATTAGAAGGTGTTTATAGGTTGTCACCAATTTAAAACCTGACAAAGAAGACACAAATATTAACTGTCCTATTTTGTTAAATTTGTGTTTTTCCAATGGAAATTATTATTTGGTGGCTCTAATAAGTCTCAAATGTTAAATATGTGAGTTTCCAATGTAATCTTGTGGTTCTAACAGCTCTTTTTAAAGTTAAACCTTAAAAATATGACAGACGTAGTTACAAATATACTCAAATTGTTAAGTTAGTGTATCACTTTTTTGTATCACTACACTTGTAATGCACAAGGTAATTTTTGACCCATGCGTGTAAACTTAATGTAATAATACAACAACTATTTTTCTTCATAAAGCATGCAAGGAAAAATGGATATAATGATCTGTTGTAATAATTTAAAAAAAGATATTCAAACACATAGTCAGCATTAAATAACATGGGAAATGAATGCAGGTCAAGGTTAATGGTTCACCTGATCTGTTCTGTCCTATTCACTTCATTGTTTACATGCTCTGAGCAATAAATTACACATCTCCATGTCCATGTTGTTTCCAAATTATGACTTAAAGCTCATGAACACTCCGAAGTCAGGAGAACAACTTCCAAACTCTGGAAAAGGCACCATTGGCCTTTGCAGAGGGTCTTCCTCAAGTGCCATTCTAGTTTTATATTGCATTCAGGTAGCTGCAGGTAAACTGTGGCAGTTAAGCAAATAACGCGGCTACAAACAGCTTGTTTTGTAACTTGTTATTCTGTTAAACTAGAGATTATGGATTTAAAGGAACACTCCACCGTTTTTTCATATTAAAACATGTTGTTCGGTCAAGTAAGATGAGTTGATACAGACCTCTCGTGTCTCAATGCGTGCACTCAATCGCCACTTGGCTAGCACTTAGCTTAGCCCAGTTCATTCATTAGGATCCAAACAGATGGACAGTTAGAAGCGACCAAACTCCTCCACGTTTTCCCTATTTAAATACAGCTACACGAGGTCTGTATCAACTCGTCTAACTTGACCGAATAACATGTTTTAATATGAAAAAACGGTGGAGTGTTCCTTTAAGCAAATCCATACAATGGACTTACCCTTCCTCTTTGCCACAGAACATAACGTATACTACATGTAACTCGGAAGCTCTCAAGGCTTGAAAATGGTATCAAGGAAAAGGCACCTGCAGGCCTGACCAACTCTTGTGTAAGCACATGCATCTGATGTAATTTGGGACTTATTCTGGGACTCACAGCTGTGCTGAATCAGATGAAGTCTATGTTTGTTTTTTGCCAACGCACCTTGTAGAATATTGGGGATGTGCGTCAACTACTTTGTGGCCATATAACATTTAAAGATAGAAATGTTGATCTGCATCTTGGTCTCAGTCTGAAAAATATTTCTGTATCACCACCAATAGGAAAAATACCATCAAATTCTGCAGTGGTTATTATGGCACATCTCACTAAATCACTAAATCACTAAATCTAGTTTCAGCTGCACACATTGGTTTATTTAAGAGTTTTTGTGGCTGCAAGATAACATGATAAAATATAATTTAAACCTCGGTACCATTTTTTGTTTAATGATGATAGGCCGGGTAAAAGTGGAGATAAGGTCAAATGTATTTAATATGAAATGTATAATTAGATGGTATCCTCATTTTTACCTCATAGATGTTATATTTGCAACCTGTGTTCACATTGGAAATATTTCAAATTCTTCACTGAGCACGATTTTGTTTTGAAAGTAAAAAAAAACAACATTATTTTCAAAACCTGATTTTATGTTGTTTATTTTGTGTGTTCAAAATTGTTGATAGAGTATGTCAAAGTGAAAAAATAAATATCAGGCCATATATGTGAGGTTGTGCTGAAAAAAAATGCAACCAACATGAAATGGTAAACATTTTTCTAGTAGTATATACATGAAAAAATTGAAGTATTAAAAAACCCCCCACCAAAATAGCCCAAAACTGCCAAGAGTAAGAAAACCATGCAAGTCAATGTGGATCAGCTCTATGCATGTCCTCCAGCACACTCACAACCACACAGACACATAATGTACGTTCACACATATGCTCCTGTAAATTAGGTTTTACGAATTGACTACGTGTTAAGCATGTTATGCACAGCGGGCTGTTCATGCATGTTATGTCGTCAGAAGGCACGTATGTTATGACTTGATGCCAGAAATAAACTGTTCTGTCTGTATTCAAATGTTAATGTATCTGCTTTAATTACATCACTGTTGTTTAAGAAATCAGTCTGTCGGTGTGTTTTCTTCTGCTTCAGCCAAGTAATGTTTAATTCATAGAATTGGAAAAAAGATTGAACTACCAAACATTATAAAAAAAAGAATCTCTGTAGCTTTATAGAGGGAAAAGACAGTCACATTGCTTGGTATTTTGAATGAAATAAGGAGATGAGGATCCTATTTCATCTTATTTTTAACACCAGATCACAAAATATGATATTGTTTTCAGATCAGCTGTGAAGCACTGTGTCCTCACAGGCTTTTCCAGTCTTTTCTGTCCTTTTTACTAATTGATGAAGGCAAACATGGCTGAGAGGGAAATTAGTTTAATGTGTATGATTGGCTGTGGCCTGAGTGGGCTGCAGCTGGTGTGCTTACACTGCTTGAAGGGACACGTTGCCAGGACAGTGCATGTGTTGAGATCCAGCTATGTAACAGAACAGGCTGGGACACAAACACACACTGTAACAAATTGCTGTAAGAAAACAGCCAAATTGTGACAGTAACATTCTGTTTTCCACACTGCAAAAAAGCCAACTTGTATTTTTTTGGCCTAAAACAGTGATTTAATTTGGTAAAACTTGGAAATATAAATTATTGACATTTAGGGCAATAATGTAAGTTAGCACAACAAAGCAAGCCAGTTGTCTGCTCAAAAACAAGTTTGTGAGTTGTTGTTACTTATATCTTTAAGTTGGGGTTCAAAACAAGGGACAATAGTTCTGCTAACTCTTATTTCTTTGTTGTGAAATTCTGTCATTAGCGAAAGCTAGCGGCTAACTGATGCTAGCGGCTAGCTGATGCTAGCGGCTAACTGATGCTAACGGCTAACTGATGCTAACGGCTAACTGATGCTAGCGGCTAACTGATGCTTGTTACAGCTACAAGAGTAGCCATTAGCGTATCACTGCTAACTCAAAACTGTGGTCATTATTAGCTGACATTCATAGCGGCGTTACAATCGTGCCAGAGAAATTCAGAGTTGAGCAAACTCAAAAACGAAACTTAAAATATTTAGTTTAATTGTCCAACTTAAAATTTTATCGAAGTTTGTTGCCTTGAAATTTTGAGTTCACCCAACTTTTCTTTTTTTGCAGTGCATTAAAAAGGTACTATACTGTAGAAAACAATGCATTCTGGGGAAAAATATTTGTAGGTAGTTTGCCGTTTCCCGTAAAATACTGTAATATACCATAAATAGCATTGCATTCTGGGAGTTATGGTAGAATCAACAGCGATTAGGCTGAGAAAATACGGAAAGCTACTGTATTTCCAGAGGAGACATTCAGCCAACTCTGGTCTTTCCTTTCTTGGAACATCCATTTTAATCCTGCATTTCTTGAGCAAATCACAAGTTGAACTATGTTTTATTTGTTAGATGATGTTTGCAGTATCAGTATTTTACTATCAAATCAAGGATATACAGGATTGTACTGTAATGCAGTATGTGGTTTTATCAAAGTAACATACTATAAAGTAAATAACAGTAAGGGAACTGTAAAATTAACAGTAGAATGCTGGCAACCCTGCTGCCAGTATTTTACTGTTAATTTACAAGACAATTGTTTACAGTGCAGTACAAGACTAAAGCATCGGGATCGACACAGACAAAGAGAAAGTGCTTAAAAGACACATTATACTGTACTGTGTGTATGTTTTCTAGTGCTGACCCTGAGCTGGTATCCAGGTGAGCAGCCAGAGTTTCTGTATTTGACATTGAGGTTCAAAGAGAACTCACAGTGAAAATATTGATGTTTCTCTGCCGGCTTAGCTCTCGCCATGAACTGTTCTATCAGCTGTTTCCAAGAAAAAAAAGCTTTTAAATCAGCCAGCTGTCTTTTTATAAAGCATTTCATTGGACATGTTTAAATACACATACTGAGTGCAAAACTCTTGACATCCATCTAAAATACACAGAGACGAGTAACGATGTGTTCCCTAAGTGAAAGAATATAGCACACCATATTCCCTCCGTCCTGTTTTTGTGCAGGCTGTGTTATGGCAGTGCCTTGCTGAACAAGCCCGTATGCACGTGTCCTGTTATACACATATCTGGGAACACACTGGCTTAATTACTGACCAATAGTGAAGGGTATAGCACTGGTTCACTCCACGCTGGTTACACAAACCCATCGTTCAAGCCTCGAACAACCGGGCTTAAGTACACCTATCTAATTTCATCCCCAATGCCCTACAGATGGCTAAAAAAGGTCATCAGTGTCTGCAAGTTTTAGGTTTCACATGAAATCAAGGTAAATACTAAGGTTTGTTTTGGACATTGTGCATTTTTTTTTATTTTATTTCAAGCGTGGATAGAGCAAAGGGGGAAAAAAGATTAGTAGATTCATGATGTAAATGGTTATTTTCTGTGATGATGCTAGTTTGCAGACTCTCTCTCAAGAATCTTGACACACTGACACTTCAAATAAACACTGCTGCCTTTAAATAACACAGGACATTTAAAATTATACAGGAAACTTCCTGAGAATGATCTATTATAACTGATATAATAACCTTTATAAAAAAAAGTCTCAGTAATTGTTATTACATTATTATTTATCTTCCATTTGAAGGGTAGATATCATCTGTCATCTCCTTATTTATTTATTTATTTATTTAATTTTATTTAATTCAACACATATACGTACAATACAGCAAGGAGATGCATATACAATTACACTTGTTAGGACTTAAATTTCTTTCATTTCTGATAGTATTTAAAAAAAAAAAAAAGGTGCTACACAGGTCCATGTGTATGATTCATAGAGGAAAAGAAAAAATATATATGTAGCGTATATAAATTATATATCCTTTCATGTTGTTAGGAAATGAAATAATTTCAGAACAATCAAAAAAGAAAGTAAAAAATAACAGTAATAATAATAATAATAATAATAATAATAATAATAATAATAAACTTAATTTAAAGAGGTGACTGGAGCTCAGGTATTGCCTGTATTAGTGCTTGCAGAGTATGCATGAAAACAAAGCTCATATGAAACTCATGTAGCTCATCAAATGAGAAAAGTTACAGAAATTATAAATTAGGAGCAATATGTTATTCACAATATTAGCATTATGGTAGATGCTGAGACTAACACTTGGCAGCAGGAGTAACAACTGGATCAAGCACAAGACTTTCTCTTTTCAGTCATTTTCTCTCTCTCTACACTGATTCACAGGTGAGAAGATAAGTGAAAGGTGATAAGTGGTAAGGTGGCAAAGTGGATGAGCAGAGTTTGAGTCACAAACAGCAGGATCTATCTTTAGACCGTCTGTGGGGTACTTTGATTAGCACATACGACAAAGTCAATACAAACTTGATTGGATGGCTCCCAGGCACCAGTCACACCCAGCTGTTCTTCAGTTGTAGGTTTTGTTTTTCTCATTGTGACGTCTGTACATTGTTGCTAATTTTGTCAAATCCAGCAGAGAAGATGAGCTTTTACTTTTAAAAGGAGGATTATATCCATAAAATATCTTCTTGAACCCTAAAAAATATTTGCAATATTTAAGAACTACACAACAGCACTGCCACTAGTCCTAAATGCATAAGATTATTTAATTTTAATCTAAATGGATATTGTTTTCATTCTTATGGCATGGGACAGTTGGCATACCCTGAATTAATGGTTATGTTTTTATGTTTTTCGTAAATGTTTTTATTTGTTTATTGTTACAACAATCATTGCAATATTTTGTGTTGCTATTTAGACAATCACTATTGCATTAAATATTGAAAAGCCGGTAAATCTTTTAGCATTAAATCAAGAAAAATGTATTTACTTGCACATTGCATTATCTATTTTTACCATCTTTTATTCTTTTAACTGGTGAAAGTGGGACACTTACAACATTTATATGCATCTGCATATCACCAGAATTTACTTTAATGGTAACTTAAACATCCCCAAAGAAAGTTCTGGATTAAATAAATTATAAAGCCAATAAAATAGATTAAATTAAATATATCAAATAGATACGATGAATGAAACATATTTTAAAACATCAATTCAATATATACTGTATACACGAAACTGCTACAGTATAATAAATGCACATATCTTTATGTGGCATCTGAGACATAAAGTCGTGCTGGTGGGAAAACATACTGGAAGCATCAAGGCTATAAGAGCAAACACACATTTTTAATAAGCCGTGTGTGCTTGTGTGTGCCGCTGCGCCCCCTGCGTTCACCTAACCTCCTCACTGTATTCCAGCTGCTTTCTCCGGAGGAAAAGTCTGTTTACTGATTACTGGTGATTGAGCAAACAGATGAAGCTCGCATGCAGTTTGACTGTATGGAGCCTGCACAGGGACAAACAGGGAAAAGAAAAGGCTAATGATGCATGCACATAAAAGTTTAATATTAGATAGTGCATCGCTTTAGCTAATGCAATAAAACTCATTGGTTTAATATAATGCACACTCTGTCATTTTAACAAATCCAAATTGCATTAACGCCGATGAATCTGTGATGATTACGCACAGATATGGTGTAATGTTTTAACGGTTTAGCATTATATTTGAAAACAAGCTGTCTTCACATGTTTCTGTTGATGAGGGGTGGACAGGGCTGACGCACAAAAACAGCCATAGTAACATTATAATATCGGGTCTTGCTCCAGCTCCCCAAGCTAGAGCGTGTCGCATGACGCATTTGGGAGGCGCGGCAAACCTCCTCCATAAAAACCCAGCCTGCTCTCCTCCGACTTCAGAGACACAGCGAGGTTAGACCCCTCACATCACTGAAAGGACTTAAAAAAAACCTTCTGCAACAGCACCAGAGACCTTCGGGTGCAACTGCTGCAAGCATGATTAAGAAAATGTCCCCGGCAGAGAACGAGTTCGACATACCCGCCAAGAACTGCCACAGGATGGTGATTCTGGGCTCCACTAAAGTTGGGAAGACAGCCATCATCTCTCGATTTCTGAATGAGAGAGTTGAAGATCAGTACACACCTACTATTGAGGACTTTCATAGGAAACTCTACAGCATCAGAGGAGACGTTTACCAGCTGGACATTTTGGACACATCTGGAAATCATCCCTTCCCTGCAATGAGGAGGCTTTCAATTCTTACCGGTGAGTTGAGCTTCAAAACTTGAAATTATAAATAAGCATGTCCCTGTTTGCAGATCTCATGAATTTTATAATAATTATTATTATTTTTCACTGACCCTGTCTTCTCTTGTGTTTTTTCAGGCGATGTGTTCATCTTGGTATTCAGCCTGGACAACAGAGACTCCTTCCAGGAGGTGCAGCGCCTGAAGCGCCAGATTTATGAGACCAAGTCCTGCCTGCGAAACAAAACCAAGGAGAACGTGGACGTCCCGCTGGTCATCTGCGGCAACAAGTGTGATAAAGACTTTTACCGGGAGGTGCAGGAGGAGGAGATCGAGCAGCTGGTTGGTGGAGACGAGCACTGCGCTTACTTTGAAATCTCAGCAAAGAAGAACACCAACGTGGACCAAATGTTTCAGACTCTCTTTACCATGGCCAAGCTGCCAAACGAAATGAGCCCAGGTCGCCACTGCAAAGTGTCCGTTCAGTATGGCGATGTTCTTCACAGAAAGTCCTTCAGAAGCAAGAAGTGCAAAGACGGGAACGCATATGGGATTGTTGCGCCGTTTGCGCAAAGACCGAGCGTGCACAGTGACTTGATGTACATAAAGGAGAAAGCCATAGGAGGCAGCCAGACCAAAGAGAAAGGCTGCATCATATGCTGATACTTTCTGTGAGACTTTCCTGAGCTGAAGTGGAGCCGTTCTGCACCCAGGACAATGTGAAAGCCCCAAAATACTTGCAGTGGCACTTGAACCAAAACTGTGATGAGACACATGGTGGACAGGTGGCTCAGCCCGTCCCCGTGTAGTGATGCAGTAGATGCTCTGAAAATGCTGTACAATCTGCCTCTACATTAGCTTGCTGAGAATGGGACTTGAGGAGGAAAAAAAAGTTTACATTTCGCCATTTTGGTGAAACTTAAATGTTTGTGCATTATGAACAAATTTGAATGTGTATTTATTCTGTCTACGTCAACTTTTGGATACAAGAGAAAATAAAACCACTTGTTACTTTCATAGTCTGTCTCCCTCTTCTCTTTTCTTTCAAGCAAAAAAAAAAAAAATGAAGTCACATAAAACACTGCAAAATTTAAAATGTGCACTACTCTGCACATTATACAGAGAATTTGTTTTATTTCCTGTGCAAATAATAAACAAGCAGATAAAAATGTTGAAGCTGCTACATACTGACCTGAGGGTCCATAATCACCCCCCAACACACACACACTGTTTAAAGCCCATCCATTCAGATTTAACTATTTTTTCAGCGTGAATGTGGATAGAAGCTACATACATTTCACTAAATAATTGGATTCCAGATATCTGCAAATCCAATCTTCATGTCTAAAAGCAATAAATGAATCAATTATCATCTTGCACACTGATAAAATATGGTTAATGGAGAATGGTCACAGATCTAAATGAATGGGTGTGACTAATGAGCTCATTAAAAACAGCTTTAAGCCAACAGTTCCTGATCAATTCATTTTATTACAAAATACAAATAATGTAAGATATCACAAGTTAGGAAAACAATACACTGAAAAACTACAATGAATAGAAATAATACTCCGCAAAGTCTGCAACTTGCAATGCATAACATGTGACTTTCATAAAACTGAGGAAAAATAAGTCCTTGTTCATTCAAACGTCCATCCCGTTTTCTAGAATCCCACCTATGCTCCATGAGTAACGATGGAAACAATAAGAGGTCCTTCCTGCTCCTCCACTGTCTGTGAGCTTCATCCACCCAGTGCAGTAATCCAGTCTTAATTATCATGATGCTTTTGGCACGTCAAACATGCACAGACTTTTGTATTTCTGCAGCAGCTGGTTCTTGGTGCGGACCTGCTCCCGCAGCGTTGAAAACTGCTGCTGCTGCTCCGGCGGACTGCAGTCTATCCCGGGCATGTTGGAGATCTGCTCCCGAGCCTCCTGGATCTTTACCTTCAGCTTGGCCAGTTCTTGATGGACATCCTGGCTGTCCTTGTCCATGCTTAAAGAGAATAAGGTGAATAATGAAAGTGTTATTTTCACATTATGTTATTTCGGTCATTTACCTTAATCTAGTTAGCCTAGCAATAACAGCTAACGCTAGCTTTAGCAAACAGGTCGACCAGTTCAGCACCTCCACCACAACGACAGTTTTACAGCATATAAAGAGAGTTCCACAGAGCCGTGACTTATCACGCAACACACACGGACTTTCCTGTAAACTCACCATTTGATAATGTCATGAACGAGAGGCAGCAAAGAGCAATCGTCGCTCTCCTTCTCTTGCTTTGGTTGAGCAGCCGCCATCGCGCTCTCTGCTTTGCGGCGCAGATAATTTACGTCACGCGTCATATGACACGTCACCATATGGCGACGCTTCATAAAGATATGCTACATTTTCATACATAAATGCAAGATAACAAGAAACAACTCATTTCACATGATCTTGTATTAATGTATTATTATTAATAACAATAATTTAAATTAATCAATTATTTTCTTTTAAGTAATAAAATGTGCACGTTTATTTACCCCCTTTATATCTTTGTCTTGTTTCAAAGTTTATTTAAAATATAACAGCAAAACAGGAAAACCAAAAGCACAGCTAAAACATGAAATACTCATCATAATGAGTATTGTATCATAATGCACATTTCATTGTATTATATGCATACACTTTTTTTCTATGTTCCTCATTTGATCTTGCATCATAAAAGAGCGAAATTAAGAGAAAAAAAAATGGTGAATCCCAAAAAAATCAAAGAGCACAAACAAAATAATGAAAACCATGGATATGGACTAAAAAGAGAGGGAATTTGTCCATGTATTACCTTTAGCATTAAACAAGTCTATTTTGGAGACGACTAATATGATATTGTTTTTCAGGGATCCCCAGTTTCTACGATTGGATTCTCTTTCAAATGAAACCACTGATAACCTATATTTCCCGTGAAATAGGCCACAGACAATCTATAAATACACAAAACACACAAACCTGACCTGCGATGGCCGGGAATAATGGCACATGCCGCTCCCTAGCAACCTCAAGCATCTATACCTAAATTCAACTTCATATGTCTACAAGTGTGCCGCAATATGTGGTCTGCATATAGAGTGAAGCATGGCAACCAGTATTAACCTGTCTGCATGACGGGCACGAATTTGGTCTAATGGACTCCAATGAGTGTCTATTCCACAGGTGAGTGAAGAGCAGTATTCAGGTCATGTATTTCCATATGGGTATCCCTTTTTCCTTGTGTGCATACATGACGTCTTTATGTTGAAATTAGATTAATGATACAAGATAAAAGGGCTAATATCAAAAAGTAAGCATCACTACTTCTTCCTGTCCTGAATTTCTGATTCCAGCCTTCTCTCTTTGCAGTGAGTATCAGAGTAATACAAATAGGCATGATGAGATAAATATATCAATACTGTAGTTCTGTAAATAAAAACCCTGACCCATCTTTTTCTCAGAATTCATTGACCTATATTCCTGTTATATCAGGCCTCAGTCACCCACAGGTATTCATTCTCTCAAGTGCCAGTCATAAGCACCATTAGCCAGACAGCTTGAATGAATGCATTCACAATAAGCTCACTTAGTGTTTGACCAATGATAAGTGAAAGTGCATGCAAATGAAGGTACAGCCATGACATGCACACTATGCTTATGATGCAGTTCACCTGTAGAGACCCAGAGGTATAGAGAAACACAACATTGCATGCAATGATTTTCTCTCTTGATCTTCTAAGCCACTGACCTATATATTCATATATGTTGTCATCAAAGATACGCCAGCTAATCCCTGCTACTTCACACGCACATACCACCCACACCTGGTAAACACCACAGGGACAAGATTCTCATTAGCCACCACAGCACAGAAACCACTGCCGTGACACAGCCACTGCAGACTTAATTAACACCCAAGGTTTATTGAACATTTTCTTTGCTCTCACCTCTGATCGAGCGGTCATTGTGATCTAGAAGGGACTTTAACATGACATACTGAGGAGATTTCTGTGACCCAGATTTGAGTTTGGAGGGTGTTATGTCGGAGTATTCTACAATTTGGGTCACGGGGAAAGCTCTGACGTGACCTCTATGAGAAAAGTGGGACATTTCGTGACCAAACATTTTCACACCACACAAACAATTGAACATATTCGGCAGCAATGACATGACGATTGTTATCGTAATTGGACAGATATTATGCATATCCGTGTCAAAGACTAAAATGACGTGTGGCAATAGTAAAGGTTGTAGCATTTCCTGTCCAGGTAGGTAATTATCCCATTAGTATGTGCACATAAGAGTTTGTTTGATTCAACATTTGTCATTGTGACTTTTGTTTCATCTCCAGTGACCCATTTACAGCTGCAGAATCATCCACAAGGAAGGAAGAAGCTTGTTAACTGACTGTTGGTCAGAATCACTGATATCTCTTTGACTGATTTGTCTCTTAATGTTTTTTTGTTTTTTTTAAAGAAAGCTATCCAATTACACGGTTGCTCAAAAAGTTGGAATACATTATTTTTTGCCTCTTTCCATGAAATAATTGTGACAATGTGATTTATTCTTGTCAGATAGAGTGTTTACAGTCATGGAAAAAATTATTTGACCCTTGTTTTCTTAAATTTTTTGTTCATTTTAATGCCTGGTACAACTAAATGTACATTTTTTTGGACAATATAATGATAACAACAAAATAAGTCTATAAGAGTTCAATTTAAGAGCTGATATCTTGACATTTAACATGGTTTACTTAATAATAACCAAATTATTATCAAGAAAACCATGGAAAATGTCTAGATATCAGCTCTTAAATCAAACTCTTATGAGCTATTTTGTTGTTATCATTATATTGTCCAAAAAATGTACATTTAGTTGCACCAGCCATTAAATGAACAAGAAAGCTAGGAGAAAAGGGTGGTCTAATAATTTTTCCATGACTGTATCTTCTCAAAACGTTATTAATCAATCTCTTCAAAAACATATCAACATGATAATTAATCCACAATTAACAGAGGATTGTGTCTGAAAAAAAAATTATTCAAACTTGGTGACCGTGTATTACACAATGGCAAAAAGATATAATCATATTGATAAGTTAACAAACTAAATATGATGCTCTTAATATGTTTCCAAATTTGCATCTTTCTCCATATGTCTTCATCCTTTTTTTGTTTTAATATGCTATTAAAATAACCACAATAAGGACAAGAGAGACAACTTGAGTCACAGATTTTATAACATTGGACTCAAAATGTGTCACAAATAATGTTCCCTTCACTACCTTAATCAACAAACGTTCAACATTATTATGCTTTTTACTCCCTTTGTTTTTACACTTCAATACATCATGTCCACTTCATAGCTACTACGGCCACAACAGGAAGCTGGTAATCACAAACATAAATATGGGTCATCATAAGCTGCTCTACAAACGAGACATATTTTCAGGGAGGACAGTCTACATCAAGTAATTTCACGAGGCTATTATTATAATTATTATAGAGGCAATGATTCTACAGCAGAGCGTCATGTGTGAACTAGTTTGAAATGGGAACAGTGGGTCTCTAGGACAATAATAGAATATGTTATAAATTTAAATTCAGTCAGTGCACACCTTCTATTCACACCTTCTGCAGTTCTTACACCCTTCCCTTATCTTAGCAACAAAAGGTGGAGGAAAGGAATGAAATCAGTTTTTTCCTGGTTGACTCAAATTTAGTATTCTATTTAAGTGAACTGAAATAATTATTCATTCATTAGTATTTATTCCCTCTACACAATGTAAGGGCCATTCACAAACATGTGCAAGGTAGATTAGTGTACTTTATTATGACTTATTGTACAAAACGTTTTTTTCTAGCTTACATTTTTTTAAAGCCTAGATTTTCACAAAAGCCTGCATGTCGTTATCTGTTTTGTGGAATTTTCTCTGTAGAAATGTGTCTAATCCTTAGAAGAAATTTCAATGAAAAACTTCACAAAAATGTCATTTCACATGAAAGTGATGGAGTAAAATCAGTGAGAAAGGCCAAAGGTGCAGTGGTTTTTCTAAATTTTGGCTTTTAGCAGAAATTCCCATGAACATAATCCCAGAGATAAAACAGTAGCAACTTTCTGGAAAAGATATCATGTGCAGCTCAAAGTAAACTGATTTATGACTCTCAAGGGGACTTCTGTCTCATGGTTGGGCCGGGGTGACTTCAGGCCTCTTCCAGTTGAACCCCTACTTAGCACTCCCCAAGTGGCCTGCCTCGCCCCACCCAGCCGCTGTGATGACGTTAAAGGGCTGCTGACAGCTTCCAGCTGATGTGTCACCTCGCAGCATCTCTGGCAGAGAGCTAGCAGGATGCAGATGTCCTTCCCGCTGATCTGGGGTCTAATATTAGCATGCATCTCCAAATGAGAGATCACTCTACAACGACAACTACAATTACAGTGTCATTTAGCAGACGCTTTTATACAAAGCGACGTACAAATGAGAGTAATACAACACAAGCAAGGATGAAGTCAAGAAACATAGCAAGGGTAAGTGCCGTGGGTTAAGTTCGAGTCCATTAGGACACCAATGCTTTATAGGTCACAAGAGCGGTCAGTGAGATACGTCAGTGTAGATCAGGGATGGGCAACTGGAGGCCCGGGGGCCACATACGGCCCGCACCGTCACTTGAAGTGACCCTCAGTACAGCTACATAAATTTGAGCATGAAATCTTAAAAATGCAGTGTAAAAATGCACAAAATTATTATAATTTATTAAAATTACTTCTTGCAATTAATGTTGGTTAATGCTGTTCTTGCACTAAAAAAAAGAAATCACAGTTAGTGGTTATTTTTTATTTGCTTTAAACCTTTTGTATTCCTATTTATACTGTTACCTGCATTTCAGCATGAAATATGTTAAATTTCTGCACTGTAAACATATTGAAAATTGCAGTTTCATCTTATCTGGTTAAGTGCACGGTCCTATATGTGGCCCTGTGCTAGTGTTGATGAAAAATTGTGGCCCCCTCCAGCATTTAAGTTGCCCATCCCTGGTGTAGAGATGAGGAGCGGAGTGACATGTGCTCTCCTGGGCTGGTTGAGGACCAGACGTGCAGCCGCGTTATGGATCACCATCTAGATCATCCAACACAGTCAGTGATGTACCTACCTACTTGAACGCCCTGATTCAGACATATGCTACCTCACGACCGTTGCGCTCTTCCAATGAACGGTGCCTGGCTCTGCCCCCCGTTGGTCCAAGGCAATCCAGACTCTTTGCACTTCTTGTTCCCCGCTGGTGGAACACACTACCAGTTCCTACCAGAGCAGGGACGTCCCTCTCTACCTTTAAAAAACTCCTGAAGACCCAGCTCTTCAGAGAGCATTTTCTCTCCTAGACCACATGATAATTCTACTCCTCAAAGAATTGTCACTAGCACTTATTGATGCACTAATAGCTCTTACTGCACTATACCTTGATTGTTTGCTTTTACTCTTCCTGTAAGTCGCTTTGGATAAAAGCGTCTGCTAAATGACTAAATGACTAAATGTAAATGTGATGCTGTACATTGACATTTCTATAATATATGTTTTTTAGTTTCTTTTCTCTTCAAATACTATGAATTTAATAAAAACTGAATAAAAAGGATATTAATGGTCAAATTGGCTACACAAAAGAAAAGTTTCATTTGACAGGAACATTTTTACATCATCTGAGTCCAGAGAAGCTTCTTGGAAAGCAACCACCACCAACTGTCCTACCAAGAATAAAGCAGTCAGCTGCTGATCATCATTTGTTCCCGTTTCATATTTAATTCAATAAACAACACTTTCTAGTCATGCATATTTGGGGTCATTTGATCATGACATCCTGTGTGTTTGGACCAATAGTCAACAGGTTCTAAAGCAACCTTAACGCTATGGAGTCTTGGGCTATTTTGTCCATTTTTGAATCCTTTTCATGTCTTTTCGTGTCTCTTGTGTCTTTTTTGGTCATTTGTGTCTTTTTTGTGTCTTGTTTGTGTCTTTTTTGGTAATTTTGTGTCTGTTGTTGTGTCTTTTTTAGTTATTTGGTGTCTTTTTTGTATCTTCTTGTTATTTTGGGTTTTTTTTTGGTAATTTTGTGTCTTTTTTTGGTCTGCTTCATTTTTACGTCTGGATGTGATGAAGAAGCCATGCTTTGGTGCTTTTGGAGACTCCAGAGGGTTACAGAGGGACGGTTCACCTTAAAATCAAAAATACAAATTTATCCAAAACAATCTAAATTGATAAATAGCTGTACAGGAAAAGGGAAATAAGTATTTTTGATTTTGGGGTGAACTGTCCCTTTCAATAAACTGAACAATGATTTATTGCAAACTGAATGATTGTACTTACTTTTACACAGAACTGACTCTATCACTGTGAGGTTATTACTTTAGAACCAGATAATGCTCATCATGCTCTGTAGGTCACTTCGATTTCAAGCAGAGGCTCAGTTCCATGGAGCCTTGACCATCTTTTGCCTTTAAGCATGCACTGTAACTGCACTACAGCTGGTTTTATTAGTGCAAAGAGCCAAGCTTTGAACAAACAGTGTGTCTGTTCAAATCAATCAGTTACACATTGTGGGCAAGACAATTACTTTTTGCAGGATAAGCACTTGATTTCATTACAGATGAGTGACACCAAGGTTATGTTTGTTAAATGCAGTAAATAATTGACAGCAGTGCTTATAGTGTTTAAACTTCAGTTTGCAGTTTAACCTTAATCCAACACTTGAATGACACCTCAACTCCATCTCTGCACACTTAAGCTCCTATAAGTCTTTACACCATCACTCTCATTTAAGCACCTTTCATTGCTCACATTATATTTCCCCCCTTTATCCTTTTACTATTTCCACTCTTCATAGTACAACAGCTCCTTAATACGTTTATTTGTATAGCACAATTCAACACAAGGTATTTCAGAGTGCTTTACATACACATTAAAAACAGCAAGACACAATAGAAAACAGTAAAAACAGTCAATTAAAACAGGGACATAAAAATACAAATAAGATAAAATAAGATACAGTAGGATAAGAAAATAGATAAAATAATAAAAAGCACAAGTCAAACATTGCGTAGTTAAAAAGTAAGGGCAGTAGAGTACAGCAGATAAGTGTTAAAGTTAAGAGTATGCTGTAGTAAACAATAATGTTTTTAGTCCTGATTAGCAATGCTGTTCATCTCCCAGCAATACATACATCAATTATTTTTAGTTTACAGCTTTTCTGCAATAAAGTTAAGCTCCTGTCTGCCCATTCAGCACCAGCATCCCCTCCACAATTTTCTAATGAAGTGTCATTCTGTAGTTTATAATAAAAGCAAACTTTATCAATGTTTTTACTTATTCTTACATACTTTGACCAGCTGGAAAATAAGTTTTAAGTCATACAGAGAAGATTTTGCTGAGCACTGTTGTGTTGATTAATACCCAACTGTGAATTGACGATGAAATGTGAACATGCTGTTCCTTTTACTGGGAGGATTTTGTTTGTGAAATCTACAAATATGCTGAAGGCTTGTGACTAAAACCTCTCCAACTGTCTGGACAATAACATGTGTTGTTTTTTCCCATTCAGTCCATGATAAACAGAACAATCTGAGAATCAGAAACATTAATTCTTCTGTTAAGACAGCAGCTGACTGAGGCTTGAAACTTAGAGGCATGCTGGCCTGTTGTGCCAGTCTGGCTTTGTAGTCTCTCTAGCTGAATTGGACTAGTTTTGTTGTTGTCTATACTATATTGTGTACACTTACAGTCCTAATCATAATGTTTTTTTCCTTTCCTGTAGACACCCAGTGTCAATGGGGACACCAGAGAAACCCCTACTCCTACTACCTTAAGCAGAAAACTCAGTCTTTATCTATTTACATGGGATAGATTAATGTGAAAAAATGGTCTGTGCAGGATAAGTGGGAAAACACATATTAAGGAAGATACAAATTCTTATTATTACAACAGTAGTATTAGTGTAGGGTACCAAGAATAATAGCACTATCCTCCCAAGCGCTCCAAATTTAACCAAGGATAAGAAGACCTGCACTGCCCCCTAGTGACAGTTGAGGGAATTGACATGTTTTCATTTCACAATCTCACAAACAAGGCCTTTATAAAAACAAAATTGAATATCGTCACCCTGTTAAAATAACTGCCTAACTCATTTTTTCAATTTTTGCAGGAAACACAAAAAAAACAAAAGTGTAACATATGACATTGATTGATAATTTCACTCAAAAAGGATGTAACAAAGGATGGCTATTGGCATAGTAATAACACTGTGTGTAAATTATGTAACTTAAGAGAAATAAATGACTTAGGCAATTTTTTTAACATGCCTTTGTGACTTAAGCAAGATATGGTAACACTTTATTTTGAAGGGGTCTACATAAGAGTCACACAAGCCTGTCAGAAACATGACATGACAAGTACCATGAGCATTACTGTTACTTCTAAATGTCATTAATGTTCATGACACATCCCATATCATGTTTATGACATGCTCATGTCACTCTTATGTAGACACCTTCAAAATAAAGTGTTACCTTATCTTGCTTAAGTCACAAAGGCATGTTCAAAAAATTGCCTAAATCACATTTTATTTTGACTTAGGCATACTAAATCCTCTTAAGTCACACACTTGACATAGGCCATTATCTTAAAGGGGTAAAATCACATGATCTGATCAACTGAGGATGTAGGCGATTTTACCATAGGTGATAATGAGGAGATGATTTAGGCAAAAAAAAAAACAATTTTGACAAAAAATGACTTAGGCGATTGTTTTAACAGTGTGACAATATTGAAAGCAAAATTAGGGCTGTAAATCCTGCTAGCCAGACCAAGACATCTGCAGGTCAGCCTGTAGTTCAGAGTATAATGGTGGTTATGAGTATGAGGTTGTAATGCAGCAGGGCCACGATTGAGAAGACACTGAAGAATACATTTGGGCCAGCTGCTTGTTCTGGGTCATCTTCCTCACAGGTGCAGATCTAGTCCACAACTATCACCACTAGTGATGGAAACTAACATTTACTGTACTGTACTTGCAATTTTGAGGTACCTTAAATAAAATTCTTGGCTATATTGAACTCTTATTCCACTATATTTGAGAAGGATTTGAGAAGGCTGTTTTTACTCTACATTTTAAAGCATGGGTCTCAAACTAGCGGCCCGCGGTCCAATTGCGGCCCTTGTAACGATATTTTGTGGCCCCCACCTTGATATGAAAGTTTAGTTTGAGTTTTATATGAATGGCACTTTACCGTGTTGTGTGTGAAAGGTCCCTTTAGTTCTTTTTTTTTTTTGGTAATTTTGTGTCTTTTTTAAATAAGTTTGTGTCTTTTTTTAATAATGATGTGTCTTTTTGGCAATTCTGTTTCTTTTTTTGGTAATTTTGTGTCTTTTATGTGTCAGTTTTTTAATAATTATGTCTTTTTTGGTCATACATTTTTTTTTAGTATTTCTACATTTACACATTTTGTCAATACTGAGCAGAACATATTCTAAAAACGACCATTTTTTTCTAAAGTTTTGACAAATTATGCAAAATTTGTTATATACCATAATGTTGCAATGTAAATGTGGATTGATTTTTTAAAATGTATTTTAGTTCACATTTATTTTCCTGTATATAATCAGATTTTTCTGGGGAAAAAATTACTGGTTGCACCAACTGACACTGGGTTAGATCACGTCAATGACCCACATACATACATACATACATACATACATACATACATACATACATACAGCATATAACCACTAGGTGGTAGTCTTAAATTGATGATGCTAAAGGGTTCAACATTTACTATTATGAATGAGTACATGGAATTTTTGCTGATGGTCATATTAAAACATTTAGTTTGCACTCTCAAGATGTCACACATTTAACTTAATTGCAATCATAAACTGACACATCAGCATCCTTAATGACAGACTATTAAATACATGCATCAACGAGACAGATGACACATCTGGCAGGTCAAACACAGCAATCAACAATGATTGACATGACAATATGTCATCTATTCATACGGTCAATTTGAATGACGTTGTTAGACATTTTGGGGTCGGTTAATAGATTCAATATTACCCTGAATGGGAGGTGTTTTTGTAAAGGCAGCGTCATTGATGCATCCTTTTTTTTTTTTTGAAACTTTATTAAAGCAACATGGTGCAATACAAGACAATACACCAACAAAACGCCTTCAGGGGGGTTCAACAATACAGAGACAAGCTTTCATACAAGGACATTGTAAAGTGTACATAAACTCTGTTTTTATAGCTTTAATGTTGGTAGATTTCTTAATAGACTTAATATATTGTTTGGTTTCATTTTCAAAGACAAGAAAGAGAGGTTTTTGATTAACCTAACGACATTTATGGACATTTAAAGAACATTTAAAGGACATTTATGTCTTTTTTAGTTATTTTGTGTCTTTTTTGGTCATTTGTTTCTTTTTTGTGTCTTTTTTTGGTCATTTTGTGTCTTTCTTTGTCATTTTGTGTCTTCTGTGGGTTTTTTTTTTGGTTATTCTGTCTTCTGATTTTGTGTCTTTTTTTGTCATTTTGTGTCTTTTTTTGGTCTGCTATGTTTTTACGTCTGGATGTGATGAAGAAGCTATGCGTTTGGCACTTTTGGAGACTCAAGAGGGTTAATAGTGTCAGTAAATAGTGATTCTTTCCCAATCTTTTTCATCTTTTTCCAGAGAATTGTTTTATTTTGAATCTTTTTTTAACTTTATTAAAGCAATATGGTGCAATACAAGACAATACACCAACAAAACGCTGTCAGGGGGTTCAACAATACAAGCTTTCATACAAAAACATTGTAAAGTGTACATAAATTCAAAGTTAATAGGGGTAAAATAAGGATTTGTTTCTATATATATATAATGTCTTTATTGTTCCATATGTAGTATCTATGCAGGGGGAAGTTATGTTTGTAGATTAATGACCAGTAAAGAAGCATCTGCTTGTGAAAGTTGGATAATTTTAAGGGGATTTTTTCAATATTGTAATTACAAAATAAAAGGAAATTTATGCCTCCTAATTTAGAGAAAAAAAAGTTTGGTATGAGGTTCTAATTGCGGCCCTCGTGACGATATTTTGTGGCCCCCACCTTGATATGAGAGTTTAATGTGAGTTGTATATGAATGGCACTTTACCGTGTTGTGTGTGGAAGGTCCCTTTAATTACTTTTTTGTAATTTTGTGTCTTTTTTTGTCATTTTATGTCTTCTATGTGTCATTTTGTGTCTGTTTTTTTTTTTTTTTTTTACAATTTTGTGTCTTTTTTTTGGTAATTATGTGTAATTTTTGGTCATTTTTTGTCTGTTTTGTAATTTTGTGTATTTTTTTGGTCATTTTGTGTCTTTTTTTTGTTTACTAATTTGGGGTCTTTTTTTGGTCATTTTGTGTCTTTTTTAAGTAATTTAGTTTTTTTCTGTCATTTTGTGTCTTTTTCTGGTCATTTTGATACTGCCTCCAGCGGCCCCCAGGTAATTTGAGTTTGAGACCCCTGGTTTAAATTAAAAAACACCCATGCGGAACACGCCGGTGTCCAAACCAAGCGCAACTCACGTACTCCAAAACCAACGTGGTGACGTAACGTCTTTGTGTTGGCAAATCACGGTGCACGTTGGGCGGGCATTGTGAAGCTGTAGTTGAGTGTTAGCAGGCTAACTAGAGAAAGAAAGCTAACTAATCGTGAGAGTGGAAGTGGAGCTAATGTTGAAGGAAAAGGCAACTGTCAAAACAGCAAGGGGAGCAGACATTTTAGTGGAGTGATCATTCCGTCAGATGCCTCCATGAACTGATGTGTAGCTAGTTAATCAAAGAGCGTGTTTGTCAGATGCCCGAGGAGCATTTTGGATACTACAGCGATTGTCCCATTTCCAAACGGAAACCATTTCTGGACAGACTGTTCGAGCTAGCTAGTTAGCTAGCTAAGTGAATCATCCAGGAGGCTTTTCATTGTCACCTAAAAACCCTAAAAACTGAATGTTTTGTCTGTCATGAGTCCGGCCGGGTGCTCCCATGTGAACGGCTATAAGGTGGATAATTGGAAACAAAACCTTCGAGTCATTTACCAATGCTTTGTTTGGAGTGGTACTGCTGAGACCAGGAGACGCAAGGTAAAAACACAGGAGCTGGAACGTTAGTTTCAGAAACAAAAGTGAAATAATGTTAATGTGACACAGTCAGACACAAGGCTGGAGTGCAGATGATGTCCCACATGAAGCACGACCACTGAACTGGGTGGAAAAAAAGCTACGGAAACTGCACTCTTGTTGCTAGTACTGGGGTTAGCCAGCCAGCTAGGTTATCACCGGCTATCCCAGCTGCGGGGACTGACTGCTGGCTTCTTTGCTACAAACTGTAACGTTTCATTTCCTTTTTATAGCTTAAGCAACGATTATTTAGCCTTTTTTTGACGTGCGCTAGGTTAGCTTAGCAATCCTGTTTGGTGATTGCTGAACAGTTAGCTGCATGGGCTAAACTTGGGTTTGAGGAGAGTTGTGGCCATGGGCTAACATTACCACACCAAATGGACCCATTGTGTCTCCTCACATGCACACTTTGGGTCCACAGGTTAGCGGTTCTCTCCCAGCCAGCCCAGGTCAGGGTTTTTTTTTCTGCATTGGCCATTCACGCACGAGTTTGGATGCTCTCACGTCAGCTGATTACTTCATTCAGGGTTCATACGGGTGCTTGAAATCCTTGAAAATGCTTACATTTTAATGTTGTGTTTTCAAGGTTTGAAAAGTGTTTGGATTTTGGATAAAGTGCTTGAAAATGCATGAAATTCTTACTGTATTTCTCTTGCAATCTGACTATAGATAATCACATGTTCAATGAAAAAAAAATGATAAATTGAATATTGAGATTAGCAAACTGTACTTTTGGTTGTTAAACGTGTAAAACCATCGCTGTCGGTATGGTTGAGTGAAATTACCCCGTTTAGCATGTAAGTACTCATCTAAAACATGCAACTTACAATCGTTGTAAGATACCGGAAAAGCTTGAAAATGAACCTTGAAAGTCCTTGAAAAGTGCTTGAATTTGACCACTCAAAATGTGTATGAACCTTGTTCATTGCCAATTTCTTTTTGGGTTTATCCCATAGCTTCTCGGCCTACACCGCTCCGAATAGCTCTTTACTGTGTGATGTCATCACTAGACTGTGTTGCAGTTCCTTTCACTTTCCCCATCCTTTCCCTCCACTTTTTGAAAACATAAACTTGTTTTTCTGTTCTGTTTTTGTGCCATGATGCTCATTTTGAGAACCATAGAAGCTCAAATTTCACTGTGGATTAAAAACATTTGTAGGTTGCTTGACTGTTACATTAAAAGATCCATGCTTTTCTTATATATGTCATACATTTTTATGTCGTTGTGATAAAATAGGTGCTTCAGGGTGATGCAGGATGGACAGAGCTGGTGAGTCTATGCTTATCCCCTCCTCATCTTCACTGACATACTGTAGTTCACGAGCTGGCTTGCTTTCTCTCCTCTTGCTCACCTATCTGTGTGCCTCGGTGCCTTTCATTTAATGGACTGAATATTAGATGTAAACCTACGTAGCGGAAGAATTCAGCCCCATCCCTGTGTCTGCTGTTATACACAGTCAAAGCCAGTGAGATTACCAGGTGGGAGGGTGGACTATGAGCAGAACAGCCAAAAGCATAGTTCAGTTACATTGCAAGCATGTGAAGCAAATAGCTAGTGCAAAATGGTCGATGACCCTTCTATTTGTACAGTGTTTAAGAGACATGCTGTGGTTTAAACACAGTGTTCATATTGTCTCTAGTAATGTTTTTTTTTCACCCTGATGTACTTAAGAATCAAACAGTGCTAGAGAGCATCAGAAAATGTATCTGACAGTCCTATAAAAGCCTATCGGACAACGTAGTGCGTGACACTGCAACAATTTTACCAGCATTTGATGAACGTTAATATTGACTGTCTGGTTTCTTTCTCACACTCTACCTGACAAGAATGCAATAAACAGGAGCTCAGTCAGTCTGTTGCGGGAATAAGTCCGGTCAGGGGTGCTTTCTGTTGCTCACTGCTTAGAAATTCATAATTTTCTGGCCAACTTCGTAGGCGTGTTTAGCTGTTACAAACCTGGCCTTTTGCTTCCATTTGGGAGAACCATTTCTATATCAGTTTTAAAAGCCTCGCTGTCCCGGCACCATCAGCGCTAAAATGACAAGCATTGCATCCAGTTTCCAAACAGCATCACCAGTTTTATGCTAATATTTACCTCTGACAAAAAGTGCCATATAGAGAGAAACACAGGCCGTTTATGAAAGGTAAGGTGAAATATCACCACTTACAAGGCATGCTTTTCTACCATGCCCTGTATGTGGTGGAGAGCTGCATGAATACCAGCCTGCTCACTGTCATAGTCCTCAAGGTTAGATGGCATTCAAAGATCCTTTTATATTGAAACTTTTTGTCGTGATCAGCTGTCGTGATCAGGTTTCTGTACATTTAAAAGCTGCCATTGGTAGTTTGAGGATGGATTGCATTGTCATTTTATGATCTGTCCTCCAACAGTACATGTCATCTTAAAAATGAGGACCTCCTAGTTCACCTGACATAGGTGTTCACAAGTAGAGCACAGAAGTAATTTTACATATCCGACAGTTGGCCTTGCTATGACCTGTCATTGAAAAATATATCTTATTTTTTAAGGGAATATTTGTGGCTGTAGTGCAGGTAAAAAGAAGCCTCTGTGGAATGCAGCTATGTAATTTCTCCATTTTCTGTAAAGTGACCATGCTGTTGCATTACTGAATACGGTTGTTTACAATTAAAGTTCCCTGACAAAAAGCATTAAAAGTCAGTTTTGCTCACAAGAGCCATCCTTTTAGCTTTGCACAGGATTCTGTTGTTTAACAGCTGTCTAACATCTGTTGCGGCGTGTACCTCGCGGTGCCGCTCTGCGCATCTGGACCCAGACACTGACAGTACAGGTGACTGATACAGAGAGAAGGGAGTGTGTCTGGTGAATGAAGTGTTTTCTCAACTGCCTAATTGCACTCCAGGATGGCTATGTGGGAGTACGAGCCTTTAGTCTCACACCCCCCCTTCACCGATACTCTTTACCACCTAACTACTCTGACATGCAGAGCAGGTGGAGTGCTGCTCCAGTGGTACACAGGCAATGCAGTCTCCTGAGGTGAGGCAGTCTTTGATTTTGTTCAGCTCTGAATTATAAGATAGGCGCCTTTTAACATCACATCCTAGTATCCTGACATTGTGGAACAAAGATAGGTATACAACTCCTGCATCTGTCCATGCTGTGTGGACATTGTTATTTGAACAGATGACAGTGGTATTGAGGGCTGCTCTAAATGGCAGGATGGTTGACGAAACAAAAAGCTTTTTCACCGCACTGCTTACTGCATATTCGTCTTACAATAGCTCAGTAATTGCGGCACACAACGTAGTAAAAGAGGCACCTTCTGTATGGATGGAAGTTGAAAGGCATTGCCATTCAGGGACTGAGGGGTAGAAAAAATGCATTTTCACATTGTATTTAGGCTTTGTTTCATTAGCCTGCACCTTTTATCCTGAATTGCTGTTCGTCACCTCTTTTTTCCCCCCTCATTTCTTTTTTCCCTTTCCTGTAGTCCGTCCTCAGCAGCCTCCCTGCAAGCTGTCATCCTCTCTACCTCAAGCTAAAATCAATTCCCAGGCAATGTGCAGGGACATTAGTGGAAAATCTGTCACCTGCTCTGCATGCACAATCTTGAAACCCACATGGGTAACAAATGGAAGAATGAGTGCCAGAGATAGGAGTTTGCAGAGATGACATCACAGCCCAGAGTGGCTTGGGATCTGCTATCCTTAATTAGGAAACATTAATTAATAATAATTCTTTTGGCGTGTTGGTCCTAGATGAAATGCCCCATTAGATTGGGATGTGCATGTGGATTCACACTACCGCAGTGTATGACAGCATGCACTTTGGAACTGGCACACAAGTGTTAGACATAAATTATGGATTTATCTTAGTGACAAATGTGATATTGTTGTAGACTCCTACAGGCCTCCAGTCCGATGTCCTTTTGCGTAAACACGTCTCATTTACTATTCCTGAATCGTTTTATAATTGTATATGACACAAATACTCCATGGAGAAAATAATTGAATGCAGAATGAGCTCCCACTAAGGGAGATATAAAAAAAAAAAAGAGAGAAGTGTGCAGTAGTGTTTTCTCTTTGGTGTTAATGGATTTAGAATCTTACATGGTTTTGTTCTTTGCATTCATTGCTTCATTATATTCTGTTCTGGTTGAGGTGTGCTATGTGCCACATATAGCCCGAGGGGCTACACCCACCGTAGTCTGTCAGTTTGTGTCATGTTACAAAAATCGACCCCATTCCAGATTGCAGAGGATGAACTATTGTTCTGATCTACTTCCTCTTCAGGCTTCCTGGGTCCTTACTGTAATTCCAGTCTAATTTATTATTATTGTGCTGTGAGTGTGTGTTTGTTGAGTCTAGTGAGCAATTGTTTGAGTATGGCACGTGAGCCTAAGTGTGTCTTTGTCTGAACAGATTACTTATGCTTCCTCTCTTAGTTGAGACTCATATTACACCAGATTACCATGTGCCATTTTAGCAGACCTGCTCAGAAGACACACCCCAGAGATAGAAACCTGTGCTTGGTTTTAACCGTTTAATTCATTCCTCTTTTCGCCCAACTCCAGTCATATTCATAATTCATAGTTTGTCAATGGCTATGGTAGTGGAGGGATTGTGTGAATATTCATGAAGGTCATGGTTATTTATTTTTGTGCGCTGCTCCATCCAGCAGTAGAATTTATTTACTATAAGAGGAGGTTCTGTCTACTAAAACACTGCCGCCATGAAGGAATCTGCCATGCAGTTAAACCAGAGCTATTATCTTAGGTTGAGTTGAAATTGGATGAGATGAAAGCAGAGTGGGTGGGGCTGGTGGAATTTTACAGCCATAACTTCTTTGAAGAATTGGCTGTCACTTTGATTAAAGGGGTAAGGGTCGTGATTAGAGAGCTGACTGAAGTCAGCCTGTTTTATCTTCTAGTTTTGATAAATCATATATGATCAGAGGAACCATACCCTCCCTTTTTCCCACAAGTGCAAACCCGCTTTCTGCTTGCGATGAGGCAAGATGACAGAGAAATCGTTCGCTAGATGTTGCCTGGAATTTCAGAGGCAGGGAAATGGATATAATTTTAAGGATGACACATTTACTTCCTTCTGTCACTCTTTTCTCCCTCCTGTTCTTCCTACTTCACAAACACACATACACACAATTCACTGAGACACAGCCAATCCCAGAGAGCGGCTGATTCCTGTGCTGTGAGCTGATCTCTTTGTCAGATCAGTCTCCATCACATCACAGGCCTGCTCCCTGACTCATCAGCATACGTTTGTAGCATCAGGATCTATTCCTCCAGCCTCTTCATAGCCCTTTGCTTGTTCCTCTTCTGCGCTCACTCCCACGCTTTTTCTTCCTCCTTTTCCTTGCTTTCGCTTTTTTTATTCTATTTGCAAACCTTGTCAGCCCACGATTCTCATTGCCTCTTGATTATCTCATTAAATTTGTGCAGAAATGCTTTTATTGTTAATCTTTTAATATTTATATTATTGTGGTCGCAACAATTTAAAGATTACACAAAATATACACTGAGTTCTTAAACTGTCATGCCAATTTTCTATGTATTTCATGTGAATTTTCAGATCCTGTAAAATTCAGAGCAAAGCCTCTAATCCTCTCATTTTCCCATCCCATCCTTTTTCCCTCATCCCTCCTCCTCACAGACAACACTCAGTAGGTTTGGTGATGTCAGACGTTGGTTTCTGGCCCCCTTCCAGACCCATTTCTTCCATGTCTGTGTGCTCTGTCACTCCCAGGTCTTGTCTAATGTGGCTTTTGGTCCGTCAGTCAACTGTGGCTGTGGCTCAATGACTCAGACTAAACAAATGGCACAATGTCTGTAACCTCCTCCCAAAGTAATGGGCCTGGTGTTTCACCTTGTGGTGTCCCCTTCCCTAGTTTTCAGACTCAAAGAATCTAGCCTCCCACAAATACCCTGTATCTTATTTAACAGTATGAAGTAGGGCTGCACGATTATGGCCAAAATGATAATCACAATTATTTTGATCCCGATTATTAATCACGATTATTCATCATGTTCTGGAAAACATCTGTATTTTTATTGCACTACTTTTAAACAAACAATAGGAACAGTTTTTAGTGTGTGCACAGAGTGTCCAGTGCTTTTTGTAAACACACAGAGATCGCTAAGTGAACACCTCCTGCAGCAGCAGCACATATACACTGTACTGCTACAGAGCTAACTGTTAGCCTGTTAGCAATTTGCAGACTGGACACTAAGGGGTTAATATCCCCTCCGGCTCTGCAGCTGGGAGAGACTGCTGCAGGAGGACTAGAAGAGTAAAAAGGCATCTCCAAAAGGCAGAAAAAGTCGCTTGTTACCAGTCGATTTTT
Organism: Centropristis striata; assembly: GCF_030273125.1. Classification (NCBI taxonomy): domain Eukaryota; kingdom Metazoa; phylum Chordata; class Actinopteri; order Perciformes; family Serranidae; genus Centropristis; species Centropristis striata. Next base: position 30,365,098 of record NC_081529.1, on the reverse strand, counting down.
TTTTTAATTGTCACTAAGGACGTCTGAAAAGTTGCTAAATAAAGCAACAAAGTTGCTAAGTTGGCAACACTGCTTCGCCGGCTTTTACAAATGGCGTGTGTTGTTGCTGCGTTAAGTACTAGGTCACATCCGGCTTATAGCTTGCTTGTTATTTATTTAGGCAGCTACATAACTTCAAACCTTAACTATGCGTCCAACACCTGGTAGTTGGTGGACTCCTGGTGTAAAAAGTGCTTGATTAGATATGCAGGAGAGAAATGGAAATATTGCTGACGATCAGGTTAATTTAATCGTGTCGGCCAAAATCGTCATCACGATTAAAATTTGATTATTGTACAGCCCTAGTATAAGGCACTTTAGTGTACTTTAGGTCTTTGTCATTGTACTGCCCATGCTGGATGTTCTCCACCACAGTGCTTTCATCCTTGATGCTAAAGGAGACTGCCAACCACTGAGAGCTTGATCTCTGCATTAGTAATATTTAATTACAACTAGGTATTGTACCAGTACCAATACCAGTACCCTTAAAGATTCCCATCGTGTGAATGGAAACATTTGTGTAAAATGCCACTACCACATTTATTTTTTACAGATGCCAAAGACTTGTAGTATAGCCATACTTTAAAGGTTTTGATGGCATCTTGACTGCACCAAACCACACACTGTATGGTGTAGCTGCTAATCTCAAAAATAAATTGGATCCATTGATCTTTATATTTCTAAAATTTCCTTGAGCCAACAAAAGTGATTGGGGGGAAAAAAAAATCTATAACATCATCACAATGTAAAGTCTATTGGCTGAGGCTGAACTTGCCAGCAGGGCCTGCGGGGGGAAACACTAGTGTGCATATTCAGTAGGCTGCATAACGCAGAAGTAAACCCAGAGGCAAAAAAAAATATTTGGGGGGTGTTTATGCAAGGCGAGCATTTCTCATTATAATACATCCATGATCTACAACAAGGATTGCCTCTTTCAGTTGACTAGTCCTGGTAAAAAAGATGCAACGCTATTATGCACACGCACACTTGAGACAGTAATGGTGAGAAGACTCATGAAAAATACATTGGCATGAAACAAAAAAAGCAGCATTTTTACAAAAATATTCAAGTTATAAAAGCTTAAGACATTATGTGCCATGTATGCTTACAAGGTTTGGTGAGGGTTAGTCTTAAATATGAAAATGTGTGTGCCGAAGGATGAGCATGACTTTGCGTTTTGATTAAGCTCCTCTCTGTGTAAGCTGCATCCAGCCCCCCTCTCCGCCCCGCCTCCCTTGACAAGTTCACTTTGACTGATTTTCTCCTCCATCTTTCCCCTTGACCATTTCTCTTCTTTTGCCTCCCTTCAACTACCTCTCATTTGACTGTCCAACAGGCTCTGGAAAGACATCACGGCAACAAAGCATGCTGGTCATGGCCTGAGCCAGCCAATGAGGCTGCTGTCCAGCCCCCCTTAGTACCACCATCTGGCTAATGAGCTGTCAATCACTCCCCAGGGGCCGGCCAAGCCCAAAACCAAGAAGCAATCAATCTCTTCTAGTGTGGACACTCAATTATTCCCCATTGTTAAAATCTTGGGCCCAAGTGACAGCTTTTCTTTGGACTAGGCCTTTTTTTCTGGAAATGGTTCTCTGTCCTTGTGGAAAAGATGGAGATTGTGGCATTAGACCCTTGCAACATAATTTATTACTCAGGTCTGCTCGATATATACTCTCTTTTAAAGACTCTGCAGTGCACTAATAGCCCCACTGTGCCTCTTTTCTGTAGGCAGTGCTCATAGATTTTCCTGGAGGTAATGTTCCAGGCTTCGTGGACCCTGATTGATCAACTTGTGATCTGATGAGATTTGAGTCCAAGGGGACCAGTTCAAAGAGTGTCACTCACATCAGCAGCCTCTCTTCGATGTGTGTGTTTATGTGTTTTCGTTCGGTGAAGCAGGGTGGTTGTGGGCATCTGGTAGCTGCAGGGTTTGACAAGTGATCGCACACCCTTTTGTTAAGCTGGAGCTAGGCTGTTAACCATCTGTGCAGACAAACACAAACACACTGCCTTCTGCATGATCCTCCCTCTTGCCGTACATGTTTGTCAATGTTTTTACTCATTCTTGCAGCCTTGGTCAGTCTACACACTGGTGAATTGGATAAATGTTGGCTTGGTGCTCTTGTGTGAAGGGGCTTTGTGCGACGCTTTTATGAATCAGTGTGGCACTTTTCAAAGCATGCGTGTTTGGTGTGTAGCTCCGCTTTGAACATGTGTACAGGGAGCCAGTCTGGGACCAGATGATTTTCTCATATCGTAACACTACTACAACACCATAAACCATAATTTTCACTGAACTTTTCTGAGTGAAAACCCTTCACTGCCTCCTATTTTCTCTCCTACACCCTCTGATCTCTTCAAATCAAATAGGAAGCACAGCCTCTCTCTCCCCAATGAAGTGATCTTAATCAGATTCACACATGCACGCCTATGTAGATCCATCCCATATGCTGCAAACCCTGCGCCATCAACCAAACTACATTTTTTTTTCATCATGGCATCAAAGCTACTCCACCGTGAGTATCTCAGCTTAGTTCCACTCCATCCACACTTTATTCAGTTTTATTTCTTTTCCCGGAGATGGCAAGAAGCTAGGCTCCATAGGCTGGGACTCAGGGTTTAGCTATAATGTCCTTATAGCGGTGTGTGACAGTATGAGGCCAAACCACACACTCCAACAATCCCTCATCTCTCCCGCAACTCGGATTCATTTGGACGAGGAGGGAATACAATCTCGCGCAAAGACCATACAGCATGTCGTTGTCAACAGAGGTTACAATGAGCTGATGGGGGACGGAAGTGAAAAGAGAATAGAGTAAGATTCGTATTGTGTGTTTGTCTCCAGGGCTGCTGACTGAGACTGCATTTTGCAGTCCAGGCATTGTCATGTGGGGATAGTGGGAAGTGAGGAGGGGGGGGAGGCGGTAACAACATCATCCTGCCAAGGCACTGACAGGCTGCAGCCCCACGGGGTCAGTCAGCAGCACGGTTCTGGAGCATCACCATCCGTCTCCTTCCCCAGCATCCCTCGGCTTGTTCATATTAGTTAGAGAATCAGAAAGGACTGTGTGTGTGTGAGTACTCATAGCAAATGTCTAAAAATGCCTGTGTTTAAACTTCTGGAGGGATTCTGCGTGTCTTTTTATGCATATTTATAGCGTGCAGTATGCATGTCAGCCATTGTTAATTTTGTTGATTTACGAGCATGTGTGTAGGCATGCACAGGCTCATGAGTGTGAGGCGGCCTGGTGAGTCACTGCTCTCATATAGCCGTGCTCTCTACCCTGTATTGACTCTCTCCCGTCCCCTCCCCGGCCTGTTCTTTGCAGAGGCAGGAGCATGCTCAGTAGAGCCAGACCTTTGTCCACATCATAATCGTCAGCGTCATTTTCTCTCCTCCTCAGTTACAGCTCATCACATTACTGGCTCTGTTTGAATATATGAATGCATTAACCTAAATGCTGAGGTAGGAGTAATGTAGTGACTTTGAAATAACAAAGTAGAAGATGGAGAAAGTGAATATGGATGGTACTTTATTAAGATTTATATGTATGCACAAAGCAGCAACCTCAGGGCCTGAAAAGTGAAGCCAATGAGGAAGTGCATTAAACCTGTATTCTTTCTAATGGCCAGCAGGAGGCGACTCTACTGGCTGCTATAGAAATCTGAAACAAAAATGACATTACTTACTTGATTTATTACCTCAGTAAATATTTTCCAAATGAGTTTATGGTCTCAATCCCTAGTTTCATGTCTTCTCCAATACAGCATGATGTTCATTTTTTTAAATTATGGTCTCATGTACTGTAAAATAGACGATAAAGCAGGGTATGCTTTAGGCTGTGGCTACCTTGCTAACCTAGTGTTAGTTAATAACTTGGTTGTTTTCTAGTCCCAGATACGGTTGGATTGGTTGCAAAAAGCCAAGATAGCGAAGGCAAAAAAACAAACAAGCATGTGACAGCCAAAAAGCTAAACTTGAGGCTTCAAGTCCAGAGTCCACAAACAATGGATGAAGTGGCTACCAATAGGTATGACCATTAATTATATATAATCAGCTGGATCAAGAACACAGGACAACTTGTACTGTAGCTGTTGGACTTGTGTCTTTGTTAGCTGAAGGCCGCTCAGTGGATTCACAAAGCATGTAATGCTATCTCATCCTCACGTTAAAGATGTATTGGAGATCCATTCATCCAGCTAATGCCTTTCTGCATCTGTTCTTCCATCAATCAGCAGCTTTGTACATTAGCGGGTGATTCCCCTTGACAAGGAGCCCAGCCTAACTTGCCTCAAAGAGCGCATCCCAGATGGGAGATACAACCTAGCGCAGCACGAACGTGAGCTTGCTACCTGTCCGACACTTGTTCCAGTCATCTGAGCCAGCGGCTGATCAATAGCTGATCTAATAGAACATTAAAAGCCCTGGGCGCAGAGAAAGGCAGGACTGCTGACACTGAGGAGTAGACAGCCCGTGAACCATGGTGAGAGGGAGAGGAAAGGGAAACAGAGGGGGGCCTGGAGGAGAGATAGATTTTCTGTCGGCTAAAGGGGTGTTGTGGCAGTGGAGGGGGAGGGCAAGGCGTGGTATTGGCAGGGTTTCTTGTTTTTGACTTGGATTCCTGGTGCAATGGCCGTGGATAGAGGACAACAACACTGTTTCGGTCCTCCTTTAAAAAAAAAAAAGATCTTTCACTAATGCATATATCCTGGTACACATTTGTGAATGACACAAGCTCTGCCTATAACCCATTTAAACCGGGAAAGCATTACCACATTTCTACCATTAAAACCGGGGGCACTGTTGTGTTATTCTACCATTAAAGCCGGGAAAGCAGATACGTCATTTTGTAGTATTTGTAGTTTTTTCCACCTATTTTCGGTCTCTTGGTCAATGAAATGCATCTGAATACATGTGGGAGTGTCGCAATGCAACATGGGACTTTTCCAGAACTTTGAAATCATGACGGAAGACAACTATAGCGGAGGGAGCTCAGATATAACAGGTCATTTTATCTGCTACAGAGGCTGAAAAATTGATTATTTAGTAGGAAGCGTTGACACTTCTGTTGAATTTCCAGAGAAACTTCAGGATTTAGGGGGTTATTTTAAAATCGGCCATAGGTTTTACAGGCATTTTTTTCCGGCGTTTTAGGCCTAAATATATTATGAAAGAGTCTGTTGTAGATTTGGTTGAATTTAGTGACAGTCAACACTTGGCTCCCCATCACTTACCATACATCCTTCTTGGATGAGCACCTCTCACTGATTTGGTTCTGCCCATTCAGAGCTGGCCGGCTAACAGACCAATATGAATAAAAACAGAGCTTAGTGTCTGCGACCCTGAATATCCCCTCTACTGCAATGTCATCACAATCCAGCCTACGCCTACTAATGCTCAGCCAAAACACAGACCCGACTGTGAGTTTTGCAGCCTATCTCTGCGGCAATACGTGCTAGCATGTGCCTGTTTCATGTAACCCTTATGTCCCTAGCCTACCAGAATATAAGCTAATTAATAATCAATTACCTCTGGTACTCCCTGCCAATGCCTACATACCAATAGAAGTCTGCACAAGACTGTTATCTCAATCTAGCACCCATCTGCTCGTTGACAATTTCTGACCATTTCCACCCACTCACACTGATGAGCCATCCCAGCGTTTGGCCCAATTCAGATCTCTACCGTCACAAAATGATTCTTTCTTGAAAACCATTCTGTCTTTTCACATAAAGAACAGTCAAAGTTTTTATTTAACCCATTTAGGCCTAAAACGCCTGGAAAAAATGCCTGCAAAACCTGAAGTTTTTCTGGAAATTCAACTGAAGTGTCAACACCTACTAAATAATAGATTTTCAGCCTCTGTAGCAGATAGAAATGAAATGAGCTTATAGCTGTTATATCTGAGCTCCCTCCGATATAGTTGTCTTCCGCCGTGATTTCAGTTCTGTAAAAGTCCCATGTTGCATTGCGACACCCCCACATGTATTCTGATGCCTTTCATTGGCCAAGAGACCGAAAATGGGTGGAAAAAACTACAAATACTACAAAACGCCGTATCCACTTTCCCATAATGGTAGAAATGCGGTAATGCTTTCCCGGCTTAAATGGGTTAAAGAAATGCACATGGAGTTACTCAACTTTTTTTTTTTTATAGAGCCATCTTAAGTTGAGCTTTATTATTTCTTAAAAAGTATAAAAATCTTCAGGCAGTAGAAATGAGTAGTGGCTAAAACATCATGGATTGTTTCTGAATTTTGACCCATAGGAAGATATACCAGATATTGTAACATCAAGATTCAGAGCAGCAGTATTGGTGTTATTGTTCATGTATAAACATAAGATGTTGATCTTTAGGAATCAAGACTTGATAGTCTAAATACAGCATAGCCATTTGTGTCGAAGTTTCAATCTAAAATTGAATGGGATTGTGACCTTAACATCAAAAGTATAATCAAATTGTTGATTAAGAGAATTGTGATAATCCCTAATAAGATGTAGACTATGGATGGAAAGTTTTGATGGAACATTTGAACTTTGGAACAAAAACGTATGTCTTGGCTGGAATGAGTGATGGAAAAAGAACTTTATTCACCAACCACAAGAATGACTTCATCACTAAGCCCTATATCATAGTATTGGCCTCATTATGGTGGCCCACTTCAAACGATATTTTATGTTGCAAATCCTTTGTTCTCACCATTTGTATTGGTTAAATGATAAAATTAACCTAAAGTGTTGTGGCCTGGAATGTTGAGGTTTAAAGTTATCCCATGAATTATTTAGAGTTAGTCATCGCTTGATTATACCACACAAATGGTATAATTTTTAGTGTGCTATGTGTCATCCAGAGAGAAGAAGGTGAAACTGACTGGCACAACCTCTTTTATTTCTCTACAACAATATGCTTTATGTTGTTCATATGGTGTCAGGTTATTCTATTGTATCTAGTCAAAAGCAGACAATGCTGTGCAGTTTCTGTCCAGTAGCTTCAACAACGTGTGTAGGAGTGTGTGAGTCTTTCTTCCGAGTTCCACACAGTGTACCAGAAACTGAAACCTGGTAAATCTAGCCAATAGTTTTCTTTCTCATTTTGTTTCTCTTCACCTTTGCATTCACACCTACTTTCCCTCTGTCTTCTCTGTATGAGTGGGCGACTCATTGCGGCATGGTCTGCACCCTGAAAGGCTTTGATTAGATCGCTCTGTCTTTCCTCTCTTATTCAATTTCTCCTTCTCAAAGCAGCATCGCAGACTACATTACAGACAGATCTGTATGGTGAATGAATTATGAGTGTAAGCTCTGCTAAAAGATTTTGCATTTCCTGACGTAGTTGTGTAGTCTAAAAACTAGGGGTTTGACGAGATCTTGTGGCACGAGATCTCGCGAGATTAAACTCAACGATATTTCTCATCCCACTAAAAATCAGTTTTGCGAGATTTGTGAGTTATCCAAACTTCTATTTGTGATCTGTGGGGGCAGTAAAATGAGAAGAAGAGGAGGAGAAAGAGGGGAAGCAGCAAGCAGCCAGAATGACGTTGCAGGGGCCGGCAGCTCGTTAAGAAGAGTAAGAACAAATCGAAGTGGCACAGTCCTGCTAATAGGCTAACAGTTAGCTCTGTAGCAGTACAGTGTGTATGTGCTGCTGCTGCAGGAGGTGTTCACTTAGTGATCTCTGTTTGTTTACAACAAGCATCGGACACTCTGTACACAGTTAGCGAGGCCGGTTAATTCAAGATTGCTATGTTTATGATAATTAGCCATGCTGCTTTGTTTTGATCAGCTGCTGATGTTGTGCAGTTAGCGACGGCGGCCACAGTTGAATCTCCTGTGTATAATCCGTTGTGTATGTGATCACGGTCGAAACTGTTGCTAAGCGACTATGCGACGATCGAAAACCATAAGTCACCTCCGGGGTCTCATTAATCCCTCTGGGGTTTTTTATTTTTTATTTATCTCATTTTAACTTTTATACATTTTAGTTTTAGTTTCAATTTGTGGAAGAAGAAGTTTATTAAAAGCTCATGCTTACATCATGCATGTAAAGAGTTATAATAAAACATTTCAAAATGCATATGCAACTCGGTTAAATAAAAGTCTGTTGGTCCAGTCATATATTGTGTCATTGTAGTTTTCTTAAAATCTCGTCTCGTGAGCTGAGAGTATCGTCACACCCCTACTAAATACTATATATTTGTTAGAGGGTCACAAGTAAAATGCAAGAATTCCTAATACTACCTTTAGGCTTGTACCGAATAGTGTAAAGCTTCATTCATAACATTGACATCCAAATTTAAAATTAACATTTGTATCCTGCAATGCCTTTTTTCATGTGTATTTTTGTCTGTTTAAACCTGTTATTTCTGCAGATAAAGATTAGGACTAACCTAATTTTATTAGTATATTATTAGCACCGGTATTAGAGTATTTGGAGAATTACATTCCAGTGGTGGCTGCGTAGGTCTGTTTCCGACTCTTGTGATCCAGATCATTCCTGGCCGCGAGGAGACTTTGCTGGGAGGAAAGTGGACAGCAGCTCTCAACACTTTTTTTTCAAATTGAGGATTTTGTTCAAGGATTATGTTGTTTTTTTTTAGGGTGATGACGTCAAAAAATATGACGACAGACATCTGAAACTCCATTCAAAAACCCAGATAGAAGCTTTGAATATTAAATAAGGAAATTTGGTACAGCCTTAACTAGTTTTATCAAATCTTCAGATGCTTATATGAACATTGTCACTAGTGGTCGACCGATACGGGTTCTTTATGCCTGATACCGATTATTTTGACATCAGTCTTAACCAATCACCGATATGTGCTGCTGATTTTTTTTGGGGCCGATTCTTGAAGCCGATATTGCCTTTTCTCCCTCCATTTACATGATTAAAATGACACAATAATAAAGAATCATTCATTAACAAATCAAACAAAACATATTAACAGTTGGATAGCAAACAATGTGTATGTTGTTCTAGGCCTCGAGGTGGTGGCGCCTCAGATGATCCACATTTTTTATGTGTTTTCTTTTTTCCGGTATCAGCAGCAGCTCACCAGCAAATGGCAGATGTTTCACCGAGCCTTGCTTGGTGTTGGCTCATTGAAATGGGCTAATTGATTGGCAAACGCACGCACATATGGGCCGATGCAGATACAACTAAAAAAAGCAAATATCGGCCCGATATATCGGTCGACCTCTAATTGTCACCTCATGCAGTTCCACCACAGGATTAGCTGTCTGTACACAGCAACATAGGCCTCACATAAGTACAGGCTATATGGTTGTGTGCATTAGCATTAGCTTAGCCTGTTTTTGACACCTGTTTGAAAGGGACAGGGTTTTTGTGCTAAATGTAAAAGCTGTCTGATAGTCTAAAGGTCTTCATAATGCAGTTATTAAGTCTCAAACTAAGTGTACATGAGTGCAAGTCCTCACACAGCATCTGTGTCATATTTCTCCAGAATTTGTAACAATCTTCACCGTGTCCACACTTGTCTGCCACACTATTTTCAGTTAATCTTTGCTCTCACCTATCTTGCCATATTTCTCTACTCAGGAATGGCCAATCCTTCTCTGGACTCCTCTGTCTCATGAATGTCGTAAAACTTTTGCAAATACACAGTGTAACCACCGAACGTAATGTGACTTGTGTATAAGACGGGACCTGTGCTCCTCTGCGGCCCCTGTAGAGCTCATTTATGGCAGGTTTGCAGAAGATGTCAGGCATTCTAATGTTCAATTTTTCCGCTTACCTCTGGGTACTGTAGTCAAACCAATTACACACACTCCAGCTGCTTTTAGTGTGTACTTCAGACAAATTCTGCTTGCCTTCTCCAGTGTGCCTGCCAAGCATTAAATCCCATCATGCCCTGCATGTGTTACAGAGCGAGAGATTCGGTGTGGAAATATGTTGTTATTCAACTGCATTGAATTTGTCAACAGGCCCAGCAATCTTTAGTCTGTCTTCATATCAGGTCTATTCAAGCACCGTGTCCTCCGAAGTGTTTGTGTGACTGACTGGAAGATAGAAATCTGATTCAGCTGGCAGGATGTTCCACCCTGACTGCCTACACCACTCTACAGTGTTGCTCAGGGCTCTGTCCTACTGCAGAGGATTTTCTCACCACACTGACTGTCCTCTTCTTTTTTGCTCTCAATCCCCCCCCCCCACCCCCCCCACCCCCTTTCTCTTTTGGCTCTTTCTTTCCAGGCCAAGTCGTGTATCTGTCACATGTGTGGCGCTCACCTGAACCGACTCCACTCTTGTCTCTACTGTGTCTTTTTTGGCTGTTTTACGAAGAAACACATCCACGAGCACGCAAAAAACAAGAGACACAATCTAGGTAAGTCACTCAACTGTGTAAGAAAAGAAAAAATCTGAATTGCTTTGTGGTTTAAACGGCAACAGCAACGAATTGTGTGTCATAGCTCTCTGCATTCAAAAATAAATCTCACAATAGGGCTGAAATGATAGCGGATGAATGAGGATGTGAATATATTGTCCCTCCCTGCGTCCAAGGCTCAGTCCCATCACGTCAGTCCTCACATTCACATGCACCCCTGCGGCCCACTGCAGCATCAGCTATTATCAGAAAAGGATTACAGCATTACTTTGGGCAACTTCCTCCTCTGAGCAGACCGGGAGCTGAACCTCACTCTAACCGCAGCACATTACCATTCTGGTGGGAGCGCCTTAGCCAGTCAAATGTCACGGGCTTAAGTTGGTACTCTCCCTTTCATACAGCAGCGAGGGAGGAGTAGACATCGCTAATCCACAGCTACTAGAAAGCCTACCTTCAACCTTGTATTCTAATTATGCTAAATAAGATAATGACACTAATGAGCAGGATTTTGATATTACCCTGACGAGAACAACTAAATATGGAACCCGGTAGGGTGGCTTGTAGTTGTCTGAACAGCTTTAATTGATTTAATGCATTTCAACATTTGGGTTATACACACACACACACACACACACACACACACACACATACCCACCCCAAGTGCACAGCCACAGTGTTAATTACCTTTGAGCTTTCCACAGGAGCCTCTCTGACACTGGCGCTCTGTTCTTCTCCATCTCTAATCAAATTAATCCAAACTCCCTGTCTGCTAGATAGCAAGCTCCCTTTTCAGCACTCCTTTTTACGTCTTTCTCTCCTTTTCTAACAAATTCACTCCTTAGGACCTTTTTTCATATCTTCACCCTGTGCTTTTTCTAGCTACCTCATTCTCTGGACTCGGGATGCTCAATTTTGAATTTCTGGGCTGACACTAGGGTTGTCACGATATTAAAATTTTCAACTCGATACCGATACTCAGGAAAATATTCAATACTCGATACCATTTTCGATACCACAAGGATAAAAACAAAGACCCCAAAATTTAACAGAAATATTTTTAATAACAAGAAAAATGCAACATGTAAAAATGAACAGAGCCACAGGTTAAATATTTACAATAAAAAACAGTTGTGCGAAAATAAACTGCAACGATGATAACAAGCTTCAGATACTCGATACTTTTGCAAATGAGTATCGTATCCGGATACAACGTTTTAGTATCAATACTTTTTTAAGTACCGATACTTTTGACAACCCTAGCTGACACTGATGCATAAAATAACAATTTGCCCAACAGCTGATGCCAATACCAATGTCTTTTTTTTTTTATTTTGTTGTTTTTTATTAATGCCTCTGCTCCAGGGAAGCAAATAAGTCTTCCTTATAAAAAAAAATAACTGGACTGTTTTAAAGGAGGGTTTTTGTCCGAGTCCTCCCCCAAATAACCAACAAAACATTTTGCCAGCACAAAATTGATACAACACATCAGATAAACATCAGCCACTGCCATCAGTGAATGCCATCTCATTTACAGATTGGCTGAGTTAACAAGGCGAATATTGGCTGATATATTGGTGCATCCATACTCTGAACACCTTTCAAATCTTCTTCTTTTCTTCCACATCCCTATCCTCTCATTCTTTGCTCTCATCCTTCATTCAAGTGAGCAAGATTGATGAAATCATGCCTGTATCTTCTGCAGTACATCGTCTATATCTTCCTCCTCTTGCTACAACTTGTGTCTCATTTTTCTCTCTTAATCGGGTTGCTGTTGTCCAAAGAATAGAAACCTATTCAGGGCAGAGTTATCCAATAATTATTTATTTCCCGCATGATTTATTTCTTTATACGTTCTCCTATCTTGCACACAAAGAAACGCATTCACACACATACAAAGCATGGCACTGTGACGGCAATATTTCATACAGCAGTCAGTATTTCTACAGGATGTGTTAGCTCACTTTCTCAATGTGGGTAGCACCAAAAACAGAAAAATGTCCAGTTAAGCTAAAAATAGGGTTGTCACGGCAACAGAGCTGAGATATTGTTGCCGTGGAGTTTCAGAATGGAAGAGGATGGTGTGTTAGTTGAAAGCCCAGGTGGGGGTGGGAAAAAAATACACCTATTCCATCACTACTCCCTTCATATCTTTTATAATTGCTCGATGCAGACAATGAGATGGAAACATTTTGCAGTGAGTGGAAAATGAAGGGCACAGAAAATCACTTGTCTTGAGGCTGGCTGTGCCAGCAAGGTTGGACAGCAAAATAAAACCCAATGTGTGTTACTGTGGTGAAAAAAATCTATTTGTAATTACGGTGCAATCTCTCTTTCTCCCTCTCTTCCCCTCCTTTCCGCTTCCAGCGATAGACTTATTATACGGCGGAATATATTGTTTTGTCTGTCAAGACTACATATACGACAAAGAAATGGAGCAGATTGCCAAAGAGGAACAGAGGAAAGCCTGGAAATTGCAAGGTAAAGCGTTTTGTTTTTTTCTCCCAGAGAACTTAATGCAGCTTTTGAAACAAGGCCACCTGATATCTCAGTGTCGTCACGTTTGTATTTCTTGTGTATCCACAGGCATAGGGGAGAAATACACAACATGGGAGCCGACCAAGAGGGAGCTAGAATTATTACGACACAATCCAAAGCGGAGGAAAATCACTACGAACTGTACCATAGGTAAACAACAGACTGCACAGATTTTTATTCTGAGACTGTGTGTGTGTGTGTGTGTGTGTGTGCTCAGGGGATTCTCTATAGCTCTGTGTGTCTCTATGGCGCAAGTGCACTTGGGGTCACTCTCGGTTTAAGTGTGATACCCAAGGTCAACAGGACCGGGCAGCCCTACAGGCAGCACACTGACAGAACACAGTGTTCCCTCGCTCATACTGTAGATGCACAGCGGGCCTGGATTTGTGTCTCTGTCTACCCAGAATTTGTTTTCTCTCATAACTGTTTTTCTCAGTGATCTGTTGCCTTGTTTTCTTCCCGCTGCCTCTGTTCCGTCTCTGATTTTGTACATGTGCTGTAGCTGATTTTATCCTTCCCTCTGCCCACAGTCTCCTGCTGTCCTTCACCTCCTTTATATCTTTAAAGAGCTGGGTTGGTAGCCCTGATTGGGCACTAGACTGTGTGTTTATGTGCGTGTGTGTGTGCACACCAGGACCAGTCTGAAGTATTAAAGCTCACGCTGAGCGCTCTCTTCCAGAACCAAACCTTGCTCAATTGGATTAGACCCAGGACCTCGCTGTGTCTCACCTGTTTTACTGGGCATCACTGGACCACTGTAGCTTCACTTTCTCACTCACTAAATGAATCCATTCACAACTTTGGGGTCTGCTCCAGGTTACACACAGTTTTGCTGGCAGACGTGACCCAGCACCACATTTTTAACAAAAAGAAAACAGAATCTGAAAGTGGCTACGGCTTTTATGTGTCTACCCAGGTCCCGGTTAGCTACTACAACAAATCTAATTCTGTGGGAGGCATTTAACTAGAATTAAATGGCATAGCAATGAGTAAACCTTGCTAAAAGTAACCTGAATAAAACTTTAACACATTTTTCATTTTTTTTCTGGTTGTTAATCAGTTAAGACTTAATGACATGAATTCCTTCTTTTGTTATTGTTGTAATGAGAGACCCCGTGGAAGAAATATCTAGATCAGGGGTCTCAAACTCAAATTACCTGGGGGCCGCTGGAGGCAGTATCAAAATGACCAAAAAAAAGACACAAAATGACCAAAAAAGACAAAGAATTACCAAAAAAGACACAAAATGACCCAAAAAGACAGAAAATTACCAAATAAATACACAAAATTACTAAAAAAGACACACAATTATTGTAAAAGACACAAAATTACCAAAAAAGACACAAAATTACTAGAAAAAAACCCCACAAAATTACAAAAAAGACACAAAATGATCAAAAAATACACAAAATTATTAAAAAAGACACAAAATTATTAAAAAAGGACAAAAAATTATTAAAAAAGACAAAAAATTACCAAAAAAAGACACAAAATTACCAAAAAAGATACAAAATTACCCAAAAAAGTAATTAAAGAGACCTTCCACACACAACATGGTAAAGTGCCATTCATATAAAACTCACATTAAACTTTCATATTAAGGTGAGGGCTGCAAAATATCGTCACGAGGGCCGCAATTGGCCTGCGGGCCGCGAGTTTTAGACCCATGGTCTAGATGTATGTTTCGGTCTGTAATTCTTTCTGATTTTGATGGTTTCTTATAAGCAAGTTGAGCACAGCTAAGAGGCAGTCAGTGCAGAGAAACGGATCAGGCCCTTTGTGGTGATTCAAGTTCCCTCCTATGGCAGCAGTATGAATCAGAAGCACTGTCATGTTCAATTTTCGTTGCCATGTTGCACTCACACTTTTTTCTTTGTCTCTTCTTGTCCTGCAGGTTTACGAGGGTTAATAAACCTGGGCAACACATGTTTCATGAACTGCATTGTTCAGGCCCTAACACACACGCCGCTGCTGCGAGACTTCTTCCTCTCCGACAGACACAAGTGCGAGATGCAATCAAACTCCTGTCTGGTGTGTGAGATGTCGCAGCTCTTTCAGGAGGTATGATGCGCAGTTTTCGTGTCTTGTAACATGCTTAATCCGGCAAAGAAAAGAAAAAGGAGAATGTTTGATTTCTGTAGCAACTGAGTCATAAGTCTAGAGTTTTTCTAAAAAACATATAATACAGAATGTTCCCTTGCAGAGTAACCCACTGCAGAAGGCTGAGTCACTGTTGAGCTCTTTTGTTGAGTCCAAAGAGGGAGGCAGAGAGAAGGGAGAAATCCTGCCTGAAAGGAATGTACAGAGCCACATGCAAATGAATAAGCAGAAAGCCGTAATTACACTTTTATTGAACCTGGTCAGTCAATGTGAATTCTGTTGCAGCCATTTATAGCCTCTAAATCGCAGCTCTTGGATGCGCAAGTTTGAAATTTTGCATCGGATAAACTCATCGGCCCTGAGCGTTATGTAATATCTGCCTGGTCTGCTCCCACACTGCCTCGCTTTTTTCTTACACCCTCTCACTTTCCAGTATATATGGGCCCACAGATGGCAAGTGGTGCTATAATGACTTGAGTCATCAACAACCCCCCCCCTCCACAACACACACACACACACACACACAGAGCCCTGCCCTGTCTCAGTTTGCTGAACCGTTCGGCTACATAACACATGAAGGAGGTAATCGCTCACCTCTATCACCCATGGAGGCTGACATTGATTGAGTATTCAGCTCTGTGAGAGACAGAAAATTCAAGATCAGTCGGACGAGAAAAATGTATCTTTTTAAACACACACAGTATCACTCCTGAGTCCTTCTGTCGCCCCGCCTTGTCCCAAACTCTCTAATTTCATTGCTTACTTGGATCCCTTTCCCTCATTCTTTCTAACCCACCTCCACATCGTCATCAAAAGCTGTCTTCTGACTCTGCAGACACACACACACCGAGTCTTTTAGATGTGAAGTTGAGAGGCTCAGCCTGCTTTGATCAGCCACTCTCTCTCCCCCGTTTCCTCCTCTTCTTGCAGCGTTCGTCAACCACCTTCAAACTGCTGAAAAGGAGGCGAGTTTGTAAGATTCTAAAGAGACGTCAGCGCGGCATGTTTTTCCCTCTCACAGCTCAATCACATTTCAGAGAGAGCCGCGGAGAATAAAGCAAGGTGTGTGCAACGTCTCCGTGTCGAGAAATGAGAGCCCTCTCTGGCATTAATGAGCTCCGGTTGGAACCTCATTGGAGCGTTTGCGCCCCGCCAAGTCTTCGGCTCTGGTACTTTCTTATCCACATCTCCTGACCCCGACCTGGGTTGTCACTCACTTGAATCCCCATGGCAACGCAAAGAATACGCAACACTTCACAGATGGATGTTTTTCGCTCCAAACGCTCCAGTTTTCCAAGCAGTTATTCATCTTATCTGCCCTGTTCATCACACCTCTGCTCTCTATGGGTGTGTTGTCATTAGAGCCGGGGCTGTTGGGCGACATGTGGTGGAATTTATTCATATCTGACGAGGCCAAAAGAAAGTAGGTGCTACGAGTCAGAAAATTACCTTGACTGACGAAACGTTTATGGTTCAGCGATGAATTATAGATGACAGCGTGGAACGAGCCATAACATTGGCAAAGGGGTGATAAAATATAATGTACCTAATAACACCTGGAAAAATAGGCTAACCACCCTCTCCTCCTCACCCCCCCACCAACTCTCCCATCTCTCTTCCCTGCTTTCAGTTCTACTCGGGCCACCGTTCGCCCCACATTCCCTTCCGGCTGCTGCACCTGGTTTGGACTCATGCACGTCACCTCGCAGGCTACGAGCAGCAAGATGCCCACGAGTTCCTCATCGCAGCGCTGGATGTACTACACAGGCACTGCAAAGGGGACACCATCAGTAAGAATAAAGAATCAATATCTTATCCCCAGTGTGTATTCTACATTAAGGATAAAAACACCAATGTGTTGTCTTTCAACCCCAAAACTCTAAGCAGTTTCAGGACATTTATTGCTCCTGTCACATTTTACTCACTGTGGCCTTGTTTTTCGCTGCACCTCTATGGAAATAGCACATGGCAAGAAGTAGGTAGAACTCAAAATGTCTTTAGTGCAGTATAACAGAGCTACAATGAATTCAATAAAAAAATAGAATTTCTTTGATTATTTTACCAAAATTGAAAAAAAAAATTCTTATCTACAACATGGAACCCAAGTCGTCACCCTGTTAAAATAATTTTTTTCGTTTTTTCAAGTTTTGCAGGAAACACAAAAAACTTCACCAAAAGTGTAACATATGACATTTATTGATCATTTCACTCAAAAAGGATGTAACAAAGGATGGCTATTGGCATAGTAATAACACTGTGTGTAAACTGTCAAAAAAATTGCTTCAGTCATTTATTTCTCTTAAGTTGCATTCACTTAAGAGAAATAAATGAATTTTTTGAACATGCCTTTGTGACTTAAGCAAGATATGGTAACACTTTATTTTGAAGGTGTCTACATAAGAGTGACACAAGCTTGTCAGAAACATGACATGACAAGTATCATGAGCATTAATGTTACTTCAAAGTGTCATTAATGTTCATGACACATCCCATGTCATGTTTATGACACGCTCATGTCTCTCTTATGTAGACACCTTCAAAATAAAGTGTTATCATATCTTGCTTAAGTCACAAAGGCATGTTCACACAATTGCCTAAGTCACATTTTATTTTGACTTAGGCATAATAAATCCACATAAGTCACACACTTGACATAGGCCATTATCTTAAAGGGGTAAAATCACATGATCTGATCAACTGAGGACGTGGGGTGATTTTACCATAGGAGATGATTTAGGCAAAAAAAAACAATTTTGACAAAAAATGATTTAGGGGATTATTTTAACAGTGTGACGAAGTGTTACTAATATTGAGATAAAAAAAATATATATATTTTTTGCATTTGCGTTTTTAAAAATAATTTCTGTTAACTCATGATTGCAGCTTTTTCCATTCAGTTCTGAATGGGATGCGGAGGAAAGAGCAGTATCAGTTGAGATTGAGAGGAGTGTGTGTGGGCCACCTACTGCCTCTGATCCGGCATGTCGAGTTACACCTTAGATCTACCCACAGAGCACAGTGCCTTACTTCACTGGAAGCATACTGAAGGAGAATGGCAATGGTGTGTACCGAAGGGACAGGAAGCAAGCAGTGTGAGGAATGTCAATAGGCCCTGCTGCAGTGCAATGGCAGGCTGACTCACCCACAGACCCTGCAGTAATGCCTGCTTCGATTAGCTAGAATCCACAAAGGTGCTGAAAAGGTTGCTGGTGTTCACCTTGCGTGTGTGTGTGTGTGTGTGGTCCTAATGTCTGCTCTTTGTGGTCCGCAGGAGACGACAATGGGAAGAAGGCCAACAATCCAAACCACTGTAACTGCATCATTGACCAAATCTTCACTGGGGGCTTGCAATCAGATGTTACCTGTCAAGTTTGCCAGTAAGTTTGTGTGTCACTTTTTAAAAAGTGTAAAAAAGCAATTTACCAAAAAATAAAGTCCCACCTGAGTTGTTTTCTGTCCTTTTTATCTTGATGGAGCATCACATCTCCACCTACAAACCCCTCCTTCCTTTTTTCCTACATTTACTCCTCCATCCATCATGCACCTATCCTTGTTGTCCTCCGATAGAATAGTCCTCTCTCTCCCCGCTGGGCTGATCGATGTGGACACCACCTGTCCTCCCAGAGTGGCTGAACTACTGGTTGTGTCCACTTCTGCTCTGCTCTTATTTAAAGGCCCCGTCCCTGCAGAGCTTGCTGTAAGGGGGGGTTGTCTAGACAGCAGCGCAACCCAAGCGTTGCCTGCCTGCCCCCTAGAGCTGTCCTGTCACATTAACACTAGCACGCTGCACTGAACTGCAAAGCACCTCGCCCATACTAGCAGGCGAGCCAGGCCCAGCTCAGTGCCATGTTACCTGCCTCCACAGTGAAAAGAGAGACTGCTGGTGCTGAGCTAGCGATGCTGTCTTGGGTATCATTCTGCTGTAAATGAAACCCCTCTGTGGTAATTAAACAACTCTCCTGCTGGCTACAGATTCCTTATGGTTAAGGCCCTAAGAAACAGAAGATGCACCCCCTAAAGCTTTTCCAACAAAAATGGTTCCATACTGACGCCATACTACTGCAGGGTTGCTCTCTCACCTATCATAAATGCATGCCCACTTGTCTTAATAGCCACCTGCTGGTACCACTCGGTGTTACAGCACCATGACTCATCTAATCAAAAGTGATAATGTGAAGCAGCCCTTCCCCTGTGTGCATATATTTGTATATACTGCGTGTATTCTGCTCTGGAAGCCTCCATTTTGCCCGGGCTGCAGTCCATCACAGTCATTGGACTGTAATAATACAAATTCCTTATGTAAAGCCAATTTTCTCTGATGTAACACTTCATTGAATTGCAAATGGACCTGCTGTATATTATGCACATGCACACACTCGATCTTCCAGAGGGCTTAAACAAAAACCTGATTTGAATCTACAGAGGCTGTGTGAAGTCAAGCTGGTGTATTGCCATCTGTGTCATCATCCTTTCATCATGACCTGTAACAAATGACACACAAACTAACGCACACTATTTATTCAACTTCATAGTTAAACTCCCTTTTTTCTCTCTCTCTCTCTCTCTCTTTTCTGTAGTGGGGTTTCCACAACGATAGATCCATTCTGGGACATCAGTCTGGACCTTCCTGGCTCATCGACGCCTTTCTGGCCCCTCAGCCCTGGAGGGGACGGCGGCACAGTCAATGGAGAGAGCCACCTGTCAGGGTCCACCACTCTCACAGACTGCCTACGCAGGTACAGCTTCAGTCTCAGCTTTTTGATTTTTATTTATTTTGTTTTATTTGCACACAATCATTCAAAATACAAACAATAAACACAACAAATATATCTTTCACATGGAAGGAAATAAAGGGTGGGCTTATAGAGAAACCTCACCAGGTTACTATAACTCAAAAAAATACAAACAAAATAATTACAGGCTGAATTTCTAAGCTGACACCAGACAGGTTGTCTCATTTTTTCTGACACGTCAATGTTGATTTGCTCTCTTTTTATACCCTCTCTCAAAATAAAAACTACATTCCCTGCAATCACAGTTGTAGAATATTTAATTGCGCTAAATGATAAGTGCTTCTTTCCAAAAACCTTTAATGTAAAGTACTACTACTAGCTATGTTCCCCTGGGCCACAGACTGTATATAAAAAAATGACATGAAAGTGCCCAAATAGGGAAGCCATAACATCCTGATCGCCCACTAGTGGCTAACTGCAGTAAATATCATAAGCCCCGCCCCCTCTGTGTTAGAGGATGAGACGTTTGCCACAATAAAGGATCATGTGGATCAAGTACATGTTTATTTTTCTGATAAGTTTGGTAAGATATTTGATATTATTGAATGGATTAAATGTCATAATTGACGGCTGTGATTGATTTTTACGATTAGAATTGCAGCAAATCCCAGTATCATTGACCTTTATCTTACCATTGACATTTGCATATACACTACAGGCCAAAAGTTTGGAAGAAACTTAGATTTTCTGTTCACAATGGCTTTCTTAAAAACCAGTATGAATTATTTGGATTTTTGGATGTGTTTACTGCACAATCAGACTTTGGTTTCATTGACTTGAACCATTTTCCTCAATTGACCTTTATGTATACATTGATGTTACCAGATCATTGCTGAATAAATGTTAAAAAAAGAAAACAATTTCAGGGTTGAGAAGATTTGGAAGAGTCACAACTTTAGTGCAAAAGTGCAAAAATCACAGCTTGCATTATTCGTTTTAGCTATTTGGCTTTTAAAAGATTGGATACAAAAATCCCAATAAATCTCAACTGTTCATATCTCTGACAAAAGAAACAGATTTATCCATTAAGGAAAGAAGGATACACAAAGTCTAAGCAATAAAAACCCAAAGACCTGATAATTATAGTAAAAATGTGTTCTAATAAGCGACTCTGCATCATAATCATGTTTATTTCATTGCAAAGCATACCAATGATGATCATTTTTTTACAAATTTGATCTTGCTTCCAAACTTTTGGCCTGTAGAGTATATGGTATGAAAAAAGTACTCCTTACAAATCTCATACTGTTGCAATCCTACTTGCGATTGGTTGGGCGGCGTATGGGCGGGCCCTCGTTACAGATCACCACCCGATCACAACTACTCAGATTCCAAATGCGTAAGATGGCAGGGACCTGGGATATTTTGGCTGAATTGTTCATAAAGTGGGGAAAGTAAATCCACGTCATTCAGTCTATGCCCCGTGCTGATGCAGAGAACATCAGCCATGTTCATAACATTTGGAAAGATAAGAAGGTACTGCTGCTTTCTATTCATTTTCTTTCACTTATTTCCCTGTATCTCTTCTGTCACCTCCACAAATTCGTGGGCATCAATCGTCTCCACTTGAAATAAATTTCATTTATCCCTCCGCTTGTATGAGGGGTCACATATTGTGTCTGCTCAGGCACAACAACCCTGTTATCCCTGGATCTCATCTTCCACCATCACCAGGTTGGCAGAGCAGGTGTGACCTCTCATATCTCCTCCACTGCCTCTTCATTCTTGCAATTTCTTTTCCTCCTCTCCTCTCCTCTTATCTTATTTCATTCCCTCCCCTCTCCACCTAATTCCTTTTCCCCCGTGCCCTCACTCTCTACCTCTCGCATTCGTCTCATCCTCCCCCTCTCTTTCTCTCGCCTCCTTTCCTTCTGACTTTTTTTTTTTTTACTGCAGCACCTCACACACCCCTAGTTGCTGCAGCAAGTCTCTTAAAGGTACAGAGCTGGTTGGTGCTGTTGCCGTGGTGATAGAGGCGTTGGCATTACCAGCAGGGCTCTGGGTTGGGTGGGCTGACATACAGAGTGGCTGCACCAAAACTCTGCAGGCTGACTTGATGCACAAGTCTGCAGATTAACTTCAGGTCTGTGGGAGTGGAACCAGGTTTTGCGAGCTACAGGAGGCGAGATCAAACAGTTTATCTAACATAACAAAAAAAGAACATAACCATGATAGTTTTCTTCCTCTTTTTCCCAGTTTGCACTTCCTGTCTCTTGTTTGCCCACATGTTCTCTGCTCTTTCACACCCGCTCACAAGTCTTCTCGTCTCTTTTATCCCGACCCTCCCTCTGCAGGTTTACGCGGCCCGAACATCTAGGAAGCAGTGCCAAAATCAAGTGCGGCGGTTGCCATAGTTACCAGGAGTCCACCAAACAGCTGACAATGAAGAAGCTCCCCATCGTAGCATGTTTCCATCTCAAAGTGAGTCAGCCAGCGACAACATGCTGCCATTTATCACTTGTTACATTATCTGTCACTGTCTGATATTAGATTATTTAAGGGTACATTAAGCTCATATCATCCACCCATCTCATTTTATAAAACTCTGGACTCTGATGTGCCTTAAACAATCATTCATATGCCAATGCATTATTTATGTATACTTTAATCCTATTTAGTTGTGTAGTTTAAATTTTTATAACTTCATGATTTGCAATATATAAATATATTTATATGATGCAATATTTGGTCCATTTTGCCCTGTGTGTATGCAGCCTTGCATCTTATGAAGGCGAAGTTCAGATTTTGCAGTGACTTATAGCTGTCTGCTACATTGCTTGTGCGTAGGTGTGTTCGTGATTCGATTCAGCTGTTGGTGCATTACCTCCTACTGTGTAGCCCCTTTCACCCAGCGTCCCAGGACACCTATGACTTTAATGACTCGTACAGTCCTAGGCTGGCCATGTTTTATTTATCATAACAGTATTGAGGGGAGGGGCTATAATGTATTTATGATATTCATAGGAACAGGCTGCAAGAAGATTGTCTAAGATCAATCTGAGCCTGTTATTATCTTGTTATGAATGTGTAAATGTGTGAATGCCGGGGGGTGCACAACATGCATTTTCACATTTCACTAGCTGTGTTTTGTATGTTGTAATCATGATGCCTGTTATTTCTAAATATGTGTCCTCTCCCCTCCCCCTCTCTCTCTCTTCCTCTGTATCTCCTTCTCTTGCCATGTTCCTGCCCCTTCCCCCTCTCTCCTCTCTCATCCTCCCTCTCTGGCCATCTCCAGCGGTTTGAGCACTCTGCTAAACTGCGGAGGAAGATCACTACATATGTTTCCTTCCCCCTAGAGTTGGACATGACGCCTTTCATGGCATCCAGGTAACCCTTCACTTCCACATCTTGTCTTGCTGGTTTTCACATCCAGATATAAATACACTGATTTTTTCCCCTAAAAACACAGTTGCCACTAATTGAATCGGTTTATTACACATTAATGTGCATACATCTACATACTGTATGATGAATTATACATACTATGCACTCTGTAATCGCACACATCTGCATCTTTGCCAAACAGCATTATAAAATGCTCCATATGAATACATATTGATGTCAGAAAAGCATGCAGCAGCATTATTGCCCCACCCCTGACTGTAGCATCCATTCAGCTCTGTTCAGAGACAGAAAGATCATTAGAAGCACCAGCTGGAAAGATATCTGCTTTTATGGAAAGGATACTTCTGCCACCTAGTGGATTCAGGTGCAAGTGCAGCATGTTTACACATGCATGCAGCTTTAAAAAAATGCTAATGTCTTGCTATTCTTTTTCCTCACAGTAAAGAGAGCAGAATGAACGGGCAGTATCAACAGACGGTTGATGTATTAAACAACGACAATAAGTGAGTACCGAAGAAAAACATGTACTACAGCAAACAGGTTTATGAACACTCTGCTGCTTCTCAGCAGCACTGACTTATAAGAATAATTTGTCCTCTAGCACAGCAGCACATGCTAATGACCAGAGGCATCCGGCTGTGACTTCCCCAAATTAAATCAATTTGAAGCCTATTAAAAGCTGCTTAGTTTTCTTCATCCATGACAGTTACAATGGCTTTCATTTTCTAGGACATTTACAGGGAATTTACTGTCTTAATACCATTGACAGGTGGTTTGTAGTAGAGACAAGGAGGCCTCTAATACACAACAAAAGTATGAAAATAATGACAGTATGGGCTTTAAGTCGAATAAAGGTGATCATGTATGGAGAGGATAATGGGGTTTTATAAAATACTTGTTTTAAAGTTGGAATGAGTGGGATTTGCATTTAGTGCATACACACTCCCTGACCACAGTGAATGCCACCCCCAAAATCACTCTCGTTTTGGAATGAGCTTTGTCCACTTGACTTTTCGGCCTCGCTGTATTCGTAACTTCCGCTTAGATGCGTGTTTACGATCTTGCACGGGTCATAGTTAATATGAACATCTTGTAAAATAAAGTGTCACCATACATTGCATATTGCTGTGGATATGAATAATTCTGTTCTCTAACTATTCTATTAACAATTGAGATGTTTGGATAGAGGCATTGAGAGTCTGGAAATCTATTATATGTACCTTGAAAGTGCTTGAAAAGTGTTTGAGCCTACTCTTAAAAAGCTGTACAAAGTACCAGTATTTTGATGTTCAATTTATCTTTCTGAGTAACTTTTTTTAAGATAAAAAAACGTCAGGATTCCATTTTTTTATTATGATTATTTTATGGTTCCCTTACTGCCTAATTACTGAAATTGAATATATTTTAATATCTCGTATTTGTGGAGAAAAAAAACATTTGGGAAGCACTGAGTAACTTGTGTTTCCCAAGGCTGTATTTTCTTTTTTTGCAGATACAGAGAGCACCTCTAACCAAATACCTCTAGTGGTTCATAAGTGGTGATTTAGATCAGGGGTCTCAAACTCAAATTACCTCAAAAAGACACAAAATTACTTTAAAAAAGACACAAAATGACAGAAAAAGACACAAAATGACGAAAAAACATGCAGTATTACCAGAAAATACACAAAATTATTTTAAAAAGACACAAAATGACCTAAAGAATAAACAAAATTACCAAAAAAAAACATAGCATTACCAAAAAAAACAACTAAATTACTTTAAAAAAAAAGATACAAAATGAAAAAAAGACACAAAATGAAAAAAAAAAACACAGAATTACCAAAAAAGACAAAAATATTAAAAAAAGACACTTTTTTTTAAAGACACAAAATTATTTAAAAAAGACACAAAATTACCTCACACAACACGGTAAAGTGCCATTCATATAAAACTCACATTAAACTTTCATATCAAGGTGAGGGCCACAAAATATCACCACGAAGGCCGCAATTTGCCCGCGTGCCGCAAGTTTGAGACCCATGATTTAGAGGGAATATTTTTGAGGACCAATTCACATCTTTGTCTTTTATTTCCAGGTATTCCTTGTTTGCGGTGGTCAACCACCAAGGCACATTAGAGAGTGGCCACTACACCAGCTTCATCCGCCAGCACAAAGACCAGTGGTTCAAATGTGATGATGCCATAATCACCAAGGCCAGCATTAAGGACGTACTCGATAGTGAAGGGTGAGTATGGGAATAAGATATTCATTTTATTTTCATTTTATTAATTCTTCTTTTCAAACCGAAAAAATGAACAACATGAAATACAACAGCGTAGACTAGATGCATATACATATTCATACACATACTCACATAGGCACCATTAAACAGATGTACATAAACATATAAACATTTACACACATACAGTATATATAGCCCTATACATATACATGCATCTGCCCCGTCAAATAATAAGATGGATATAAGAACCAGTTAACTTAATATTCAATGCGCATTTCCTTATATAATTTTGGTCCGAAAAAAGGGAGTAGGCTGAAGTAAAAAATACTTATCTAGGCCTAAACCCTGATACTCAGCACTTCAAATAAGATATTTTCTCTCTATAAATAGCCACTTAATGTCAAATAAATGTGTATTATTATTATTATTTATCTTATCAGTCAACCATAGTATATCAAACAAATTAGATCTGAGAATTTTTATAACTCCCGCAAAGAAAACAAACAACAACAACAGAACAAAACACTGAAGGCAGTTACAAGAACGTCCTCATCCTATTTGCAACCTATACTTTTTTAGCATATCATTTTTCATAAGCCTTTTTAAGTTAACAATTGTTGTGCATGATTTCATTTCATCGCTGCAGTTTTTCCATATTCTCACTCCATTACTTGTAAATTATTAGAAGTACTACAAAGTAATAGGAACCAGTTAACTTAATATTCAATGCGCATATCCTTATATCATTTTGGTCCGAAAAAAAGGGAGTAGGCTGAGTAAAAAATACTTATCTAGGCCTATCCCCTGGTACTCAACACTTCAAATAAGAGATTTTCTCTCTATATATAGCCACTTAATATCAAATAAATATGTAATATTATTATTATTTATCTATTTATTTATTTTCTTATCAGTCAACCATAGTATATCAAACAAATTAGATCTGAGAATTTCTATTACTCCCGCAAAGAAAACAAACAAACAAACAAACAAACAAACAAACCAGTTTGCAACCTATACTTTTTTAGCATATCATTTTTCATAAGCCTTTTTAACTTAACACTTGTTGTGCATGATTTCATTTCATCGCTGCAGTTGTTCCATATTCTCACTCCATTACTTGTAAATTATTAGAAGTACTACAAAGTGTTCTACAGTATGAAATCTCAATCAAGTGTCTCTTTTCCCCCTCAGGTATCTCTTATTCTACCATAAACAGTTCCTTGAGTACGAGTAGTCTTTGTGACCACTGACCATGAAGAACCACTGCTCTTCTAACGAGAGAGTCAAGGGACTGGGGACAGGATGAAACACAAACACACAAACCTACCTGAAACTCTTTGACTACCAGTCTGCGCCTCCCACAATGGAGGGCAAAAAAAAAAAAAAAGACGTGTGAAATCATGCAACCTTTCAAAAGAAGAAAAAAAAAAAAGCACTGAGCTACTTCTTGGCATCTACTTGACAAAACTGAATGAAGAGGAGAGAAGGTGGAGGAAGAGTCGGGCACCGTCAGTTCCAGGCTCGGGCACAGGGAAGAGGCCCCACACCCCTCTCTCTCTCTCTCTCTCTCTCTCTCTCTCTCTCTCTCTCTCTCTCTCTCCCCTCCCCGACCTGCTGCAGGGGCTGTCTGAGTGCAACTGACTGTCATGTTGATTGGGCACATCTGGATTTTTTTCTTACAGTATTCTGACCCCCTCCACCCTGTACACACACACACACACACACACACACACACACACACACACACACACACACCCTCCATTTCTCTCCCATGGTGCTATCGTTTCAACTGACCAAGCATTTAACTTGATGGAAGACAGTTTGTTTGTCATATGCATATGGGACTGAACGCAAAAAAAAAGAAAGAAGAATAGAATCGACGTATTATGAACTTTGCAAGAACATTTTTAAAGGTTATGATTCTTATCATTTGTGAATTTAGTTATGAAATACTGTATGAATCTAGTATACATCTATTTTTTAAGAGCAAAAAAAAAAATACAAAAAAAAAAAACATGGGAGAGCTTAGAGACGCTGCCTTTGCCAGTTGCTGGGGAAGTGCTGCCATGGAAACTAAGCAGATTTGGACCTGAGTGTGCTCATGTTCCATTATTTACTGTGTTGATTGTTTTATTTTTAAGTCTGGTTGAGGGCAGGGAAAATCTATTTTTTTTAGCAACTCATTGAATTTTTGTTTACTGTTCTTTTCAGTGTCTTTTTTTTTTTCAGTACAGTCATGTGTCCCTCGCTGTCCTGGTACTGGAAATAATTTTTTTTTGGACGTATTATACTTTCATTCTTGTGGAATTGTTGGTATAATGATGGTGACGGTGATGGTTCAATTGGCTCACCTTTGCTTTTTATGAACTGTATGTTGAATGTGAGCTTTGGGTTTCGTATGGCATTCTGAAGAGAAGACTCGATACATGAACTCCAAATGAGGTCTGATAATATGTGAGAATGCTGTGGTCTCTCCTCATTAAACACCTTGGATGCTCTGTGCAAAAAAAAGGAAAAAAAAGAAGCCCATTTAACAACACTGCATGCGACTTGGGCTCTCACGATCTTATAATATGTGAAAAATTGCCCTCGGTAATGCCTCAAGGCCTGCTGCCCATCATGATTTTTGTTTTGTAGTTTGGGGCTGGGAAGACGATCATGTGAGATATATAGAGGGTAAAACACATTGCACGTATACGGGCACTGTGCGACCACAGCCTGGCTCTGAATCCATCAGTGTTAATCTTCTCCATGGCAACTGTGTGGCTGGTGTAGACCGGTGTGGTTCGTGGTGTGTCTTGCCTCTGCAGTGCAGTAAACCCAGTGCTCTATTCAATCAGTATGCTGTCAAGTCAGACTTTAGATAATGCACATACACATCAGGGTGTTGTGGTCTGTTTTGTTTGAATATCACTGATTGTGTATGTATAAAAAAAAACACAGAATTAAAAAAAAAAAAATCACTCATGTATAAGATGAGGGCCCTAACCTATCACAGTAATGCCACATTAAAAAAAAAACCACAACCCCTGGTTGTTTAGCTGCTCTGTAATTGAAAACAAACATGCATATCCTTTGGTCTGCTGCAGAACCTCAGCTGGAGGGCTACGGCGGGTTTCTGAACAGTGAAGACTTGTGAAATGGTCGCACATTGTTTTGATGTATCATGGAGCAGTTAAGGCCACCCAAGGACATTCAGGGACGCAGCTGAAACGAAGAAGGAAGAGGAGAGCTTCATTATCCGTTTCAGTGATTAAACTCAGAACAAAACTGGAATGTGTATGTTCTCTATTTTGTCTCTTGCTCCATTCACACCGCCCTTCCTTTGAACATTATTATGTTCTGAAACTGAAGTGCTGAAGTATATTCCTGTCAACAAAGTAATGTGAAGGAAACGGGAGCTTTTATTTACAAAGCTGATGTTGAGGATTGTCAGTGCAATGCATTTGCAAACATGAATTTTCAACTATAGCCTTTATAATAAAACCCAGACTGTGTTCCGAAACTCTTGCATGCATTATGCATACAATGTTGACATTGTACTTCAACGTTGACACTTTTGCTCATTATACAGTAGTGTTCAAAATAATAGCAGTCCAATGTGACTAACCAGATTATTCCAGGTTTTTAGTATATTTTTTATTGCTACATGGCAAACAAGGTACCAGTAGGTGCAGTAGATTCTCAGAAAACCAACAAGACCCAGCATTGGTGATATGCACGCTCTTAAGGCTGTGCAATTGGGCAAATAGTTGAAAGGGGTGTGTTCTGGTTAGTCACATTGGACTGCTATTATTTTGAACACTACTGTAAATGCTGCACGGAGGATTGTGGGTCAAAACAGCCAGAAATGCATACTGCAAAATGTAGACATCCTGGTATTTTTGACAAACTATGTATTTGGACATACTTAGTCCTTTTATTTTCAGCATATAGATAGTTGAACGCTATCTATAGCAAGATTTAATAGGCTGAATACGGTACAACACAACTGCAAACATGCACTCTCACCATAGGCTTTCTATTAGACTGTTCATTCTGTTTTGAGAGAAGCTTCAGTTATGCGTTTGGCTTTGGCGCCACTTTGTGGTCAAACTTGGGAAGCTCAGGGAAGGTCAGTTTAAAAAAAAAAAATCAAACCTGCATAAGGATTGAATGCAATGCAGGTATCTTAAAAAAATGTGAAAGGGAAAGTATTCATCTTAAATGAGATGGCCTCACATTAAAATATGTTTTATATCTGATAATAACAAAAAGGCCTTTAAGTTATCAGGCATAGAGCATTTCAAATTCACATTCTTAAGTCAATACATTCTACACATTTCCTCCAAATGTTTATTCTTATTCCAACATAAAGTATTTTCCCACTTTTAAATATTTTCTTCATGAAAAACATTCCACAACATTGGACCCAAAAATGTTCACTTATTACTGACTTTATTTAGTTTCAACACAACTATACAGTCCATGTTTGCTCCATCAAACTTGAAGTTTCACTATAATTGAACAGAACACAAAACTAGAAGAACATACATGATGCAAACTTTATACAATTAAACTTTTAACAGTTGTAATATCTTAAAAAGCCTGTGAGACATAACATTTGAGCGATTCAAATAAGGCTCAACAATAAAACAACTAAACTATCAAAGGAAAGTAGAAAATCTGCAATGTAATCTTAGAAAAAAAGCTGAAAAATAAAATATAAGCATTGTAAGAAAAGCCAAAATCCTAATTACAGCTGAATGATATATTACATTTTGTGCTGCACACTAACACAAACTATACACTTGAATCAGGTTTTATCTGACGGAGGTGTTTGGTTTCACAGCATTAATGCAGCCTTAGTCATCTGAGCAATGTCTACATTCATAATTCATGTCCAGAGTCATCTCTCTATTATTATTAGTATGCTAATTAGTGTAACCATGGGACCAATACTCTTGGTCACTGTTGCTATGGAAATATAAGACACTAGAGGTGTGTCATGTCTTTCGATGGTAATAAGACTTTACAGAGCAGGTAAAGAACTATGCAGAGAGAGAGATTGGATATGGAATTTGATTAGTCATGGCACAATTCACAACACGTGTGTGTGTTTGTGTGTGTGTGTGTGTGCGCACACTTCTATGTATCATGCAATATTGACACATGAAGACGATTTTCATATACATTTTCTACATTTTAGCTTGAGAGTAGCGATGAATGCAGCATGCACACACATGATTCTTTGCACATTAATCTTGATCTGTCACTGGCTTTGGTGTAAATGAAGCGGGGCCTGCATATGTAGGATAAAGGTTTGATAGTTTATATAGATAGACAGATAGTAATCTGACTTCAGCAATAGATGGAGTCACAGGACGGCAGGATGAACTGTGAGCAGCACAGTGATGATGGTGATGATGATAAAGGAACACCAGAGCCTCTTGAGGATAAGTGTTCTAGCCCTTCACAAATTCACGTCACTCAGACACCCGGAGACAAAAACTGGACTTGAAATGTCGCCTCCCAAATGTCACGGATTGTAAGAGGAGGATGGGTCAGTGTCATTATACAAGTGGTTTGCACTGGGAGGCAGTGGCGGGACTAGACTCTGGGGGGCCAGAGGCAATGAAGCCCATCGAGGGCTGTTGTATGAATGACAGTTACAGGTAGCTGGCTGACAGCATCCGGCTAACACAGAACACCTAGAAGGGCCCCACTTAGGGGGGGTTTAGAACAGAGGCAGTATTCTGTAAAGTGACTTTATGGGAGGTTTAAGGGGGTTTATAGCTGGCATTGCACAATGACAACTATAAGCAGCCATCAGGGGCAGTTTCCCACCCAAAACAATTTTGGGGGCCCAAAACATTTGTCTGTTTTTTCTCTCTGAACGGTGTACCCCTTATGGGGGGCAGGAAAAGCTAGGTCCCTCATATTTGCAAAACAGAGTAACCAAAAAAACAACAAGTCATCCAAATCAAATGACCACATTGGACGTTTGTTCCCACCCCCAAACATGACCCACGGGAGCGTTTCTTAAATTAGCACCCCTGCCGTTAGCAGAGAAATCAACACTTCATACCTTAACGTGACATTCACAGTTGTTAAATTTGGAAAAAAAACTACTTCTTCAAGGTTATAGGGAAAAGTACATGGTAAGGCTTAGAAAAGAGGGTTAAATAATTAAGATAAATGGCCATAACTACTGGTTAAGTTACATTGGTGA
The DNA here is from genome assembly GCF_030273125.1 of Centropristis striata. NCBI lineage: Eukaryota > Metazoa > Chordata > Actinopteri > Perciformes > Serranidae > Centropristis > Centropristis striata. Next base: position 30,333,500 of record NC_081529.1, on the reverse strand, counting down.
TGTGAAACATGACATAGACCAGGGATGGGCAACTGGAGGCCGCATACGGACCGCACCCTCACTTGATATGGCCCTCAATACAACTACATGCATTTGAGCATGAAATCTTAAAAGTGCAGTGTAAAAATGCACAAAATGACTTCTTGCAATTAATGTTGGTCTGCTGTTCTTGCACTAAAAAAAGAAATCACAGTAAGTGGTTATTTTTTATTTGCTTCAAACCTTTTGTATTCCTATTTCTACTGTAATACATGCATTTGAGCATGAAATATGTTAAGTTACTGCACTGTAAACATATTTAAAATTGCAGTTTCATCATATCTGGTGAAGTGCACGGGCCTATATGTGGCCCTGTGATAGTGTTGATGAAAAATTGTGGCCCCCTCCAGCATTTAAGTTGCCCATCCCTGGCATAGACAGTGAAGTTGCTATGCACAGGCTATGCCTGGAAGTTAGCTTACAGAAAAAAAACCCTACAACCCTACTGCTATAATTCATGTAGACTACAGACATAACAGTGACTTTCTGTGGGCAACACCAAAATGGTGTTTCACAAAGAATAAAGGTTTTATCAAGCTATAACTCATAAAAACTCTGATAAAGACCGTCCTGCATTTTCAGGGCTGTCTGGTCACCCTGTCTGAGCAGGGTTTATACTCTTGGATGACATAAAAACACATTAAGAATCATGCAGTTTTGACAAAAGCAGTTACTGTGACAACTGCAAAAAATGACAGCAACATTATCACATGATATACATAAATAATAAGAGAAAGAACCATTCCCAACAGAAATACAGTCCAGTGGAAACAGGCATACAGTGGCATCACTTTATATAACACTATACAACATTTTAGTAGAGATTCTGTACATCATAGCAGCACTTTGGTTAGAGGCTGGCTCTGTATATCGAGTCAGTACCATTAATGTAATATAAATTATGCATGTAGCTATATTGAAGCAGCGAGTGACACAGGACCAAATATTTGCCTGCAGACTGAACACTGTTCACATTTACATTTGATACATTTCTTCACAAGTAGAACTGGTCGCACATTAAATCAGACTGTTCTACAGACTGTACTACAAAACACAAGAATCAATGGCACTGACATCATCATGTCTCAGATAAAACCTTACTTATTCAGTGTCTCGAAAACGAAATGACACTAAATATAAAATCCTCTTCATATAGTGGCTATACAGTCATTTACAGCCAAATGGAGAAATAACTGATGACACAAGAACAAAAATAGAGGAATGATGAGGTTGCCAGTTTTTAACAACAGTGTTTTGTTTTTCAGGGTATGAGCACACTGTTGTGTTGCTATTTTTTACATAATGCAGGACTGTGGAAACTTGGCACCGGCTCTCCTGTACACTATGTATATAATCCTGCATGGGTCTCCAGGGAAAATTCACATCACCCAGGGGACCATTTGCAAGTGGGTGTTAGTGTCCATTCTGCCTTTCCTCAGAGTCAATACTCCTGAGAACAAACAGCCAAACAGATTTAATTTTCATTGACAGCATAGAGCAAACTGCTGTATGAACTTCTGATTACACTATAATGGATTTGATTACAACCAATGGAACCCTACAATGTGTCAAAGGTAGACAGGAAGAGAGCAGTTCGATATTCTATTGGTGCTTTGTCCTCTTTAACAAGGAAAATGTTCCTCTGTGACATGTTTAATATTTAATTATGTCCTCTTCCTCTCTGATGTGACCTTAGAGACTAGAGATGTAGTGTCTGTTTTTACCCATTGGTTTCTTAAGAGCTGAAATAAAGCTCAAAGTTGGAGGCTGCAGTGGCTTCGACAGATGCCATCTTCGTGCCTGGCTCCCCCCTCCCGGCTAATCCAAAAAAAGGGGCGAAGAGGTGGAGCAGGGATGAGCTGAGGAAGGCTGAAAGCAGGTGAGCCACCTGAGAGAGCAGCAGCCTGTCACTCAAAGCAGCCACGCCCTTAATTATGTATAACTTATTATTATAAGGTATAATATGTTCAGTGAGTAAGTTATATAAAATGTGACCCCTGTACAGTTGTCATGAGGGGAATATTAGCTATAGAGATAAAAGCGTCTTTTGTACCAGGCTTTAAACATGTCTATTTTTGCTGTAAAATTGGACATTTTAACATGGGTTTCTATTAGGGTTTTTCGACCAGAACCGGTTCCCGGCTGGTGTTAGTTGGTTCTACTTGCGAACTCTGAACTGTTTGCTTTTTCCACAGGCTCTAGAGCCACGTAATTGCGTCACTGCTAACGTCTGTATATGTCTCATGACTCTCTCGGCAAGTATAATAACAACAACAGACTACATGTCTCTACAACTCATCTGTGCTGCTCATTTTAATCACTATGGATGCCAAATACATTCTTTTTAACACTGATCGTAAGATGTTAATGTTAGACTTTGTTGTAAGCTAACGCTAGCCTGCTAGCCCGCTTGCCCGTGTCAATCACATTGCAGTTAAACAAATCAAATAAATGAATGATAAATGTTTTAGTTGGTCTCTCTCAATGGCACCGCTAACGATTGCAGGCTACTGTTAGCATGCTAGCTCGTCCGTATCAATCACATTGTAGTTATACAAATGAAATAAATTAACGATACATGCTTTAGTTGGTCTCTTTCAACAGCCAAGTTGGTCTTGTCGGTCAGATAGAGACTTGGTTCCGCTGTGGAACCCGTTTTTTTGGTGGTGGAAACCAAAGAACTGTTCACAATTGGGCACCAGCCGGGCTGCAGCCGGGAACCACCTCCAATGGAAAAACCCTGTGTGAAGACTGAGTCCCTTTTAGAAGCCAGCCTTAAGTGGCCAGTGGAGGAATTGCAGTTTTTGGCACTGGCTTCACTTTTCAGCCTGGTGGTTGTTCTGTATGAGAGAGCGTATGTGAGTCCTCTCAGATGCTGGTCTGCAGGTCCCCGTTCAGCAGAGTACTTTGTGTCTCCGTGGGGTCATTTATCATGCGAGACTTATCCTGACGGCTGTCGCTGCGATCAGCCTCATCCAGCCCACCCACCTTCTTATGACACAGAACATTCTGGAAACTCTTCTTGAAGTTCTCCGATAGGAAGGCGTAGAGGATGGGGTTGGCGCAGCTGTTGGCGTATCCCAGCACCACAACAAAAGCAAATGTGCTCCTCAGAATGGGAGTGGTGCTGATGGTTCCTGTCACAGAGGTGACGTTGAAGACATAGAACGGCAGCCAGCAGAAGACAAACACCGCCACCACGATGGACACCATCCGAGTCACCTTCCTCTCAGAGCGCTTCCTTTTGGAGGAACCCACACGGATGCCTGAGGACTTCACCTTAAAGATGATGAACAAGTAGCAAAGGCAGATGACCATGAGGGGCAGGAAGAAGCCCAGGATGAAGGTGTAGAACATGAAAGCTGTGTAGTATGCCTCTTGAGGCTCAGGCCACACGATGGTGCAGAAGCAGCCGTCGTGCTTTGTGATGATGCCGCTGTAGATGACGATTGGCAAGTTGACCATCAGCGACACCCCCCACACGGCTAAGTTGATAGTCTTGGCCATGCGTGGCTTGCGCCACTTTGTGGACTTAATGGGATGCACCACAGCTAGGTAGCGGTCGATGCTCATGACCATCAGGCAGAAGATGGATGTGAACTGGTTCAGGGAGTCGACGGTCATCACCACCCTGCAGAGCACGGGGCCGAAGGGCCAGTGGACCAGCGCCAGCTGGATGGCGATGAATGGCAGGCCGAGCATGAAGAGCACGTCGGCCACTGCCAGGTTGAGGATGTAGATGTTGGTAACTGTCTTCATCTTGGCGTAGCGCAGTATGACGTAGATGACGAGGGCGTTTCCACAGAGCCCCACGGTGCAAACCAGAAAGTACAAGCAGGTGATGACCACCGTGCTGGTTTTGTTGAAGCTGTGGTCCGTGTAGTTTCCATGGAGGTCGGACTCATTGGCCTGCATGAAGCTGTCGTACATGAGGTGCTCCGAAAGGTTGGGAGGGGACGATGGGAAGATCCAGGAGTCCATGATGCCTCACTGTCTCACATGGATTATGGCATCTCACCTGCACACATAAACACTTATCTCAGTAATGGTGAACATTTTAAAGGTCTAGTATGTGGATAATTGATCATTGAGTCTCATTCCCTGGTTACTGGTTCGCCCTGACAACCAACACAACCTGGATATGAAACTCACTAATCAACTATCTTTCTCCAGAACCACACACTGCACCTTTAAAATGACCTTTTTATTCAAAATTATTTTTACATTCCTGGCAGCTAGGGTCAAGTTAAAAGAGAATTAAAAAAATATTCCACTTGATATTGATTTTATACTTTCCAGAAGAATAAATGATCCATCATCATCATCATCTTCATGATATTGAATGTGATCTCTCATCCTTTCTACTTGCTGATGTGAGGATGTTGAAAATTGATCTAAATGTGACAAGTGGCTGCCACTATGTGTGATCTCTGTGATGCCAAGAATCCATGTTATCAGTCAGAACAAGAGCTTTTCTTGTTTTATGTTTCAGTGCTTGGCTAAGCACAGTATGCTTACATGTGCCCTTTTTGAAAAAAAGAGAAAATCTCCTTTTCTAATCACACATACGGCCAGTAGCAGTAGTTAAGAGGATTTTATAGACTTTATATCTGAATCTCTTGAGAGCAGACCTGATTGATAACGTGTAAAGAAGAGCACCTCGGGATGTTTTGCTGCACCTGCTACCTGAGGCCAGACTATCTGTGTGTTTATTTGATCAGGAACTGCTACCCAGGGAAATCACTCCTCACACCTCACAGTCATAAGCTCTCCTGAGGGAACCGCTTGCCCTTTACGTGTTGCTAGATGATCAGCTGTTATGGGGTTACATTGAATTCTTTGCTGACACATATTTTTTATATTTATTAGGGGGTGGGAATAGATGTAAATTAATCCCAGCCTAAGTAATTGAATGAGGGGGGACCACAGTACTGCCAATAGGCTCGCTGCAGTTGGATTGAAGTGCTCGTCACTGCCAATGCACAGGAGGCAAATGTGGTCTGACAAGTTAGTTTTGTGCCAATAACATAAGAGGTTTTATGATGCCAGTTTATCATTTTCACCATGGCAGCAGAACAGGATGGACACTGCTTGGAGTCTTGTTTTTTGAGTGAATAGCAACTAAATTTCAGCAAAGGGGATGTTTGAGCTCAGTTAAGCTTGTTGATGTTTATAAATGTTTGTGAGTAGGGTGGATGGACATAATATTTTACTATAAAACATTTGGTAACTAATTAAAAGAAATACATTTAGTTTGTGATTCATATGATAATATAAACAAGCATATAGTTTTTACTTCTAAAGAAACAGAAATAAAACACAATAACGTCTTTGTAGCTCTGCTGCTGAGGTGAACAATAAATAGAAAATATCACAAGTCCCTGATCACTGTTGGAATCAGTAATATATCGCCACTCTTATGAAATATTAATTTCTTCACTGTTAAATTGCTGTGTTTGAGGTGTCATTCATACTGTGCAACAGGTATTCTTTATACAAAAACCAGCCTCGAGCCAGAACAATCCAAAGAAAGAAAAAATCTAGTTTGCCATTAAAACAACTGTTGAATAATGTGTCTATAATAAGTTTTTAGTTTTTCATAAGGGCTTTTCTTCTTTGCTGCTCAATGCCATGCTCTAATCTTCGCTTTTAGCAGCTAAAATGTAGAAGACATCAGGAGATCCATTTTCAGCTGAATTAATTATTTCATGCTCCCGGCTAATCATGCAAATCCAGCTTATGGAAAATAAAGTGAGGATAAGGTCAAGCCAGGAATTTCATTACAGTGTTAACAAACTCTGCACAAACTGTGCTGAGGGTTTTGTGCTATAAAATCAAATCAGAACATCAGCATTTTATCAGTAAAATGCTGATATTTTGGTATGTCTGTTGAAGCAAAGGTGATTTTATACTGTAATAGTCTAAATATTGGAGTGAGTGCTTAAAATTTTCCAACAAGGTCCGAAGGCTGCTATTCCCCATATATACTGCTCTCTTACCACTCTACAAAGTATGGTCTTACCTGCGGCTGGGTTCAGTCTCTCTATCTACAAAATGCGCCACTTCTGTACGGCTGAAAGTATTTTAGTGTTTATGGCAGCTCCATCTTCCTCGTCTCCAAATATTGATCAAGTTTGTCTCACCGACATCGAAGTAGTAGATCTCTCTGCAATGTGATCTCCCCTTTTTAATAATCCCATAATGCAGCCTGCTTCACACACGAGGAGAAAATGGCAAAATACAACGCCGGACATGTAAATAAATTAAAAACGTGCTGTGCACAAAGCTCCGATGCGCTCGCGGTGTGGTGCGCGCGGTGACTGCCTCCAGCTGGAGAGCGCGGATATGTTAAAAGACGCGCACAAAAAAGCGCCGACGAGGTGCAGAGGGGACTCACCTCTGAACGACAGAGAGGCTGAGTGCTGTGGTACACGTATTCAGGTGGAGCTCAGTGAACCAGAGCCTTCAATGGCATCTCCATCATATCCATCAGAGTGAAAGCCTGCAGTGACCATATTGATCCAGTGAAAATTAGCACCAATTCTTAAAAAGAAGTCAATTTAAAGCAGGGGTCTCAAACTCGCAGCCCGCGGGCCAATTGCGGCCCTCGTGACAATGTTTTGTGGCCCTCACCTTGATATGAAAGTTTAATGTGAGTTTCATATGAATGGCACTTTACCATGCTGTGTGTGAAAGGTCCCTTTAATTACTTTTTTTTTTTTTCGTAATTTTGTGTGTCCTTTTTTTTTTTGGTAATTTTGTGTCTTTTTAAAATAATTTTGTGTCTTTTTAAAAAAAATAATTTTGTCTTTTTTTAAATAACTTTGTGTCGTTTTTAATAATTTTGTGTCTTTTTTTGGTCATTCTGTGTCTTATTTTGGTCATTTAGTTTTTTTCCTGCCATTTTGTGTCTTTTTTGGTCATTTTGTGTCTTTTTTTGGTCATTTTGATACTGCCTCCAGCGGCCCCCAGGTAATTTGAGTTTGAGACCCCTGATTTTAAGGCTCCTGAAAGGGGTTATATAGTGGAGAGACATTCGTTTTTTTTATTTTTATTATTTTTTAATTTTTTATTAATAATGACATAATGAACACGCACTACGTATTTTGCGCATGCCGTTTCCAACCGTTTTTTTTTTCCCTATAATGCAGCCAAAATGCTTAAAAAAACGTACACTGATATGTTTCTCAAGTCAATGGTAATGGTTGAATAAAATTAATAGTGCAGAATGAACTAATTGTCCAAAATAAATATTTTACCCTTCACAAAATGGACATTGAAAATGTGTCAAACTTGAAAATGCAGTTTTGCGCACCATGTCATTAAACACCCAGAAGGTGTATTGCAAGTCCATCATGTTTGATAAATGAGCTCCCAGCCATCAGAGGCAGCACTGAGCTCAGAGATGCAAAGGTGCACTCCAATAACACGCCATGAAACCCAGCCACACTCCACCGGATCAAGTTTTTAAATTATTGTCTAATCACTGACATGAAAATATAATGTGTGGAAGAATGCATCCCTCCAGTTAGTGGACTCTCCACATTCTGGATGTTGGATTTATGTTCAGTTCATTCACATTGGCAGCAGACAGGCCTTGGATTTCCTGATTTCCCTGACAGTGACAACAGCAGAAGCTAAATCATCTCCTGAGCATGCTGCGGATGATGATACAGATTTTCGTGGTTTTCAACACTTCAGCACTTCACCCTTTGACAGAGACCCACTCTTATGTGCTGGCATGAGTGTGTTCCAATCTGCAGTACAGGTAAGGTACATTTCAGTATCCTTCAGACTACTGGTGTTGTTGACGTTGATTGGCATTTTGCAGGCTTGACAATAAGGAGAAAGTTGTCATGTCATGCAAATTTGTCTTGTCATGACTTTTAACAGCACAAGAAGAACATTGTTTCTGTCAACTTGTATTCTTAAGCCCGTGGCAGCTTCTGTCAGGTAAGTGGTGCTCTTATGGCAACTGAAAACCAAATATTATGCTGCAAGAAGAGACTGTCAGAAAAATGTTTGGGGGAGTTGGTGATGACATAAGATTGCAGTGCTGCTCAAGTTTCTTTAAAGCTGCATAGAGGTAGATATGTTACCATAACAGCTGTGATTACTGAGCCCAAATGTCTGCCTTCAGAGGCCTGCTGCCCCTCACTCTGTTGTCTTATTATCTGCTTCTTTGTAAAATCTAACACTGTCCTGCAATGTTATAGGGCATGGGTCTCAAACTCGCGGCCCGCAGGCCAATTGCGGCCATCGTGACGATTTTTGTGCCCCCCACCTTGATATGAAAGTTTAATGTGAGTTTGATATGAATGGCATTTTACCGTGTTGTGTGTGGAAGGTCCCTTTAATTACTTTGTTTTTGTAATTTTGTGTTTTTTTTAAACAATTTTGTGTCCTTTTTAAATCATTTTGTGTCTTTTTTTGTTCATTTTGTGTCTGTTTTTTTAAATAACTTTGTATCTTTTTTGGTAATTCTGCATATTTTTTGGTAATTTTATGTCTTATTTGTCATTGTGTGTCTTTTTTAAGTAATTTAGTGTTTTTTCAGTCATTTTGTGTCTTTTCTTGTAATTTTGTGTCTTTTATGGGTCATTTTGAGTCTGTTTTTTAAATAATTTTGTATCTTTTGTGGTAATTCTGTGTATTTTTTTGGTAATTTTGTGTCTTTTTTTGGTCATTTTGATACTGCCTCCAGCGGCCCCTAGGTAATTTGAGTTTGAGACCCCTGTTATAGGGACTAAACAAGTCAGGTTTTATCTGTGGCCTAAAATTATGGCTTCAACTTGTGGACACAGTTTTACAGTCTGGGAATGACATGATTGAAATAACAATGCATGTATTGTCTGCTCAGAGATTTCATCACTCCACATTGTTTCAGATCATGGCAGCTGCATTGATTTTTGGACTATAGGTCAAATAATTCAAGTTGAAAGTCTCATCCAACTATCTCCACAAACTCCTCAGCAATGACAAAAGTGAAAATGTCCTTCACACAACTCACTCAGCCTCCACTAAAGCTTTTACAACAGTTAAGGAGTGGGTGATGTAGTGTAGAGGCGTGATGACTTTTATGTAAATCGTCAGATAAGAGTCAGATTCTTTTGAGGTGTGATAAGTTTTTTGACGAGCAGCATCTGTCTATCCTTGACCTGCAGATTCTTATTCAGCTAATTCAAGTGATGAAATATTATGATTGGCACCTGCTTTTTTGAGATCAGAGAGAAGAAGAAAAAAAGATTAATGACGGTATTAGGCTCCATGATGTATGCCACATTACATCACAGTATTGCAGCGTCTCTCCAGTCTTGCTTAGATTCCTCAATCCCCACAGGTTAAAAAAAAGGCTCACATCATAGCCATTCCTCTGCTCAGCCTAACAGTTTTTCATGGGAATGAAGCTGCCTAAGAACTAGGGCTGGGCGATATATTTCCCAATATTTTTATCACAAAGTGAGAGCAAATGTTCAGTCAAAACCAAATATGACATGTCAAAAGTAGTTTTATTGAAACTGTTTATTTAAGTGAACATAAATACTGTATAACAACAGGAGTACCTTTTAAAAAAAGAAAGAAAATCAAAGCTCCATAAAGTGCACATTTAAATAAAAAAAATCTTAAATAGAAATAGCCTATGAAATAAAATGGCCAATCTTTTTCTGAAATAAATATATTTATTTGAGAAAAGAATAACAAACATTACAAAATAACTAATTATGACAAACCCTAGTATAGGCAGCATTTACAGTCATGGAAAAAAAATATAAGACCACCCTTGTTTTATTCAATACACTAGGTACATTTGTTTGGACAAATGTAATGATAACAACAAAATAGCTCATTTAAGAGCTGATATCTAGCCATTTTCCATGGTTTTCTTGATAATGATTTTGGTTATTATTATCAAGAAAACCATGTTAAATGTCTAAATATCAGCTCTTAAATTAAATTTGTATCAGCTATTTTTGTTGTTATCATTATATTTGTCCAAACAAATGTCCCTTTAGTTGTACCAGGCATTAAAATGAAAAAAAAATTGAAGAAACCAAAGGTGGTCTAATCGTTTTTTTTTTCATTTACATTTATATAATATAAACATATACAAAAAGAAAAAGAACAAACAATCACAATGACGACAAGTGCTGATTGGTACAATTTACATGGCATGTGAGGGGAGGTTATATATTCAAATCAGAAATATTCATTTTAATATCATAGTGTATCTTTAATCTGTACAAGGTTTTCAAAGTAAAGTCTCACTGCTCAGTATTAGTCTGTATTAATTGAATTAATGAGACAAACTTTTCCACAAGTCATTCCAGAATTATATTAAGTATCACGAATCATATCAGCTACTCGTTCCATACTAATGAGATTAAAACATTAAAGTAACTATGTTTCATTAATTTTAGCTTATGAATCTTTCAATTTAACAAAATAATTATTTTAGTAGGTAAAAGGTTGTTTTTTTACCTTAGCTGTTCAGGCCTACACACCAGCAGGCAAACTACAGGATAAGGAGAGATATTTATATTCATTATTGCAGAAATTGAACACAGTATATTAGTCCTGAAGGACTTGACTGCACCACATGCACCAATGTTCCCACTTGTCCACCACCATGCCAGCAGAGATCAGAGTAGCTTGGATCCATTTTTTAAGCCTGGAAGGTGCAATATGAGCTCTATGAAGGATTTTCATATAATGAATCCGACTGACTTTGAAACAGCTGCAGGCTCCCTCCATAATTTTTCCCACTCTGCAGGGCTGATTGAAACCCCTGAAAAATGTTCCCATTGGAACCAAGTTTGAATGTTGCCATCCTGAGACCAAATCTCCATTTGACACTAACAACTTGAACTGTTTGTCTGTTAATATACTCTGGGTATTGTTTTCCAGCTTTGAACGTATTCATTTTAATTGTGCATACTGTAAGAAGGCATTTGTATTCAAATGATATCTCTCTCTGCTCCCCCATTCTCTACATTTAGTGAAATGTCTGTATTATTTCATAGCTGCCATATATATATCTCGACAGTGGGTTCCCTGCAGCTTTGACTCACATATTCTGATATATTGGACAGGAAGCTAATACACTTCTTGTGATGCCCAGTGTTTTTAATGAAGATTTTTATATGTAATAATACAGTTCTCTAATTTTGTAGTTGGAAGAAGATGACACCACAGTGATACTAATGAGATCTTTTTGATTCTGCTCCAGCCAATCTCAGCTAACTCAGATTCTCTTTTTTTATAGCCTCAAATTAGAGGATTTCTGGCAACCAATGCAAGATAATACAGATATAAATCGCAGACACCAAGACCCCTTAATCTCTTGGTAGTGAAAGCTTTTTCTGATTGATTCTGGGCTTATTGTCCCTCCACAGAAAATAGGAAATCATTCTGTTTATATTGTCCACAGTAGAGTTTTGGAATATACAAAGGAACAGAAGAGAAATGACTGTATTGATAGATATTTGTTGATTGGTAGATAGTTACGTCTCTTTGTCTTAAAATGTACACTAGGCAGGATTTCCTAAACAATAAATGTATAGACAAAGAAAAAAAATCCGTCTGTGTCTTTTACTGCAGATACTTTTTTTTCCTTCTGTTTTCATTTTGGTGTGTTCAGCATGCCAAACAAACAACTACCCAACACTCTAAATATAGGGAGTATGGATCAAAAAATTCAGTTTGGACTGCATCACGATTTATTAGATCTTTTTTTTGGATGAGCATGGAATAGGAGACAAATATAACTTTCAAAAGAACATCCTAACATTCATCTTTTTTTAAGGGAGCTGGGATTACTGGGTTAATCTGTAAACAAACCACGCTGATAATGAGAGGATACGATTAGGATCAGATTCAGACTTAATATAATATCGTCACCCTGTGAAAATAACCGCCTAACTAATTTTTTCAAGTTTTGCAGGAAACACAAAAAACTTCACCAAAAGTGTAACATATGACATTTATTGATCATTTCACTCAAAAAGGATGTAACAAAGGATGGCCATTGGCATAGTAATAACACTGTGTGTAAATGATGTAACTTAAGAGAAATAAATGACTTAGGCAATTTTTTTGAACATGCCTTGGTGACTTAAGCAAGATATGGTAACACTTTATTTTGAAGGTGTCTACATAAGAGTGACACAAGCCTGTCAGAAACATGACATAACAAGTATCATGAGCATTAATGTTACTTCAAAGTGTCATTAATGTTCATGACACATCCCATGTCATGTTTATGACACGCTTATGTCACTCTTATGTAGACACCTTCAAAATAAAGTGTTACCAATATTAGTGTCAACAATAAAACACTGATAAACTAAAATGACTTAGGCGATTATTTTAACAGTGTGACGATATCATTTTTCATGTGTGCTTGGTATAAAAGCTTCAACATTACATTACATTACATTACATGTCATTTAGCAGACGCTTTTGTCCAAAGCGACTTACAATAAGTGCATTCAACCTGATGGTACTAGACATAGACCATAGGAATCGAGTAAGTACATAACTTTAAGAGCTAACTGTCATTGCTAAGGAGTGCTATATGTTAAAGAAGAAAAGAAGAGAAAAGAAGAAGAAAATTTTTTTTTTTTTTTTTTTTTTAAATATATATATATCTGTTAGGTGACCATGACTTAACCGAGGTATTGTTGGAAGAGATAGGTCTTCAGCCTGCGGCGGAAGATGTACAGGCTGTCTGAGGTCCTGATGTCGGTGGGGAGCTCGTTCCACCATTTGGGAGCCAAGACAGAGAAAACACTCTAAGGCCCACACATGTGATTTGATGGTCACTGCAGAAGTTCTTTTCTTACTTGTTGTAAGAAAGAAATATGTAGGATTCTTCATCCCTCTGTAACCACTGTGGCGTCTGCAGGTGCAGCCTGTTGAGCTTTCATTACATGGGACAAAGGGGTGGATCTTGGCACGGCTGCTAATAAACCTGAGCTTGCAGATCCCCCAGGCACATTTAAACCAGCAGTAATACATTCAAATGGAGCATTCTAAAAATAGCACACACGTCATTATACATACACGTATGGTTCAGAGTTGCAAAAAAGGCTGCAGTTTCAGAGAATTCAGGCTACCAAACACTGATCTACCTTAGCTTAGGGTAGGGCTGGGCGACATATCGATATAAATGATATATCAATATATTTTTAAATGTGATATGGAATTAGACCATATCGCATACATTGATATTTAGATTAGATTAACCAGAAGTGCTTAAGCAGTAATTCAGTGAATCATATTGCAATATATACAGGAATTAAGTGTATAAAAATGCAGTGTATATAGGTATAGATTATATAATGAAAAAAAAATTAAAAATTTAAAAAAATACATATACATACATATACACACATATATACATACATACACACATATATACACATACATACACACACATATAATGTTCAAATCCTTACTAGAGTTTGTCATATTTAGTTCTTTTGTAATTTTTGTTATTCTTTTCTCATATAAATATATTTATTTCAGAAAAAGATTGGTCTATTTTGTTTCATTGGCTATTTTTATTTAAGATATAATTTTTTAAAAATGTGTACTTTATGGAGCTTTGATTTTTTTTTTTTTTTAAAAAGCTACTCCTGTTGTTATACAGTATTTATGTTCACTTAAATAAACTTAAACAAACTACTTGTGACATGTCATATTTGGCTTTGACTTTGACTGAACATTTGCTCTCACTTTGCTATAAAAATATCAGGATGTATATCAATATTAAGCCTAAATATATCGGGATATGACTTTTGGTCCATATCGGCATGTTAAAATTGTAAATCAAAAAGTCTTCTTTTTTTCCTCCACACTGGACACGCACCCATTATAATTTTGTGTCTTTTTTGGTGATTCTGTGTCTTTTTTTGGTCATTTTGTTTCTTCTTTAAGTAATTTAGGTTTTTTTCTGTCATTTTGTGTATTTTTTGGTCATTTTGTGTCTTTTTTCAGTCATTTTGTGTCTTTTTTTTGGTCATTTTGTGTCTTTTTTAATGTAATTTAGCTTTTTTTCTGTCATTTTGTGTCTTTTTTTTGGTTATTTTGATACTGCCTCCAGCTGCCCCCAGGTAATTTGAGTTTGAGACCCCTGCTCTAAAACGTAAATATGAGTCATATTTTCCTGCTTCTGCAAACGCCTTATATATTGTCATTTTTGATTGGAGACCAGTCTCTTACAAACAGTACGTAACATCTCCTGCATATAGTGAGCCTTTAAAATCCACTCGAGCCAACTAAACACTGATTGATTCCACAATGTATTATTCAGCTAAAAAGTAATTAAATGAGAGCTGGAAAATGTGCACATTTAAATTGTTGAAGTGAGACAGTGAAGGGAGTCAGCGGTAGTTTCTTTCACTCTCTGTGTGGAGGTTTTGTGTTGACATGAAGCATGCATGGTGCCGGCCAAACACTCACTGGGGAAATCAGACAGATTAAGAATGGAAAGCGGTGATTTATTAGAAGTAATTCTGCCACCAGGAGCAATCAATGACCCATTAACTTGATTTTGTGGTAAATATATTAAAGGTACTATTGGCCTTAAGTGATATTCAAAATGATGAGTGACATTTCTTCACATTTCTACACTGCAAAAAAGCCAACTTGTATTTTTTGGCCTAAAACAGTGATTTAAGTTGGTAAAACTTGGAAATATAAATTATTGACATTTAGGGCAATAATGTAAGTTAGCACAACAAAGGAAGCCAGTTGTCTGCTCAAAAACAAGTTGGTGAGTTGTTGTTACTTATATCTTTAAGTTGGGGTTCACAACAAGGGACAATAGTTCTGCTAACTCTTATTTCTTTGTTGTGAAATGAGGGAAAGCGGTGAAATTCGGTCATTAGCGAAAGCTAGCGGCTAACTGATGCTAGCGGCTAACTGATGCTAGCGGCGCTGCTCGTTACAGCTGCAAGAGTAGCCATTAGCCTATAAATGCTAACTCAAAATTGTGTTCGAAACATTAGCTGACATGTTAGCAGAAGGATTAAAAGTTATTACAATGTAAAATTATAAGTTAGTACAACTTACAGTTGAGTTGACAAAAATCTGAATTCAGAGTTGAGCAAACTCAAAAAGAAAACTTAAAATATTTAGTTTAATTGTCCAACTTAAAATTTTATCGAAGTTTGTTGCCTTGGAAGTTCGAGTTCACCCAAGTTTTCTTTTTTTGCAGTGTACTAGAACTGTGTTTTTACTTCCATTCTTTGGATGTCCGCGCAGTTGAGGGAAAAAATATGCATTAATGAACCTTCAGGTTTTTCAGCATTGTACCAGACTGAAACAAGCATGCCGATACATAAGCTGGCCCTGAATAATGTCTGATCCTGATGTCTCCCTGGTTGTTTTGTTCTGTGTTACTATGCTGATATAATTCTGGAGAGAGCTTCAAGCTCAGGTCTTTATTTGCCTCCTAATTATGGAGGCAAGACCAAGCACCTCTCTGGCTTAGGCCCTGAATTGAGAGCATTGATTATACATCCAGCCGGAGGAAATTGATAAACAATTAACAGCCTGAAGCAGCTGTAAAATATTCAATGGATACCACTCATGCTTTTGGCATTTTTGTAATGATTCTGCTATGAGAAAACACATAAACCAGGTGTTCTGAAATATATTGCTGCAATATTTAAGAATATAACAGAACAAAGCTATTATGTTCTTCAGTAGCTTCGAGTAAATTATTTTCTCATTTTCAGATTCATTAAGAGAAGAATAAGACTTGGAGTTGATCGTTTGTTATTCTTGGTGTTTCTTTTTTACAATCTTTTAAGGTGTTGTACTTTTTATCATGTCTGTTTCGTGCTGCTTTCTTTGGATATATATTCATGTCTTTCTCAAGGGCTGCTCGGTGCTGCTTCCATCCACTTCATACTACATTACTTTGGAAATTTTCTCTGTCCAATTTGTTGCAGCGACACCAGCGCTAAATGTTCATCAAAATGTTAATCAAGTACAATATCACTTTCTTCGGCTGTCATTTTTTCTGATATTGTGACCTTTCACAGTGTGAAAGCTACAGGTCGTCATGCGTTGAATTAAAGTCTCTTTCTACATTGTTTACATTATTATTGTTGTTATTATCATGCTGCTCTGAAAGAATCAGTCAGTGGCAATCTCATCAAAATGGAAAATTATGATTCCCTGTGTAGCTACATATAAGCAGCAACCAACTGTAGTGTAGATGATAGGTTAAGGGCGTCCTTGTATCTGGGGAAAGTAAATAGACAATAGAGTGTAATGTTTGCTCTGCTATAGGGCTGCAGCTAATGATTACTTCCATTATTGATTAATCCGCTGATTTCTGCCTTGATTAATCGCCTCATAAAATGTCAGATAATTGTAAAAAATGGCCGTTTAAATTTCCCGGAGCTAAAGGTGATGTCTTCAAATGGCTTTGTTTTGTGCCCCCACCAGAAAAAAAAATCTAATTATCATATATCATAAAGAGCAGCAGGGAAATCTCACATTTTAGAAGGCAAAACCAGAAAATATATTGTTTTTTTATCAACCAATTAATCAACTAATTATATCAGCCCTACTTTTTTTTTTACCTGCAGTTAAATGAACAATCCTGCAACAAATCCTACTTTCAGTTTTTGTTGAAACTGTTTCAGAGGTGTTGATGAAGGTAATTTCGGAGGCTGCAGTTAAATTGGATCATCTCTCACCTCTCTAAAACAACTAACTGATGATGTAAACTCAACATTAAAGGGGACATATAATACTCATTTTCAGATTCAAACTTATTGAATACTTGCCTAGTTTGTTTCTCCTAGAACATGTTTACCTGTGTGTATATAATTCTCCCTATTCATAATGTAGGACCTTTTAAATCAGTGGTGTCAAACTCAAATTACCTGGGGGCCGCTGGAGGCAGTATCAAAATGACCAAAAAAAGACACAAAATTAAAAAAAAGACACAAAATGACAGAAAAAAAAAATTACTTAAAAAAGACAGAAAATGACCAAAAAAGACACAAAATGACTAAAAATAAAGACAGAAAATTACCCAAAAAAGACAGAGAATGACCAAAAAAGACACAGAATTACCAAAAAGACACAAAATTATTGAAAAAAAAGACACAAAATTATTAAAAAGACACAAAATTGTTAAAAAAAAAGACACAACATTACTTAAGAACTGTTGTATTAAATTGCATTAGTTTTAGAGTACCTAATAAACTGGCAACTGTATTTGCATATTTTGCACAATGATTTAGTAAAAGTTTATAAGTTGTTGATGGAAAATCAGTTTGAGGCAATTTCCTTCTGTGGCCACAGTACAAAAACAGCAATTATCACTTGTGCTGCTCTTTCATTGTGTCTCTTATCAAAAAAAGCAGTCTCAGCTGAGGTGTACAGTCTGCTCTTTGTGTACTCTTTACACATTGCTGTTTATTTACATATCATGAGTCTGGCTGCGGTGATAACTCCAGCTCCTAGGAGACACTATTGTGGTGACCGGGTGATTCTGGAGGATGCTGATCTGTCCTCTGTTGATGTTTTTCCAGTTGCTCTAAAAGTGAGCATGAAGAGAGGCAGAAATGTGCCTTATTATAGATTAATTTGTGCCTCATATTTCTGTTTTTGCAACCTTCCCCTGCAAAATTCCTAACACACCTCTTTCTTTGTCTCAGTATAATGTTAATATATATTTTTTTCCTTGAAAGTCTTAAATTCTTACTACTGTTTTATTTTATTTTTTAATGCGTTATAAAACTAACATGATGTAGTGGTTAGCATTCTTGCCTCACAGCAAGAGGGTCGTTGGTTCGACTCCAGCCTGCGGCTCTTCTGTGTGGAGTTTGCATGTTCTCCCCATGTCAGCGTGGGTTCTCACCGGGTACTGTGGCTTCCTCCCACAGTCCAAAAAAGCCATGCACTTAGGTTTAACTGTTGAGTCTAAATTGCCAATTGAGGCTATGTTTACATGATGACGGTCTGAACAGAAGACGCAAAAGTGGCGTTGCGTCTTCACTTTTCATTCCGTGTTTAGACGAGCGTTTTCGGGAGGAAATTTGCGCGCATACGGTGACGCAAAAGTGTGTGGAATTGGATTGTATGCATTCCAGGCGGCATCACTTAAAGTGATAAGAGCATCTTTGGACATGTGGAAGTTTTCACACCACGTATTTTAATGGGCTACTCCTTCCACAAAGTTCTCCACCATCCACTAGATCTCCCAGGTCTCGTCCAAAGCCGTCTGGCTCGCCTCCGACCAATTGGTGCATCCAAAATGTGATAGAGGTAATTACAGATCCTCCTCTGTTCACTAATACTATCTGTACATATCCTATTCATTTGGTGGAAAGACTCCTGTAAGTTTATTAGAGCTGCCAGAGCAGCTTGAAGGTCCGACGCATGGAAATAATCCCACATGTTTGTTTATTTTCCTGTACTGGAGCATGTATGTGATGTAAATGCGTACGTGACGTGAGCAGATCTGAGTTTTGCGTCTTGGCAGTGTAGACGGACACGCTACGGCGGAGCAGATTCAACTTTTCCACTTTGGAGGGTGGTTTCAGATTTTTGCATTTTTAAGCCCCAAAAACGGCGTCACCGTCTAAACGAAAGGCACTTCCGATAAAATAATTTGTCGTTTTTACCCGCAAGCGTCCTCGTGTAAACGGGGCCTCAATTGCCATTAAAATGCATGGTGTTGCCAAACTGATACTTGCTATTTATTTGTTGTCAGTTATTTTTTGTAGCTGTTATTTTGCACACCCCTGCACATGTGATGTGTTGGGAACTTGAGCAGGGATGATCCCCGCAGCGCAAATTAAAAGGATTCTGTCTATGAGTTTGACATATTTAGGACAACTCCCAAAGCTTTCACGAACCACAGGTATGACACTGCGCTGCTCATCTATCTAGCAGGTGTAGATGTGAAAGTGCAGGTGAAGACCACACTGGGACCAAACAGGCAGACTCTTTGCTCTCGACTGCGTTTGAAGAATAATGAGGAGTCAGTTTAGATTTACTGCAAATCAGTGGGTCTTAATAGAGAATATAAATATCTAATTCCACACTTCCAACAATTGATGTACCCGTGACATTTGACAAATCTGCATGTTAAATCCAAATTAATTACACATTAATCTGTATGTTTGTACATCTTCTTATAAAACTGGATTATGGGTGAGTTTGTGATTGAATTTGTTGGTTAAGTTAAGATGAAGTACATGATGATGGTGTTAAAGGACGTACACATTTATACCCCTGTGTACTCTACGTTCTTAAAACTGCTAAATGGTAAATTAGCGGTGATTAATGTTAACAGGTTGGTGAGTTTTTATATCATTTTCCAGATATGGCATCGCATCAACATACATCAGTTATGTCAGAACATCACCATGGGGTTTTAGTCACAGCTGCAACCCCGGTGTAATAAACACGTTTTGCTGTAATTCAGTAGAAACACTTAATAGTAAAGAGATGAATTCTGCAGCACGTCCACACCGCTGCTGCTGTAGCTCTCGTCATGTTTTTGTGTATGATAGCTGACAGCTGGTCAGTTCCTGCAGTGTCTGTAACTCTGTAGCTCTCAGAGTCTCAGAGGCTTGTCGCAACCTGTTGTCTGGCATGCAGAGCAGCCGCTGTTTTTTTTTTTTTTTGGTGGTGTTTTTACGGAAAGAGCTACTGCTGTTCAAGTCTGTTAAGTGTGATTGATTGTGTTTGCTGCAGATCGGGCCACAAGTCTTCTTAAGACTCTAAGGTTCAGTCCAAAACTCTCCTTAATTCCCTTTTGTTTTGCAACAATTGCAGGCAGTAAATCTCTTTCATCACTGTCACTCTCAAAGCATTAAAGATAAAACTGAAGACATTAACTTTATGGGTCAAGACATGATTTTAAATGGATGTTTATTGACTTGTTTGGTGCCTGGTGAACTCTATTTTTGGGTGGCCCTTTGTCTTTTTCCTTTTTCCCTTTCATTTCCCGCTTTGGTAATTAAATTTTCCTTTCGGTTATGCATACACGTTTAATTTTCAGTGGAACATACTAATTAAAATGTAAATGAAGCCTTTGAATATTATTTTCAGACTTCAAGATGAGTGCCATGTCTGAGCTTGGCAGCCAGCTCACAACCCTCAGAAGTATGTGGGTTGGCAACTCAAAGGCTTCACTGGGGCATGTCTGCAGGGTTGGTGACAGTATAGAGAGCTGCACATTAGCTCATAAACAAGCAATCAACTTTTTGTCTCGGTGTAGAATCAAAGGGCCTTGAAATTGATTTTAAGTGTAAAACAGAATGTGAAGAAGTGATTGTTTTGGTGTCATGTCAAAGAGGTCTATGTATTCTGTGACAGAGATATCTACTGAAATTTGTCCTGTCTTGTAAATCCACCTGTTCCTCAGGAGGCAGTAGTCAGTCACTGTAGCGCCCAGTACATGGAGAAGTACATGCAGGCACACTGATATCTGTATGACAGTTAGCAGCTTTACACCGAAAAATAAAGTTAAGACAAACTGAGATTCCACATTTAAGAGACTGTTGCAATCTTCGGATCCCTGGAGCTCCATCCTGAGAGATTATGGTGATTACTTGGTGATGATAGGGGAAGCAGTAGCAAGGCAGACGAGCCAGGATCCAGGCTGGCTGTGTTATGGTGACAACAGAGGCCTGGCTGCAAGAAAACACAACTATTTGTTCGCTGACTCCACGTCGCATCCGCCAGTGCCTCCTCTCTGCCAGGTTGTTGATCTCTGTGCGCTCTGTTGAGCAAATAACCTGACACGTGGCCACGAATTACATGTTCCCCATGTAAGTTATTTTCAATCTTGCTTTTTTCTGTTCAGGCTACAGTTAACTTGTCATTTGTGCATATATGTTTCTGTTTTTGAATAGTTTGTCTCTTTTAAGACGACAGCAGTTATGGAACAGACTCATTTGTCGTACTTGTACTGGAATATGTCCATTTCATAGCACCTTTTACATGATTTACTCCACCACAATTCATAGGGAAATATTTAACTTTTTTTTACACATTTTAATTTAGTTGACAACTTTGGTTACTAGTAGATTTGTAAATCCTGGGAATTTTCAAAGATGTAAACTCTCCATGGGAATTAACAGGAATTTATGGGAATTATGGGAATAAACCGGGACTTTACAGAATTGAACCTAAATATAGTTGGGCAACATATATTTTAGCATAATCTAGACTGAATCAACCAGATTTTATGCAAGTTCACCTAAATATCTATGCTATTCCTTAATCACATGCACATAGCACACTGCTTACACAGGGCTATTGAGGCCACGCCTCCTACATGTGGGGTGAGTAATATTTAACTCAACATTTATGTTTTTGTTGTTCATGAAAAGGAATATTTCCAAAATTCCCATAGAAGGCTCCTGGAAATTTACTGGAAAAGTTCTACCCCTTTGCAACCGTAGTTACTTTACAAGATTTTACATAAAAATGTATGAAATATGATGCATTGTAATAGTATATACAGTAAAATATAATATATTACTTCCTTGCCTATTAGATGCCAACTCTTTCAGTGAAGAATGCAGACAGTATCTACCGAGCAGTGACTCGAGAACAAGGTGTACGTCAACCATGTGATCAGTAATCCTCATTTAAGAAGATGTATCCATGTTTCCATCCTGAATTAGTTTTTCTTTCTAAAGGTGATCCTTTTTTCTCAAGGGAACACTCAGAGCCGCACACATTCTTTCAGCTTTACAATTGCACATACGAGTACGAGCTCAGCAGTGGAGCACCTGGTCATTGTGTGCGGCTTTCTAATCTCATAAAACCAGAATTGGTTTTCACTCTTCTTTTCAGAGCCGGGAGATGATAGATAATGTAGCTCATGGAGGGAGGCAGGCGTCAGCTCAGATTTCTCAGGTGGGCTCTGGCTGAATGAGATGTCAGTGGCACAGACCACCTTGCTCAGCCGCCTGTGACTCACCGCACAGTGTCTGGCTACGTCCCCCCACAGGAGTTATAATCGCAGAATCAACACCCATTGCAGACAAACAAAGCCTCCTCCTTTATACAGTGGCTTTGTTTTTACTTCACTTGTCATTTTAGATCTCCAGCTCCACTGAGTCCAAACATCAAATTTTATGGTTCTCCGTCAAAGAATGGGCACCCTAAAGTTACTATTCCGAGACTATTAAATGCCAATTCTTTCAGAAAGTTACTTACAGTCTGTCACCTCAGATGCTACTCATTTATCCCACTTGCGCAGCAGCAGGAATTCCTCTTCTTTCCGCACTCACACAAATTGCTAATTGTCTCACAATTCAAAATCATTTCCCCTCTGATACCTGCTGGGTTGCTTACAAAGTTCTGTGATATGATGAGTAAATGTTCTAATAAATGTTGCATAGTGTGCCACATTGGGAAAAAATAGCTTGTTGCTGGGCTGAAAATGAAGATGTATGATTGGGCCTGCATTTTCTCTATAAATTGCCTTGGGTACGTGGGGAAATTAATGGAGTGGAAAGTACAATACTAACTACCACAGTTCTGTTCCTGCCCTTTAGATAGATTAAAACTTGGAGCATAAGAGCTGCATACCATTAAAGCAACAAAGTAGCAGACTGCTAATGTTGTGCACAGCATTGACACACCATGAGACGTTTACTGCATGTAAAGTGTTTTCATGTTTCACTTTCAAAGGAATATGCTGAAACAGATGTGATCATTTTTACATTTTTTTGCAACCTTCCAAGGGTCGTCTGTCTTGGTATGTGTATGTGTGTGAAGGAGGTTGTGGTACACTGAGTGTATTGGCATTCAGACTGGGGCAGGGGAGACAGATCTGGCTGTGGCACAGTATTTGAAGAGAGGTGTAAACAGAATGCACAGCCATCTGCACACCACAGACCTCTCATCTATCAGCTACAACTGAAACACCTGCCGCCATGAACCTGGTCTCACAGGAATCTGTGAAATAGCCACGGATTCGCTAAACTCAAAATCCGTGGAATAGCCACGGAATAACTCAAATTTCCGTGAAACTGACACGGATTTCGTTACAATGCAAGTTAATGACAGTCATATCCCGTGGCTATTCCATGGATATTTTTTCCTATTGGTTTGTTCCAAGTCATGTGACTTTCAAGGTCCCGGCGGTCAGAACAAAAAACATGGCGGACAGTTCTCTCATTTTTTGTGAAAAAAAAAACCATAAAAATGGATTTTGATCACATTTCTAGCGAGAAATATATGTTTTATTTTCTAAATATTCACTCAGTGAATGTACATAATCACTTTGTATGTTGGAATAGCCACGGGATATCATTAACTTGCATTGTCAGTTTCATGGAAATTTGAGTGATTCCGTGGCTATTCCACGGATTTTGAGTTAAGCAAATCCGTGGCTATTTCACGGATTCCTGTGAGACCATGTTGGCTGCCATTCACATGCATGTGGCCTTAAGTCTGATTTGACAACATGACTACAACAAAAATAACATTAACACTTTAGATGAGTAATCCAGTACAAAACAAATAACTTTCAATAAAGCAGTCCATTAGTATTTGTTTCAAATGTAACTTAATCATGTTTCTTCAGTACACAACATAGAAATACTGCTGGGGCTACTATGGATGAATATTCAATATCCAGGAATTCAAATTATAGACACGACCAGTATATCCCTGTCACAATTTGGCTAAATTTAAGTAGACTGACCATCCAGCCATATGCCAGCTCTTTTTATTGTATTCAAAAGGTTAAAACATGCCGTCTGGGCACTAATTTATCCATTCAGCTTTATCTGCCTGTAACAGTGAGGCATTTTTTTTCCAAGTTTCGTGTGTGTGTGTGTGTGTGTGTGTGACTAAATCCTTCCAAGCTTCATAGTAGCCTCTGAACACACAGCTGACACAACTATAAAGAAGATTAATTAAAGATTACTTTACAGTTTATTTGAAATATAGAACCCATTTTCAGAGATAACTAATAAGGCAGGACTCAAATGAAACCAATGCAAAAGTGCCTTTGCCCTGCATTCTGTCTAATGGCCAGCAGGGGGCGACTACATTGGTTGCAAAAATAAGTCAGATTGTATAAAAATCGATGAGACCCTACTTCTCAATTGATTTTTTTACCTCAGTTAACATTTTCCTTCTGATTTTATGTTCTCAATTGCTGGTTTGAAGCCTTCTTCAATGCAGCATGATGTTAGTTTTTGTGAATTATGGTCCCATTTAGAGTAAATTAGATGATAAAGTAGTGTATTCTTTAGGTCAGTGTTTTGATTGACAAGTCACTACCAACTACCAACCTTTTTTGGGTGTTGTCCGTGTTTTCATCTTGCAAATTTTATCCTTGACAGTGTGTTTTCAGATCAGAACGGTAGCCCACACACCAATGGGTGATGTCACATTGGCGACATCCACTTCTTTTATAAAGTCTGTGATAGAGGCTTATGCTTGCAGAGTTCATGAAACCAATGTAAGAGGCTTTAAATAGACTTTGCTCAGTCTTATGTTCTGGTGGTATTCATCGCTTTGCTCCATCTCATACGGTCTCTGTCTTACACAACAGCTGATATTGCAAAGCCCCTTTTTATTGCTTATTGATGTGCTGTAATATCTGAAGACCATGTTAAAGGAAAAGTTCAATTGACATGAGCTGAGATTACATCATATAAAATGGGTCAAGAGGGTCTGAAGTACCTGAGATGATCAAGTTCAAATTAAATCTCATCACTTGTATTAGCACTTAAATCATGAAAGACTGGCCACATGTTTTAGAAAGCTGTCTCTGAACTTGAAAGTGTTATAAGGGTGCAAGAACCAATCTAAAGTCTATGTTTATGCAGATTAGTTCCTTTTACTGTTTTGTAGGCTAAGATTAGGCATTTGTAAATCTTTGAGTACAGAGCAGTTTCAAGACCAGTGCTGGTGAGAGATAAAATATTCTTCTACTTCTAAAAGTAAGTAAAGAAATACATTGTCTTTAATTTCCCAATTAAATTCAACTTTTTACCTCTCCGCTTCTTCGCTTTTGTCTTCCATGCATATATTAAGAGACCTTTTATAGCTGCGTGTATGATTATTCAGTCCATTCATTTTTCATGCAGCCTTTTATGTGCATTCTGTGGTTTGAACTCATCAGGTGTTCGACAGGTTGATTCACTTTGAATTAAAGTCCATCTCTCTTTAAACCTAGTTGGAAGTTATCAGTACGACGTTCTACCATTGTGAGTGTCTCATAGCCTTGTCTTTATATCTCATTATGGTCTGTTAACTATTAAATAGTCTGTTGAAAATTGGTTTATGTCATCTTTGTTGTAGCCTTCCCAGCACGTTTCACATGTTCCAGATGCTCATAATAGCCTGTGTTTCATATATGCATGCGCAACATAAGAGCAAGGGTTGGTCAGCACAACAAAAGGCTTCTCTCCATGTCGAGCTTAATAAGCTGGATGAAAGGCGGCTGACTGTGAGAGAGGGTCCATCTACCTGTGTGTGTGTGAGAGAGTGTGTGTGTGTCTGCTTGTCTGGGATGGGTTGTTTTCATTTCTTGCTTTATTCATGCCTACAATGTGCACCCCGTTGGCCCTGTGGGGATTATCTCCGGTGCCATGGATGTGCATATTTATCCTGCTTAAATGCCACTGCCTTGAGTCTGTCAAACACCCTCATACACATATACAAAACCTGAGATGATGACATGAATAACATGTATTTATGCAACTTGAACATCAAAACTTGCTTCGCTTTATATATTTTTTATTGTAGGCTTTATATACCTTTATATGTCTTTATATACAGGCAGTCATTGGTCCATAGTCTGTTCAGTTTTTTCCAAACACACTGTGCAACAGAGACAGTAATAGCTGACTGTATCTATCTACATGTTCGTATATTGTTAGCAACACAGCTACCATTAGCAGCTCAGCTATTATCTAAAACAAGAAACAACCGAAAAACTCTTTCTACTAGCTTAGTTTGTCACTCCCCTTCTTCTTTTTGCCTTCTCCATTACTGGAGCTTTTTATTCTTTTGCTGTGTGAGGTTTTCATGGTACTCTGGTTGTTCCACCGTCTGCTATTTCCACTACTTAGGCATAATCACTGTAGGCTATTTTGTTGAATTGTAGGCTATTTTGTCAGGGATATATGTATATATATATATATATATATATATATATATATATATGGTAAATGGAGTGCACTTACATAGTGCTTTTCTAGTCTTTTCAAACCCCTCAAAGTGCGTTACACTACAGATATTGCTCTTTCACCCACCCGCTCACACACACATTCATACTGCTGTAAGAGGCTACCTTACAACAGTATCAGGAGCAATTTGGGGTTCTTGCCCAATACTTGCCTGATACTTTGACATGTAGGCTGTCATGGTCGGGGATAGATCGGACCACCAAACTTCCGAACAGTGTGCAACTACTCTACCAACTGAGCCACAGCTACCCTATAGGGCTTTTATTGTGAAAGGTAAGAATGGCAGGAATGACGATCTATTTCTGTGGAGAAGCGATTTTCGCTCAAACTACAGAGCCTCTGCATTATTATTCTATTATCTTCATAAACATTGTCAAAACTCAAGCGCTATCCTCTCCTCCTTTGTGCTGTAAATTGAGCCTTTATTTTCCCGGGAGATCGGACCTTGTGGCACACAAAATTGCAAAGTGACAGCGAGGCTTATAGAGAACCAATCTAAATGCTTTCATTATTCTAAAGCCATTATGTTGTGCAATCAACATTTACTTCATAACTCATAGAGAAACGTCTAGTGCTGATGCTGTACATTAAGGCTTGGATGAAAGTTTAAATGTGATCTGAATATGATTCAAATATTTCTGGAGAATCCTGCTGTCCCTAGTTCGTTATTAAGTAACTAACTGTGAATGCCTGTGACAAAACTCTGAAGCTGCATGGCATAATCATGAACTAATGAGAGAGTACTCTGTAAATAAACTTTACTTTTGGGAGCATGTTATTAAAATTTACAGATATGAACTAATTATCATATTAATAATTATTTATCAATTATATATATATCAATTATAATAATTCTTTAATGTAATGTCTCCCAGTCTGTTTAGTAACTCATCATTGTATATACGTAATGTAATCCATTGAATCAGTCAGAAACTACACATTAAGTTGTTCATTTGTGAATACTTAGCTGCCACATTTCCCTTTTGATAAGTGACATTTGGGTTATTTTACAAAAAATAAAAAAAATAGGAAAATAAAAATAAATTGAATAGCTAAACAAAAGACAGTACTGAATGTTTAGTATCAATCAATTGATGACAATAAAAAAGAAGATACAATTAATAGATAAAGAAACGTTGGTACTGTTTGATATTCAATTTTTTTTTTAGATGTACCTATATATCAATTGGGTTCTGGTATCTTTTATTGGCTGCAGCAAAGTTGAAAAAGGCTTTACTTCTTCTACTTCTCGTCACTTTTTTACTCAATAAACAGAAAGTTCATCAGCTTGAAAAACATGGATTGCATTTATGAATTAACTTGTTTATTTGTGTTCCTTTAGAAGAGGAAGTAGTATTTCTTTTATTTACATCATGCCCTACGAGTAAGTGTTTAGGATCTAGGCTATAAAAACTGTATCTATGAGCCTTGCGTACTGTTTGCTCTGCTACACAGATTATAAAACACAAAGCCAGGGACAGATGGCTGTGTCAAGAGATACAGAAATGTGACAAGAGGCAACCGGAGAGACGGAGCGCAAGAAAGCTAGAAGGTTTGCTTTCCTGTAGCAGCAGAGTGGTGTTGTCATACAGAACCAGGGAGGCAGCGACAGAGATGGAGACTGCAGCAACAAACCCTATTTCAATAAAGCATCGCTGGCTTCTTAATGAATCTTTAATACTGAGCAAAGCAGGAGTGTTGTTGCTGTTGGAACCTGCCGTGTGTTTTGGGCTGTGTAATTGAGGAGGAGATTTGTAAATGGTGCTGTAATGAAATATAAATAACCTGTAATTATATTTTAAAAAATGGGATTACAAACAGTGAGCTGTCAGCTTCGGGAGCGCACGGTGTTTAGTGCTTTCACATGAATTGTGACTCATTAAAATATAGTATAATGCTTTGCAATCATCTCTATGGTGTTGTTGCAGTATGTGACTAACAAGTTTATGTTGATGTAGGCAAATAAGTGATATATCAACAGGAAGCTGTGGTGTATGGCTTTGCTTTCTGGCTCTCACTCTATAGAACAATACTTGAGAGAATAGTCTGCCCACTCTCTTTTCACACCAAGTGTAACCCAATGAGAAGCATCCTTTCAAATCACTGTCAGAGAGCGAGAAGCCGCAGCTCGCCGCTGATGTTGACATAATTCTCAGCGACAGTGTTGCGCTCTGACACTTGCTACCTGCCTGTGTTGAGGTGAAATGATGCGGATCGATGGGCCTTCAGGAGAGAAAATTGAGAGAAGAAAACAACAGACGCGACTCTGTTACATTCATTAGATGTGCCGAAGTGCAGAGGACCTTTGTGTCTGCAGAGTAAACGGTGTCCATTAGTGTTCGTCAAGACCGCCCATGACATGTTTACACACTGTGTGGATATTTAGCTTGAGGAGAAGATTTCATGCTCTGTAATTCTGTTGAAGGGATAGTTAGGATTTATTCAAGTGAGGTCTTATGAGTTACTAAACCATTATTAACTTGTGTAATAGTTACAGTAGATGGCAGCCAGCTACTCTGGTGAAAGCCACCAGACTCGGTTGACAAAAAAAGGTAACTGTCACAGTTCAGCTCTGTCTCCCAGTAATTTTCCACTGAGCCTGCCTCTTCCTCACTCCACCTGTCAGCCACTCCGTCTTCATCAGCCAGACTCTCTTCACCTGTTCACCCAGTTGCCTCTGATCACTAATCAAGCCATTATAAAGACTCCTGCCTCACACACACTCACTGCCGGATTGTTCTCAGCTCTTCAATGACAGACTTTCCAGCGATTTTCCTGTCCTGTTGCCGACCCTGCCTACCTCTGATCTACCCGTCTTGCCTGACCCCCGATAAACTCACCAGCCTTCTGTCCCTGACCTGGAGTTTCCCTGCCAGTCGAACCAGCTTCGCTGCCAGAGACTTTGTTAAGAGACTTTGTTGTGGCATTCAAGCTGTTCAAAGTGCATATTGCTTGCATTGGTCTGTACCTGCCAAAGTTTACATGAAAAGCAATAACTAAGTGTTCCTGGTATCCTGTGTGCTGCAACTGGGTCCATACACAACCCTTTAAAGTAATGATCACGGCAGACCAGCAACTCCTGTGTCACTGTGAGGTCACCCATCGGTTTGTAGACTGCCCAGTTGAGGCATTCAGTTCAGCGTTACATTCATCACCATCTTGTGTCGCCATCTTCTTTTCGTAAACGGGGAGCTGACCATATGTGGACTGTGGAGGAGCGAGAGGGATCTGACCACACTGACTACACGCCTTTCTACACAGGCAACCAGCTGCTAAATCATGTTAGCATTAGCTGGAGCAACTTGGATGTTCATTTTGGCTAGCAAAAAACAAAAACAAAGTGTAAGTTACTGATCTAAAAAAGATGAACAGCGACTCCTTGGAGTGTCTGTTAGTCCAACCAAACGTTGAACAAGACATTTTTAATGAACTCAAAAAATTAAGTGAAAATACATTGAAAGGGTCAAAGTTATGAGACCAAACCGCTAAACGTCCTTTTTTCTTATTTTAATTTTTTTACTTTATTGAAACAGTGTTGTGTATATGCATTGATTTTGTTCTCTTCTGATGACAGCTCGTCTTCTTACCTACCTGTCAATCAAAGGTAGCTGTGCCCCAAATCATATGATTCTTTATCTTCTATTTTATTCTAAATGGAGCCATTATTTACACTATTAACATCAAATTGTCTTGAAGAAGATTTTTTACTCGCGATTGAGACCATAGTGTTGTCCTAAGAAAAAAAAATTCTGAGGTAATAAATCAAGTGAGAACTTTTCTCATTTTGTATTGAAATG
This sequence comes from Centropristis striata, assembly GCF_030273125.1. Classification (NCBI taxonomy): domain Eukaryota; kingdom Metazoa; phylum Chordata; class Actinopteri; order Perciformes; family Serranidae; genus Centropristis; species Centropristis striata. The sequence continues at coordinate 30,303,460 of NC_081529.1, read as the reverse complement.
GACGGATCCAAATGCTTCTGCAGCCACCGTCAGCGCCCCCTGCTGGAATTTTCAGTAGAATGCAGCTTAAGGCACTTCCTGGTTTGCCTCCGTGCTCTGATCTGGAGGTTGCCGCCGGTTTCTGCTAGATAAAATGACTGTTTTTGTTAATCAAATTAAGTCAAATCAAATAGCCTTTATTGTCATTATAGGCAACTATACAACGAAATTGAAAGTGCCACTGCATAAGGTGCATAGTAAGACAATCATAACACAAAACAACATGAGTAAAAACATTTAAAAAAATGTTTTGACCAGAGCATAAAACAGCTTTAGATCCCCACACGTAAACTTAAACTGTGCTGTCTCATGGCAAGGTAAAGTGTTAATAGAATTCAAAATATATTGTATGCTCCGACATATATAGATTTTTTTGTTTTTAAAGTGGCAGGCTGCTTCTCCAAACAGGGTACATGCTGACCGCCATCTACTGAAGGTATTGGATAACGACCTCATACAACTGCAATTTAAAACAATCCGAACTAACCCTTTAAAGCACCGTCTCACAGAAATGCAAGCCATTATGAATATTATACTGCAGTTTTTTCAAATATTCAGAATAAATTATTTTTTGCTTGATATTTTCCTGCATATCATCCTAATATTTTCCATTCTGGGTCACTTTCACATGCACCTGCCTCATCTCCGTCCTCCGTGGTTAATCTTTTGTATGATTATCCCACTATAATATAGATGCATGCAACTTGAGGGGAAAAAAAGAGAAAAAAGCAGCTAAAATCTGTTGTTTTTGTTGGATTATACCATAATAAGTAGATGGGGGATTTATATCTTACAATCCAATCATGCCGGAATTGTCTTTTGCACGCAAAAAAAAATATTTGTTTTATTAATCCAATTAAGATTAGCCTATATATAGATATTGTTGTATATTTGTGGATTTGTTACATTGTTGTGCCAATTCTTTTTTTTATTACTCATGACATAATATCATCACAGATATAACACAGATTATATAAAAGATACAGGATTGTACTTTTAGATTGGAATAGTAGAAAAAAATTGCAAATGAAAAAGATTAGAAAAAATAAATGAATAAATAAAATGTACCAAAATACAGATGGTATGTGTACATACTTAAAACATGTGACAAAAATGATATCTCAATCTAAAAATGAAAGCATGAACATAGATGTCCTACCTTTATCTTTCCCTTTGTCTTTCTTATGCTCTAAAACAGCTATTCTCAACCTTGGGGTCCCGACCCCAAATCATTTTGGAAGTCAGCTCTGTGTTAAAGTGTTCATGTGTTCATGTGTTTTAGTCTTTTTGGGCATTTAGTGTCTTTTTTTGTCATTTTGTGTCTTTTTTTGGTAATTTCGTGTCTTTTTTTGGTCATTTTGTGTCCTTTTTTTAATCATTTTTTGGACATTTTGTTTCTTTTTTGGGCCATTTTGTGTCTTTTTGGTCATTTTGTGTCTTTTTTTGGTCAATTTGATTCTATTTTGGGTAATTTTGTATCTTTCCTGACAAATGCCAAAGTACCACTTTACAAGGAGTCTCTGGCTTGAAGCTGACTGTTTTTAGTTTTTGTCTGCTTCATTATTTGTCCAAAATACGTCGTATCAACTGAGTTTGTATGATCTGAACTGTGCGGTGAGATTGTGTTCAGTGAGCAGGGGTCGCGGACAACATGCATGTTAAATTGGGGGTCGCGACTCAAAAAAGGTTGAGAACAACTGCTCTAAAGTGAAACATACATAACCTTTATGTGCAAAGTTTGATATGAGGGGCTGCCATATGCAGTTATTTGAACTTTTCAGTTTGCACTAAGTTACAGCTGCTTCTTCAACCAGTTCCCATTAAAATCATATAAATATATGATTTTTAAAGAGGCTTCATGTGGGAAGTATGACGGGGGTGGAGAAGTGGAACAGTTAACTGTGTCAGTGTGGACAAGACATCAGATAAATAACTACTGTGCCGTGACCTCGCTAATCACAGCAGGTGTCAAGAGTCATTTAGGACTTAGTGTACCCAGCCTACACACACATCCAGACCTTATCATTTTTCAAACAACTTTCAGCTAAACCAGTGGAGCACATATGATGATAAATGGATCAAAGCAGTTCTGAAGCCACTGAGCAGAGGGGGAGATCTTATTTAAATGAGGCGCATAAAGCTGTGACATTGACACGAGTGGCTGCAGCCGTCATGAAGCCATATGGCCGTGTAAAACAAAAACACAACCGACTCACTGGGATTTTTAGCAGCAGAGTGAGAGCTGCGTGCAGGATGAATAAATCTACTGAAGGGAAAAACATATATTGGTATTTTGATGGCTTGTAGATGTCACAGCGGGTACAGCTTCATCCCACACTATTTCAAATGGAATTGAAATTGCTGCATTGCCGAGAGAGTTGGTGCGGTGAAGGTCTGCAGGGTTTAGTGAGCATCTGTGGCTATAGCAGGGGTTTAGATAGACTCTGTTAAAGATTTAGAGACACAAGGGGTAGCATGAAGAGGTGAAGGCTCCAGGGAGTGAGAAATGTGATAGAAAAAACAGCATGGTGCATGTGAAACTCTTCCTCTGTGCCCAAACAGGTATAATTGTTAAATGAATTTGGCCCTAGTTTTTCTGCAGTCGCTGTTGTGTTAAACCGTATCTCCAGCACATTAATTTGAGACCTTATGGAGCTGTTTTTCAAGAGCAAATGTGATTTTATGGAAAAACACAACAGGCTTTCATGACTTTTATTTTGAAATATTACTTTTTAACACAATGTCTTTGTTAGTGATAAGGCCTGACTGGAGGGGATGTTATGAGTTTGCAAAAAGCTCAGCGCCGTAGGGGGGAGGGGTGATGAATTGTGGGTGATAATTGGCACAGATGGCTCATCAGTAAGGTCAGAAGTGTAATCAAATATAGCCAGGGGGCGTTAAAAAAAAAGGCTGCACTGGTTTCAAGTGATGCGCCACCCCAAATCATTTCATTATCAACTGCACTTGAAAAGTAGCTGAAACAGTTGTAGTATTCTTTCTCACAAAGAACAGGGACACTTGTCATTTGCAAAGATAAGTTTTCACATTAACTTCGAATTGTTGACAGAAGCTGCAGCAGCATTATGAGTTTCTCTATTCATTCATATGCTCACTGTCTTCCAAACAGACAAATATGCTAAACACACTGCCTCTGTGACTCACTTTTCACCGTAGGGATGGGAATAATTAATCAACAATTGTTTAATGGCCGTTAAGAATTTGGTCGATCACATGGAATTTTTTATCCATCTGTACATTTTTCAATTTTAATTTTATTTATGAGTGCGTATCAGTATCACTGAACTGAAACACGGCCGAGCGTTCAGTTCAGTGGCCATATGTGAATAAGACAATGAGGTGAGGATTAAGTTGGATAAAGCTACAGTTTACAAACTAAAAGTTGAAATAACAATTATAAAACAAACAGAAATACAATACTTATTATGCTGTATTTCTTCCATTCCTGTCTTTATGTCCTGTCCACCGCTTTGTCATATTGTATGTGTGTTTATGTATATGTTTAGACAGGTTGATGGTCATTTCGTTTTCCTAGTACTTGATACTCTGTTCAATGACAATAAAGTTCAGTCTCATCATCTCTCATCTCAAATACAAGAGTATTAATAGGAGCAAAACTAGCTTACTGTATCAAACTTTAGCATGAATTACTAGGTTTAATTTGATCCAAAACTTATTTAAACACAAAACACACTTAAACATGGAAGATTACTGTGAAAACTAACCTCATGCCTCTTCGGGGGCTAAAAATTAAAACATTGAACTCCTTGACATTTTCTTTACAGTTTAATCTCACTTGAGTTAGTTTTACGATTGACAGGATCTAGTCTCTTTTCGTCCTTTCAAAATAAAAGCGTCTGTTATCAAAACAGGCTTTTGCATAGTACTGTAGACATATATTTTATTTTTACCCATGTATGCATGTTTTTATACATACTGGAATATGTATAAAAACATAGCGATTAATTGATCATTAATGTTATAGATAATCGAGTTGGCAGGTTTCTTCTAAACGCCCATCACTAGTTCACTGTTCACTTGAAGAATAGGTGTCAATAATATCTTTATTACTTATTTATAAATTACTTACAAAAGCTCTATACATTAGTTATAACACAACTTCCAGGTTTCCAGGTTGTGAAAACAACTTATTTGTTACCAAAATTAACTAATAACACAACTGAAGATTTGATGATGAAAGCCCTTTTTTATTGACATGTTTAAGTTTATTACTAGAATGCTTATTAGAAAGTGAAAAAAGTGAGAAATACATGAACATTTTTTAACGAAATACAAACATGTATAACTGTATTATTACCACAAAAAAAAACCTGCCAACAGAATATTTCATAATCTGGCAATACAACACTTGTTCTTATTCATTGTTTATGAGTGAGCTATATTAGTTAATGACGTATGAATCATTAATTAAGCCATTAACAAATTGGAAATATGATTAAGGGCTTATTAGAAAGTGATTACTTTAACTGAATACCCCTCACCTAAAGATTTGAGTGTATCATTGTTTGTGTTGGACAATAAATATGCTTGGATATATGCAGTATTTGTAGTAAATATTCAGTTCAATGCATGCAGCATGTCAACAAATATCAGAGGAAGATGCAATGAACACAACATGCATATGTGCACAAAAGGGATTCAACATAACTAATTCAAGGGATCTTTCTGGCTCTTAAAACCAGTTTAATCCAGTTTCCTGCTGCTGTGCATACTTGGAATCTAGCTCGCCTCCGTGCACCCTCTCATTATATGACCCTAGTAGCTCTCAGCAGCAACAGTAACAACTAAATTTATGCTGTTGTCCGTTCAACAGCAATCGTGCTGCACTTCAAATGTCGTATTCAGAATGGATCTGCCTCCCTCAGGTCCAGGATTCATTTGTAGTTGTCTGTCTTTTCCACAAGGATCCAGACACTTTGAGGTTTTTATATTAACCCAGTGACCCATTCAGGAGCAGCTGAAGAGAAAAGAAACATGCCTCCACCTCTCTTTGCAAACAGAATACTAAAACAATCCAAGAAAGTGGGTGTGAAAACCTTAACCCTCTATGGTACGCATTATGATGCCAGTTAGGAAAAAAAATGTTTGAGTGTATTTTTGTCTTAAAATAGACCAAATAATCATAGTCTAAAGAATTTATATGATTTTTTTTTTTTGGATGTTTTTGGGGTTTGTTGCCCGTAGGCAACATTGTACCATAACGGTGCACAAGTGAAAAAGAAAGTTTTTAAAATGAATTTTTACATCATTTATTTAATAAACATGTATAAAAGATTCAGTAGCTTCAACAGTGTACAATACATAACATTTTAAATTTAAAAACATTATAAAAGGAACTTTTTTAACTGGTTTCTTGTCTGAATGTTGCCTGTAGGAAACATTGTACCATTGAACCAACGACCCATTGAAATGAATGAATGAACAGTCTAAGTGTATGAAACTATCAAAAATGAAGCTTTACTCACCTATCAGTAGGAATATATTCAAAGGTATGTAAAAGGGCCAGGAAATTATGTTTTGAGTTATTTTTTTGTGGTGCAAAATGGCAAAGCTGTTTCCTTTGGAAAAGTCTGCAAAATAGGTTTTCAATATGGCCTCCTGGAGTTCATGAGACAAATTAAAGCATTATTATTGGTTCCCTATACTCTTCCCTCTTTTTTAAAGTATCGCATCACTCGAAAACATGCATTGTAGAAATTTGACAGGCCAAAAATGGGTATGTTGGCTGAGGGCAACACCGTACCATAGAGGGTTAAAATTCTTTGTATGTCAGTAGGCATTTTGTTTTTATTTTATCAGGCATGAAAAAAGAGGTTAATCAGCCTAACAATTTCTGTATTGGTTGTGAGAAACTTTTTTAAATCCTTGAGGTTCAAACACTCTCCCACTACATCATGGGTCTCAAACTCGCGGCCCGCGGGCCAATTGCGGCCCTCGTGATGATATTTTGTGGCCCTCACCTTGATATGAAAGTTTAATGTGAGTTTTATATGAATGGCACTTTACCATGTTGTGTTTGAAAAGGTCCCTTTAGTTACTTTTTTGTCTTTTTAAATATTTTTGTGTCTTTTTTAAAAATAATTTTGTGTCTTTTTTGGTAATTTTGTTTCTTCTTTAAGTAATTTATTTTTTTTTTCTGTCATTTTGTGTCTTTTTGGGTCATTTTGTGTCTTTTTTAAAGGATTTTTTGTCTTTTTTAGTAATTCTGTGTGTTTTTTTGATCATTTTGTGTCTTTTTTTTGTCATTTTGTGTCTTTTTAAAGTAATTTAGTGTTTTTTTCAGTCATTTTGTGTCTTTTTTTAGCAGCCCTCAGGTAATTTGAGTTTGAGAGCTCTGCACTACATGTTATGTTGATGCTCTACTTCTCCCTGTCCATGCAGAATAAGACTGTGTAATAAGACTTCTGTGCGTGACCTCTTTGGTGGCATGTCCTGACAACTCTCTAACATGTTATCACCAATTAGGTTGCCCCTGCTGGGAGAAAAATCTCACTGTGGCTTCCTATTTATATATATCCGTGTGTTGGTGTTAAAGTTTATTAAGGTGTCAGAAGAAATAGGCCCAGGCTCAGGAGAGTTGTTTGGCTCCATCAATCAAGTGCCCAGCAGGCGGAGTGTCGAGAGGCCTGGCTTCGGCCAGTAAATAATTCCTGAAGAAGTGGGCGAGGTTGGCAGAAGGGACACATTTTGAATCATCATGTAATAATAAAGGTGTAGTGTAAGGTTTTCACTTGAATGAAGATTACTTTCTAACAATTTAAACCAGGGGTCTCAAACTCAAATTACCTGGAGGCAGTATCAAAATGACCAAAAAAAGACACAAAATGACAAAAAAAAGACAAAATGACAGAAAAAACTAACTTACTTAAAAAAGACAAAAAAATGACCAAAAAAAGACACAAAATGACAAAAAAAGACACAAAATGACACATAAAAGACATAAAATTACCAAAAAACACACAAAATGACAAGAAAAAAAACTAAATTACTTAAAGAAGAAACAAAATCACCAAAAAACACACAAAATTATTTTAAAAAAGACACAAAATTACCAAAAAAAAGTAATTAAAGGGACCTTCCACACTCAACACGGTAAAGTGCCATTCATATAAAACTCACATTAAACTTTCATATCAAGGTGGGGGCCACAAAATATCGTCACGAGGGCCGCAATTGGCCCACGGGCCGTGAGTTTGAGACCCATGATTTAAACGAAAACACATGGTTCATATTCCAACATATCCTCATATACAAACAATAAATTGCCGCTTTCTCAGATACTTTACATATCTGAGAGCATATTTTTGTTAATTAAATGGTAACTCCTAATGGAATTTGCCAGATAATTTATTCATGTGGCAAATAATAACCTGTATTAAACTTCGAACATGTGTCTGAGGCCCCTGTACACATCTTCAACTCCAAATTGTGTAACTTTTGTTCACATACCCCATTGAAGGTTGAGGAATCTGAATCGGTCATGTTCAAAACCTCCATTGTGGCTTGGCCTTTTCACATACTTTGTATCTCAGATGGTATTCCATAAATGAAATCATTACTCCTGATGGCAGTGGCCAGAGGATTGAATGATGTTGCAAATAATAAAGGTGGAAGGGGAAATCCTTGGCGAGTTTCTCTTTAACGGGGGAAGGACTCAAGGACTGTGTTATTTGTTAATTCATCATCCCAAGGATTACTTCGCACTTTCATTTCGCTGCCTCTTTTTCAGAACATTTCTGTCTTTATGGTCATAGCAGTTGGTAGAAATGTTACCATGTTACTCCCTTGCTCCCTGTCTCTCTAAGACTAAAGGGTTTTACTTTATAAATACTTAATATGATTGCATACGAAATGCATTCTTTAGTAAAAATGTAATTTATTTGTGCCAACTTTTCCGGCTAGATGATTGTGAAAGACTTGATTTATGTTTTAGGACGGGTCCTTTCTTTTTGGCAAATTTTATTTGTAAACCACGGGCGAAAAGGAATTGAGTTTTTAAAACTACATTTATTTGTAATTTTGTCATTTAGTCCATTGCACACCGAAAAAAATTGGAGTGACATTTACTTAAAAAAAAAAGCTAGGCAAGTTTTTCCACACAGAAAGTGTTTGTAATCTTTACTCAGGCTGTTTCTAAGTAATATTTATTTAATAGAACCACTTATTTTTTTTATGAAAATACACAAGTAAATTGCAGATTCACTGATGTCCCTCAATTACATTTTACTTGGAAATATCAACTGCTTAAGCCAATGAACTGGTTTAGTGAATATTACTTGGAACGAATGATTCAATTTACATACAAAACTGAGGACACATAATAACAAACAATCACTAAGTAATGCACTACATGAAAAACTGTTGTTTTTTTTAGAGTAAAAGCACTGAATTTGTTTTTCTTTGTAGAATTTATATAGATTATTGAAATAATAATTACAGGGCCAAAAAAATCTCTTTTTTTTTTAGTGCAGCGACTACATAGTGTCTTATAAATCCATGTGGGCTGGGATGCTCCAGTGCACGATACTAAAATCAATCAATCATGTTTTTATTGAGTAACATTTTGCAGTGTACTGAAGCACAAGCAGCAAATCAAAATTACATAATAATAATAGTTATTGATAATTCTTTTATCCTACAAAATAAAATAATAATTTGTCCACAGGCAGCATTTTAGCACAGCTATAACAGCTCACTGATGACAGCCTCGATGTAATAAAGTTTTTGGAAACTAATATTTGATATGAAACTCTCGTTGTGCTGCTACAATAATAAAACTCGCTAAAATTAAACCCAGTTCCAGACACAAATGTGTTGTCTGCACCAGAGTCCATTATAACTCTCATCACCATCTTTCTAATGGCCTGATACGTTTGTATTTGTATGCAGATATTTTTCATGCAGTGCTCTACAGAAATAAACACAATATATCTGGATGGCTGCAGGCATAATTTAGTTTTAAACGAGTGCCAGAGGCTTTATCCAGAACACACCTGTTAGGAAAGATTGAAATCATTAAATCCCACATGAGACATTTGTATAGTATGTATTTATATTAATAACCTGCTCATGGATATATCAAGTGGCAAGCATCGACATGTGAGCTCTCTATTTACATGGTAAATCCTCCCATTACTTTTTCATTTCGTCTTGTTTAACTATTTATATACAAACTAATGATTCATTGCCATGGTACATGATTTACTTGATAGAAGGAGGAAATTACCATGAATACAACAATTTACACTTGTTTTCCTTCATAGATGACAGAGAAGCCAGCATGAGGTTAAAAAAAAAGGGTAACGCTTTATATTAAGGTCCTTGTAATAACCATTAATTAACAAGTAATAAGGCCCTTGTAAGTCCTTACAAGATGCTTATTAACATTATTGTGTGTTTATAAGCTTATATAAGTGCTAATAATGGCATTACAAACACCCATGACCCACCCATTATGTCTTTCCCATGCCTTTATTAATCTTATTTTGTTTGCTTATTGATATTAAAATATACTTTATTGCTCATCTATTATAAGTTAACTATAAGTTAACTATGCTTTTTGCAACTACCGGATCTAAAGCGAGAACAATGCCTTATTACTTGTTAATTAATGGTTATTAAGTACCTTATTATAAAGCGTTACCAAAAAAAGTAACTTAACATGAAAAACCAGGTTGTTGATGAAAGTATTTGTCATCTGTACACTTTGAGGGGTATTAACGGAAAAAGGGTGCTGCTCAATATGTCAGTCTGATAAGTTGGGGACAGCAAAATGAGTTTTCTTTGCTCCTCTTAATGGTTTTGTGGTGCCTTTCAATCTACGAAGCTTTAGGGGATTAACAATAATACTTTCACACTGAACTGAGGTACAAAAGCAGAGCTTCTTAATAGGTATGTGCTTTGTGCTGGCTGTTTGCTCCTTTAACGTTCTGTTTTTTTTTTTTTTTCACAGCTCAAAAAGTAATTGATTTGAAGTGATTATATCAGTTTGAAAGTTTTTCTTTGTTTTAAGTTTTGAGTTTTAACTGCACGGAAGCCGTTACACATCATTAGAGTCTCAGTTTGTTACTTGTCATATCCACTAAGCACATGCTGGAATGTATTCCACTTTAATTAAATGATAAGCTAATAAATCATAGTCAAAGAAGTTTTAAATTATTTGTGTTATTTTCCTTGCTCATCTATTGAGTTTGAGACAACATCTGTACCATGTATAAACTTAGATTATGCACTTAATATTAAAGGACAACTCCAGTAGTGTTGTTTTCTGGGTTCTTCAAACGGAAACACTCACTTAGCCATAGCAAAAAGCAGTGACTAAGGTAAAATAAACTTTCATTAGGTGAAAATGCAGTGAAAAGGTCAAAGTTAAGAGACAAAACCAGTAAACGTCCTTATTTATATCTATATACCGGCTCGTCTTGTTAGTGACCTGTCAATCAAAGGTAGCCCCGCCCCAAATCATACAATTCTTTATCTTCTATTTTCTTCTAAATTGGGCCATTATTTGAACTATTAACATCAAATTTTCTTGAAGAAGATTTTTTTACTAGAGATTGAGACCATAGTGTTGATCTAAAAAAAATTTCTGAGGTAATAAATCAAGTGAGAAGTTTTCTTCATTTTGCATTGAAATTAATGGACAGAAATCTTTCTGCTGCCACACTTAGCGGCCCCTGCTGGAATTTTTTGATAGAATGCAGCTTGAAGCACTTCCTGGTTTGCCTCCCTGCTCAGACCCGGAGGTTGCCGCCTGGTGCGTGCCTACCTTTGTCAGTAGGTGGCTATGGACATAATGTAGTGATGTCATCAACCGGAAACCTACAGCAGTTCTTGTGGGGCTGTTTTCTTTTGGAAAGGCTTGGGAAAATATAAATTTGAAACCAAAACATCAAACTTTGACTCAAGTGTGAAGCTACTGAATGATAAAAAAAAAAAAATCAAAATAAATAAAGGACCCCTTATTTTACATTGTTGATTTATCTTTTGTGAATATCAACAGAAACCTATTGTTCCCTTGTTGCTCTCCTGTTGCCTTCATGATTGCCAGTGATAACCATCTGTGTTTGGCTCTGCTACAGCAACGCCAGACCATTCAACAGCACAGACACCTGATGTGTTATCACATTAAAGATCATAGAACATAAGGAAAGGATATTGCCCCAGCCGAAGCAGTGGTCACCCTCTGTCTAACACGGGCGCTGAATGGCAAAAATGGCTTTGTTTGCAACAGAAATGCTTTCCCTTTTCTCTGTCTGAAAGGTAAAGGGTTAACGGGTTCTTTTCACTCATTCTGAGAGCAGATAGAGGGCTTGATGAGTATCACTTTCATTATAGCTCCCAGTCAGCTGTGTCCCCCACAATCAGTATATGAGCAGCTGATCTCAGAAATACACAATCATGTTTGTAGCCAACAGTATAACAATGGGCTTTGATTTGCAGGCTGGGGAAGATAAGGGATTCTGAAAGTGACAATGATAGCATTGTACCATTTGTATTCTTTCATATATTTTGTATTACTTGCTTACCTACTTACATTGATAAATGGTGCGTCAGAAGCATAGCAAAGAGGTTTCAATTACCTACTTAATGTTTGCAATGTTGTTACTATGCAGATAGAAGACAGGCGGGTTTTTCACTTATTGGCGGTATTCAGCTCACTTTAGCCACAGATTCAGGACTACCTAGTCTCAGACAAAAGATGCATTCAAGTCAAGTCAAGTCAAAGTTTATTTAGCACATTTAAACACAACCTCAGTTGAGCAAAGTGCTGTACAGTTATTAAAATACAATAAAAAGCATGCACAAATATAGTAATAAATAAAAACAATGAAAACAATAAAATACTAAAAACTTTAAAACAGTAAAATAGCAATAAAACTCAATCTAAAAACAGAGTTAGAGTTAAAAAATAAAATAAAATAATAAAAAGTAAAAAAAGCCAAGGATTCTTGCCTAGCTGGGACTGAATGCCAAGGAGAATAAATAGGTTTTTAATAATGTTTTAAAGTGGATGGTTCTGTCCCCACTAGGACAGAGTCTGGACCGTGGTACGACCAGGAGCAGCTGATTAGACGACCTAAGTGCTCTGGAAGTACTGTGGGGTTTTAAACGCTCTGATAAATAAGACGGTGCCAGTTTTTTCAGTGTTACCTCACCTATATGTCCTGATAATTAATTTTTAACTTTGACTTACTTGATAAAAATGTTGAACCCAAAAGAAACAAAGGAAAACATAAAATCTGATCTTGAAAATTATGTTTCAATACACAGAATTTTAAATAATTACATATAACAGGTAAAATGAGGATAATCTCTATATTTTTATACTAAATATATTTGACATTATCTCTGGTTTTAAAAACCTGGCTTGGAGTTTCAAGCCAGAACTAAAGAGGGAAGCTGATGGCAAGACTCCACGTTGCTTCATTTTTATGTCTTCACGTCATGAAGAAGTAATGTGCCGGTGCTTTCATGGACTCTAAAAGGTTAAGCACTTAAAAACAATGAATAAAACCTTAAACCGGATCCTAAAATTTACAGGTAGCCAGTGCAAAGATGCAAGGATGGGGGTAATGTGTTTCTTTCCAGTCACCAGCTGACTAACAAGACAAAGAGTTACAATAGTCTCGGCGTGGTGTGATGAATGTATGGATGACTCGCTCAAAATCATTTGTGGGGAGATAAGTCTTTACTTTTGACAGTAGTTGTAGCTGGAAGAAGCTAGTTTTGCCTGTCGAGCTTATCTGTTTATTAAACTTGAAGTCAGTGTCCAGAATAACACCAAGGTTCCTTGGAGAGGGGTGACACAGAGATTTAAGGCTACCAATGGTGCTGTCATAGCCATCTAAAAGATTTTGTTGGCCAAATAAAATAATCTCAGTTTTGTTTTTATGTTTCATTGAGAGAAAGTTTGCTTCCATCCAGGAGTGTCTTTCAGGCAGTCTAATAAGACCTGCACAAAGGTTTTGTCATTCATATTTAGCGGCAAATATATTTGTACATTCATGTCCAAGGATCTAGGTAACTCTAAAGGGTGTAATTCATGGGTCTCAAACTCGCGGCCCGCAGGCCAATTGCAGCCCTCGTGATGATATTTTGTGGTCCCCACCTTGATATGAAAGTTTAATGTGAGTTTTATATGAATGGCACTTTACCGTGTTGTGTCTGGAAGGTCCCTTTATTGCTCCAGCTGGAGCTTTGTTTCACTTGTTTCTATGACGACGTTCACAAAAAGAAAGGCAGCTGCTACCGGACCGTTTATTATCTGTCGTGGTTTGTTACCGGAAGAAGTGGGAATGTTATGTAATGTAATTTAGTGTCTTTTTTTTTTTGGTAATTTTGTGGGTTTTTTTGGTAATTTTGTGTAATTTTTTGGCAGACATTTTGCGTCTTTTTCTAATAATTTTGTGTATTTTTTTTTTGTAATTTTGTGTATTTTTGGGGTAATTTTGTGACTTGTTTTGATAATTTTGTGTCTTTTTTTAAAGTAATTTAGTGTTTTTTCAGTCATTTTGTGTCTTTTTTGGTCATGTTGTGTCTTTTTTAAGTAATTTATTTTTTTTCTGTCATTTTGTGTCTTTTTTTTGTAATTTTGTGGCTTTTTTTGTCATTTTGATACTGCCTCCAGCGGCCCCTAGGTAATTTGAGTTTGAGACCCCTGGTGTAATTAGTTGGCGACTGCAACCCAAACACTGTTATTAGATTTATTGGAGCCACTGCTTCCCACACACATTTTCTAAACTATTATCTCAACCACTGCACATGCCGTACTTCAGTATCTTTTAAATCAGAGCATGAATAAATATTTAATTAAATCAATTAGCTCCTCTCTTGAGGTTTTAAGTGTACTTGCTTGATCACAAGATGTTGATCAGTGTTCATATTCATGCACCCATTACTTTCATTTCCCAATAATTGCACCAATTAGAACATCTTTGTCAGCCATTCAGTGTTGCGGATATGCACAGCTCTTATGTTCATGACATCAGCAGGATGTTCCCTCTCAGCCTATTTGCTTTGGATGAGTTCTAGTCTGGCAGAGGAGAAAGCTGGTGAACCACGGTGTAGAAACAGACCAGATGAGCTCTTCAGTGTCCAATTTACTGTTTTTTGTCCTGTAATACAGAAAGAATTAGCTTGAGATCAAATTGATTACAAGCTGTTTTGTAGCTGCCAAATGATTGTACTGCTGTGAGTTGATAGGCAGCCGCAGCTGAAGCCACACTCAAGCACTGCTTTCTGTCCCAGAACATGTAATGATCTGATAGTGACACCTCTTTTTATTTTGAAGGACAGCTGAGAGCTGTGGGCTTCTAATCAGGGATTGAATACATATGTTCAGAGACATAAATAAGCTCCTATTTACCACTCTGGTTCCAGATGCTGGTCCTTGGTGCTTGTGGCAGGACAGGTGGTGGTTGGATGTTGGAGCCTGAAGCAGCCAACAGGTGCAGCCAGTTGGGCTCTTAGGGAGGATGGACATTTATTATTGGCTTATGTAAGTTGATGCATGGCAGCAGGAACAAGTTGGATGATGGTAATGGAAGTAAGGAAATAGATAAAGTAAAAGGAGCCAAATGGCACGGAGAGAGGGACTAATAAATAAGTGATACAGGGAGCTCTATTTGCTAAGCAAAATGATCCTGAAAACTCATTAAATCTGTCTTTTTAAAAGGCCTTGTCCACATGTGCACAGTTATTTTTTAAACATAGCTTTGTCTGTTTTGTCCACACTGAAAACTGAATTTTTGGCCACTGAGAACAGAGCTTTTGCAAAATTTACTCAAGGGTGACAATTTTAAGAAATTTTCAGTGGTTGGAATTTCAGTGTGTGCTGTTATGTTTTTTATGAGGTGCCACAAATAAGCTGTGATTTCATGCAGTGGCAGCCAAAATAGTGCTGCATGATTATTACCTTGCTACACTGTTTACACATAAATGTACAATTTCCCTTTAATCCTTAGAAGTCTAAGCATTCACATTACTTAACCCTTTGGAGTTTGAGGCTATTTTGTCGGTTTTTGACGCCTGTATAAATCCCTCAAAAATCTTTACCAGGACGTGTTGGTATCATTGTTTTCAGCACAACCTCACCTATATCACCTGATTATCATTTTTATTTTCAATTACTGGATCAACATTTTGAACACAAAAAAAGGCAAAAAAAAAAAAAAAAAAAAATTAAAAACACACATAAAACATGAAAAACAAACCAAAAACACACACAAAATTACAAAAAATGCATACAAACACTCAAAACACTACAAAAACATAATAAAAATACAAAAAACACACAAAAATTCCAAAAAAAACACATAAAAAAACAAAAAACACAAAGAAATTGCAAAAAACACAGATAAAAACACAAAGAAATTACAAAAAAACAAACAAAAAAACAGTAAACACAAAAGATTGCATTACAAATACTAAATGCACAAAGCTAAATTAGAAAAATCTCTGCAAAAAAGTAAAATCATGTTAATACACTTTTTTTTAACCTTTGCTAAGAAAGGGTGAATGCATTAAATTGGACATGGAAACTTCTGGAAAAGCCAAAACTTTAGAGAAAAGCTGACAGCAGGGCTCCATGCTGCTTCGTTTTTATGCTGTGACGTGATGAAGAAGTCGTGCTCCGGCGCTTTCATGGACTCCAGAGGGTTAACTATACTGAGGAACAGAGGTCGCAAAATTTCGCAAATCAAAGCAATCATCCATCCTCAGCCTATTGTGGCCAGGTATCCTTCTGGTAAAAGATTTGTCAGAGGCCTAATTGTTAAACATTGTCATCCCTCCCCCTGTTATTGGGTCGCATGGCTTTAGGGATAGGGATATATTGCTGTGTGTTGGTTCAGCATGCTCTTGACAGTGATTCAGTTGTGTTTTGCATTTTCATCTCGACTGATGAGGAAAAAAAGTTCAGTTTTGTGAAATATCCGTGTTCTTGTGACCAGGCCCCGAGCTCTTTAAGTTTCACTTCTGTTTAAAAACACACATCAGTTTACTCCAATGAGAAAATACCCAGTTCAGATTTAAAGGCAGAACACAAAGAGAAAGACATTTTCCCCTTCTTCACTTTTCTTCTTCCAAGCGAAGAGACATTTTTCTTTTCTTTTTGTAATACACAAATACGCACTACCATTCAGAAATGTGCCCTGTGTGCTTTTTTGGGACAAAATATCAAAGCAAACATGAAACCAAATCGACATCAAACATACTACTCTCACTGAAGATGTCTTCATTCTCGCGGCTGATTATAACTAGATTGATACTAATAGGTCTCAGATTCCATTTGCACATTAAGAGGTGTCACATCAAAACCCAAAACCGCAGGGAGAAATGTTTGCAGCATCATTAAAGCCAAATCTGGAGAAGAAATAATATATTTTTTAGCCATTTTGTACAAGAACACACAGACTTGCACACACACTGTTTTATGCTGTGAATGTGTGTCTCCTCTCAGCAGATGTTGCACCTTCGCCCTCTCTATTTCACACATATTGTATGATCAGCTGACACTGAGTGCTTAAATCATAGCTGGGGGGCATATCCTCTCCAGAGAAACTACATCTCACTTGCTGGAATGCAATTATCACATTAGAACGATTCTTACGAATCCATTTAGCAGCTCCCAGAATTAGTCAATCCTAATAACTGTTTCCCCTTAGAGACACAAAGATCGAACAATAACTGCGCCTCGGTTGTGTTTCCGAAAGATTAAAGAATGTATAGAGAGAATGGCAGTGGCAGGCCTGATATTGGTCTACAATTTCCTGGTAATATCCTGCGATATTGGCTGTGCACTCAGGCAGATTGATATGATATAAAATGTATGGGACCATTCAAGTGATTGATGTATCTCAAACATCCTCACAGCATATTGTACTATATGTCTGTACACAATGCATCACTAGGGTACCACTGCAATTACTGTGATCAGTTCTTGTACTGTGCAACCCTGGTTCCAAAAAAGTTGGGATGCTCATCTAATCATAGACTGTATATAAATAATGGGTATAGTGACCGTGACGTCACCCGTTGGTATGTGGACTGCCTGTTTGAGGCATCGAGTTAGCCGCTGCTAATTCATGTTAGCATTAACTGGAGCATTAACTGGGACGTTCATTTTAGCTAGCAAAAAACAAAACAATATACATTACCAAATGCTGAACAAGACATTTTTACAGAACAAAATGTTCAAATAAACTGTCATTAAGTGAAAATACAGTGTGAAAGGGTCAAAGTTATGAGACCAAACCGGTAAATGTCCTTTTTAAAAAAATCTACATAGAACTTTATTGACACGTTGCCGTGGATACGCTTTGCTCTGCTTCTCTCCTGATGTCGCCTTGTTAGCCATCTGTCAATCAAAGGTAGCCACGCCCCAAATCATATGATTCTTTATCTTCTATTTTCTTCTAAATGGGGCCATTGTTTACATTATTAACATCAGATTGTCTGAAAGTTGTAAAAATCACCCAAACTCTTTTTTAATGCCATCAGATTGTGATTTCTGACTGTGTTCTCCCTTTCAACAAGGTGATTTAAATATTTTTTTCTTGTTCATTTTGATCCATATGAAAAGAGTAACCCTTTGCCTATTTACTGATATGAATGTGGACAGTCTAGACTACAAAAATAAACAAATAACTGAAATAATACCATCGGTATTTCAGCTTGCTATGTGTCCATTTGCAATAATATTCAGTCTGGAATGTTTTTTTTTTTTAAAGATAACAGCACAAACAGAAGAATGAAAAGGCTTCTCTCGATTGTCAGCGTTCTGTCCTCTTGATCCAGCTCGTCTCTACTTTCTGTTCTTATTGATTTAAATATGTGGACAATGGACCCACGGTGTTTTATATGTTTGGTATGAGACACTGTCTGGCTTTTTTGTTTAACTCACTTTCCAGCACAAACACAAGATTAGTAGTTTAGCAGCCATTAGTAGGATTATTAGTGTGTTGAGGTAATAAATCAGGTGAGAAGTTTTATCATTTTGCATTGAAATGAATGGACAAAAATGTTTTTGCAGCCAAACTTAGCGCCCCCTGCTGGAATTTTCGGTAGAATGCAGCTTAAGGCACTTCCTGGTTTGCCTCCCTGCTCAGACCCGGAGGTTGCCGCCTGTCTCTAATACATAAATAAAACTGACTCTTCTCTCCCTATAAGAGGGAAAAAAAGAGTCAGAAAGCCAAGTGGCAGCTTAAGGGTCTGGAAAGTGAAGCCAAGTGGCCAATCTAAGAATTATTAGCTTAAATCAAGGTAATTACGCAAAAGTTCATGTCCCAAACTCTACTCTGATTATTTACCTCCTGTTTTGCTAAAGGAAACCATTTATTTTGTCCACAATGTGTTCACACTGGAGATTTTCTGTGGGTGTGCGGGATCACCAGGAGTTATTAATGGTGCAACCCCATCTAAGTTTCATAACCAGTCTCAGTGACCCATCTGTCCATCTTCCTTTGTGGCCAATAAATCATCAGCCACCAGTCCTCACGAAACATTTCTCAGCAGTCACTCTGACTGAAAGACAGCTTGACAGCAAGTGAGCCATCCCATCAGGGAGCAGACAAAAATCAATATTTTCAAAGAGTGAGTCACATTTCTTCATTTTACTCAGTCAGCTTCATAATGAAAGAAACTTTTGCTTTTCTGCACTTGAAACAAAAAAGAAAGTAATTATTTATTTTTTTACTAGAAGAACAAATGAAGGTTTCACAACGTCAAGCAGCACACATTCTTTCACAATATCTGGCACTAGGAATGCATAATTATAGTTAAATTACTTGGATGGCTTTAGAATACAGAAGAGACAACAAAAGCTGAGTTCAATTCCATTTTTCATGTCTGCGCCTGCTTTTTCTGCTGAGTTTGTGTTTTAACCAACTGAGCCACAAGGATGCACCATTGTATTCCTCAACCTTCACTGTGGGCCCTCACACAGAGCTACTGCAGGTCTCTGTTGTGATCTAACATGTGCACGCCCCCAGGGGATGGTTGAAATCCCTTTGACGGTCTTTTAGGGTCACCACGGTTATTTTGTTAGGATGGCAACCCGATCTGAGTCACATACCTCATCTTTACCTCTTTTCAGTAACTTCAGATACTTACTGTTCATGACATCAATACCTCTCAAATATGTGTTTTTGTTTTTACGGTATATTCAGATCATGAAAACTTTCCGAAGCACTTTAAGACTTATTTTAAATTTAATTCTCAATTTCACTCTTCACCAACACATCAATCTTAAGATCTTCATCCTCCAAGATTTCTTACATGTAGAGGTCAATTTATTGTTCAATTTAGCGACTAAATTATGGAAAACTTTTCTCCATCTGGCAAAGATCTCCATCTCTATAAAATGTTTCAAAAAATTTTCTAAAACTGCTGTTTTAAAATTCTAATTCACACACAAATACACTTTTAGATCATGTTCATTTTTGTTTTCATATTATTTTTGTTATTGTTATTATAACTTGTTGTTGATTTTATACATATGTTTTTCTATTATCAGTTTATTACTTTCTTATCTTTGAAATTTTAGGTGGAGGCTTTAAATAAACCCATCTGGGTTTTCTGCCTCTCCCTGCACTTTACACTACATAACCCTACATTAGGTCAGTGGTTCCCAAACTGGGGGGCGTGACCCCTAGTGGGTCCCAGGGTTATAAAAGGGGGGGCGTGGCAAGGCTAAATTGAAATAATTTCATTGTTCTCCAATGTTGCACTGTAAAAAATAATCTGTTTAAATCACGGTAAAATACCGTCAGCTGTGGCTGCCAAAACTTCACAGTAAAAAATACAGTGAGTGGATTTTCTATTCTAAATTCAAATGTAAATATCAGCAAAAACTGTAATTTAGACTGAATAATCCTGTTATTTTTAGGGTAATTGTGTCATTCATTCACACATCACGGTATTTCTCCATACATTTTGCATAAAAATGTTATATTTTACAGTAAAACTGTTTGTTTCTTCCAGTTTATGACAGAAAAAAGTTAAAGTTTTGTGCTATTCTTTGATTTACTTGTAATTATAAGTGTCTATACAATTTTTCATTTTCTGATTTTCTGGTATTTGACAGTGTTTACTGTTATTTCTATAAACATTTTTTACAGTGTGGTAAAAGCTAAATCAGATCATGACTCTACTCGAAACATTACAAATACAAAAAACAAGGATGAAAAAATATGACAAGACCATTCTTGCTTGTTGATTGGAGGCCGCCAGGGCTGATGTGAATGTGGACAGTCTAGACTACAAGAATAAACAAATAGCTGAAATAATACCATCAGTATTTCAGCTTGCTATGTGCCCATGTTCGATAATCAGTCTGGAATGTTTTTCTTTTCTAAGATAACAGCACAAACAGAAGAATATAAAGGCTTCTCTCGATTGTCAGCGTTCTGTCTGCTTGCTCCAGCTCGTCTCTACTTTCTGTTCTTATTGATTTAAATACGAGGACAATGGACTGAGGGTGTTTTAAATGTTTGGTGTGAGACACTGGCTGGCTTTTTTGTTCAACTCACTTTCCAGCACAAACACTGGCTTTCGATTAGACTGAGACCCTTGGGAGCAACTATATGAATGCTCTGCCTGTTGCTTTATGGATGTTTAGCTGTGCTTTGGTACCAGGCCTCCCTAAGCAGTATTTGGGTAATTAGCTTTATGTTTACCATGCCCGAGGAAAGAAATCCTTAATGAGTTGATGGAAATAACCTGAATGTTTGTAAAAGCAGGTTCTGCATGAATGCATGTCTGGTTACCAGTGATGAAGCATGGTGAACGTCATATTTGCTCTAATCTTGACATATTGTTATATGCAGACACAGTGCTTGTCCACTTTAAGAGAGTAACACAATTTATAGCATATCTAAGAATGACTTAGATGCAGAATGTTGGTATTAAAAGTAAAATTACTCGTTACGCAAAATGCCCCTACTCACATTGTCATTCATATTCCAAATATATATATATTTTTTGTTATTATTGATGTATTTATGGAAGCAGCATTTTTCAGTTGTCCAGGTTGGGCTCATTTTAATATACATTTAGGTGGTTCTTGGTATTTATAAAATGCCAATTCAGACAACTTTAGTCAACCTCATTAAATATTCTGAGTCAACTATACTCAAGTTTACCACCACAAGTTGGTACTTAACTTGAACATTTTAAGATAATTGGTTTCCTGACTGATAAACTGCATCCCCATGAGGTTAAAATATGTTTTGGTGAAATGTATCAATAACTATTGGATGGATTGCAATAAAATTTGTAACAGATATTATTTTTGCCCCCATAATTTATTTTAACAGGGTTCGTATGGGTGCTTGAAATCCTTGAAAATGCTTAAATCTTAATGTTGTATTTTAAAGGTTTAAAAAGTGCTTGGATTTTGGATAAAGTGCTTGTAAATGCTTTAAATTCTTACTATGTTTATCTTGCAATCTGACTATAGCTATCTATATAAAAAATCTAAAAAATAATGAGTATCTGAAATGAAGGCCGTTCCTCCTAAAAGTGTAATACCATCGCTGTTGGTATGGTTCAGTGAAATCTCCCCCTTTTAGTATGTAAGTACTCATCTAAAACATGCAATTAAAACAGGAGTAAGATACTGGAAAAGCCTGAAAAATGAAAAATGCTTGAATTTGACCACTGCTAAAGTGTACGAACCCTGTTTTAATAACTTTGGTAATCTCCAGGCTTTTCCTGTAAGGCTATAATCAGGTCAAAAGTTTAATTTGGTCATAAATGAAAGCATGTACAAAAGCTGCACAATAAAATGCTGAACTAAATTGATAATTGCCTGCAGATGGTTGAGCTGGTTGAATACTTATCGCAGGGTTCAGTCCAAGGATCTTCCTGTCCTTGAGCAAAACAGACAATTCCAAATGATGCCCAATGATCAGGCCAGTTTTTTGCAAATGTTTTCAATTGACCGTTTTATCATAGTTTGTTCTGTCAGCCTGTTGAGACTAACATTATGATGCACAAAACCATACTGAAGCATTAGCAACAGCAACTACAACACAATCTGAATAAATGCATGTGCAGTCGGCTGTTTTATTGCATATATTTTCTTTAATTATTTTAGTCTTTTCAGGGAAGAAAGCAGCCCTCCGTGAAGTGGGCCGCAGGCGGATGGCAGGCTCAAATATGAGATTATTTCAACCAGCAAAGGAGCATCCAAACTGACTGGCAGCCACTGTGCTTGTTGACCTGTTTATGTGCAGCATTTTCTCATGAGCGGGGCTTATCTTCCACTTCCACAACCTAATGAATCTTTGTTGAATTTTACTGCCTGAAGTCGAGTCAAAATGATCAGCGGAGAGGCAGCACTGTATTGGCAAACAGCAGCCAAAGCGATACTGGAGGAAAATTTAATCAACCTGATGAATTCATCATATTTGACAACCACAATGCACAAAGTGCCACTCGAGGCGCAGCTTCGAATATGACAAATATTGTTTTTTCTTTAATTTACTGGATTTGAAACCCTTTCCTGCACATTGCAGATAAAATTGCCTTGAGAAAAAGCTCATGGTTTGTTTGCTGGTGTAAGCAGGTAAATGCCAAGGCACATTCTGACTTACTGCTCTGGTTTGTCATCATTAGAGTCACAGCAGCTCTTCTACGTTTCACTTCTTCCAGCTCAGAGGCACATTCACATGTTGTTTATCTTCTCTCAATCTGTGGATCACTGTGTAGTTTCACAGCAATCGCACATGATCTGTTGTAAACCTGCTCACTGGAATAATGCTCTGCTCTCTATGCAATGATTGTATGATCTAGGCCACTCGAAGAGCATAGATGTCTTTTGTCACAGCAAGAAATAGAAATAATCTGTTAAATATATACTCTGTTACACGTTGAAACGTGGCCTGACTAAGCTATAATGCTAGTGTTTTTGGGATATTGCAACACAACTACATCCTTATTCCAAAAAAGTTGGGACATGCATGAAGAAAAACAGAATGCTGAGTGTTTTTGTGTATTTTTTTTTTTTTTTTTTACAAAAAGTTACTAACTTTATCAGTTTGAACAAAAAATATATGGTCTTTATACAGTTTTCAAATGAATTATAGTCAGAAAGGATTGGAAAATGATGACATTTTCTGTTTTATTTATGTTTTAGACAACATCGCAACTGTTTTGGAATCAGGGTTTTAGGAAAAACAGAACAGCTCTTCAATGTTAATGAAATATGACAGGAAATTGCCATAGATGCTGCATATTTCCATACCTAGAATCCAGGTGTGAGGTTCAATTTCAGCTGTGCTTTCCACCATGTAGTCTAAGGGGGGGACACTGGACACAATTTAGCATTTTCCCTCTATGCTTGGTTACTCAAAGAAGTACTTGATAAGTTGTCGAAAAACACATAATAGACTCTAGACGCTGTTCTTTCCATATCCTTTGCAGATAATGACTCTTTTTAATGAGACCTTTCAAACATGAACTTCTTTTTTTCCCAAACTGTCGCTGAAGTCAAGCTGTTAACACAATAAAAAGAGAGGAGAGACTTCTATTCTAGCTGCATTTAAATATTATTAGCGTGCCTTGCTCAAATGGGCGACCCGCTCATTATGGGAGGGGGCTTGAGCGTATCAAAGAGAAAGAACTGGGAAGTCATATTTTATGCATTCAGTGTAAAACGCAGATTGCCTCAATTGAATGAACATTGTTTTGATCATCATGCTTATCACATTTAGTTTTACTGCTTGTCTCGAAGCCATGATATGAACAAAATGAATTCCCCTCAGACACATTCCTGTGGGACTTAACCTTTATTCTCATCCAGATGGTTTTTAATACATTGTGAGTATTCCATTACAAAGACAAAAGAAGAGACTGTGACGAGTTGCTCTTCTTATGACTATGTGTGCTGTGTCTGTGGGTATGTGACAGCTTCGTAATTACCTGGCTGACTATAAACTCAAATGCCAGGCCAGAAGGGAGGCTATATGAAGGCAGGTCATTAAAACGAGACACAGCTCATTAGCCTCTGTTGAATACCACAGGTCTGACCTGTTGCTCTTTATTCTTCCTGAGGATGATAAATAAGAGTTTTTAGCCGTGCGGCTCTGTGAGGCTGTACTGAAGCGCAGCGCTGCTTTGAGGTAAATGCTGACATCAGCATAATAAAATACTCTCAGTGCCGATGGTACTTACCCTCTTCACCATCTTAGTTTAGCATGTTAGCGTGCTTGCATCTACAAATTAGCAGTAAAGACAGTTGTGCAGCTGTACAGTTAAAGTACAGCTTAGGATGTTGGGAACGTAATTATTTTTGCAAGTTAGTTAGAAAGTGGCTGTGGAAGTCGGGGGTTCGAATCCGGCTTGTGGCTCTTCTGTGTGAATTGCATCTTCTCCCCTTGTAAGCTTCCTGGGTCCTCCAGTTTTCTCCCACAGTCTAAAAACATGCAGCTTAGGTTAAATTATTAATGACTATGAAATAAAAATTCCCATTGTAGTCAATAAGAGCACGAAAGATTGTCTGTCTCTATAACCCCTTTTATAGAGCCGTTTCATGCCGACATTTATGGCTCTGTAGCATCTTACCTGCACTATAAATGCGCCCGAAGCGCCCACAGATTTAGTCACAGTGGTGGAAAATTGGTGGGACTGTTGGAAGCGGGACCACTATGAACGGGACATCCCAGCAAGGTGAATCGAATCACTGTTCACTGAGCCGCCATTGCTAACTGTGCATAGCGTCCGCTGCTTATTGTAAACAAACCGGCATGCTAACTGTACTGTGGTTTCCGCCGCTCATTATAAACAAACGCTAACCGAGTGTCGGGTAGTGAACACATCCTGCTGCAGCACATACATACTGTACTGCTACAGAGCTAACTGTTAGCCTGTTAGCACTGTGCTACTGCTCAGCACTGCTGCTGCTCTGTCGCACGTCACTATCATCTCCTCCCACCTCAGATCTTTCCGGCAATAAAGCGGGACATTCTCGGGACCGCATTATGAAAGGGACTTATGTGCCAGCCCTGTGATAGTCTGGCGACCTGTCCAGGGTGTACCCCGCCTCTCGCCTAATGTCAGATGGGATCAGCTCCAGCCCCCCGCGACCCGATTTTGGATTTTTGGTCAAGGATAATGAATGACTGAAATCAGAAAGTTCAGGTAAGTTACTAAAAATATTTGGATAAATTGTATCAAAACCCAGTCAAAACTTTTTTTTTTCTTTCCCTCACTGAGTGAAATGACCTGGAAGTATCTAAGTGGCGGCTATTATAAGAGCTGGTTGGATTCTCTAAATGCGGAGGAAATGTGCTTTGTTGCATCATTTCTTATCTTTAGCACAGGATACATGGACCCTCCTGTATGAAAGTAAAGAACACAATACAGTCACAGAATTACTCCATGTGGGAACACCCCATGTGGCCACAAGACAACCCCCTGCAGGGAAGTGCCAGTTACGTTTTTTTGTGTGCCTTGCTGTTTTATGAAATAATTCTTCCCTGACTGCAGTCCTTAGCTTTTGTGTTGCATCGAACCATGTAATTGAAGTACTGAAATCGAAAAGTTTGCAAAATGAACAAAGGACTGTGGAGTAATTTGAAAGAATTGAATGCTAGAAAATCAGCAAAGCTCACTCGGTGTTCCAGGCTTTATTGTTAAAATCAATGAAACAAATAGGAGACAGGGATTGGATGGTGGACTGCAGATGGCGGTTTTATGCCTGCGGGATAGTTACTTTGATCAATCGTCAGAGGACTTCAAAGGCTGTAATGGCACTGGCCTGCATCAATTACAGCTTGTTGGAGTGTGTTCCTTCCCAAATTGTTTCCGTTCTTTCAATTCTGTGACTTCAGTGCGGTCTCGTAAGTGAACATGGAGACGGATAAACACAGCTTTCTCTCACATAGATTGCCGTAATCAGAAGTGTTTATGTAAAAGGTGATCTTGTGAGCATCACAATTTGCTCTGGAGCTCTGTGCGTCATTCGGAAGCCGACAGACAAGGACTCCCCGCGGCCCTCCTCATGTCTAAGAGGTGCTCATCACTGTACTTCTCCAGAGATCTTGCACTTGTGTTGGGCAGTGTGCTCTGGTGATGTCACAAATGACTGGCCCTCAATGTGCTTTGGCTGCACATGCAGAGATGTGTGATTAGCGCCCACACAACAACAACAACACTTCAATCAAAATGCCACTATCTGCATTTACTCTACCATCCACCTTCCGGTACTAGAGCTGTGTCCGTAGATGAACCTGCATATTTATGGTTATGACACAACAAATGGTCCCTAGATATTGTCTCTATCAAATGGAGTAACTCATGATAAGCACAGCAATAACCCCTAGCCATGTCTAGATGTGGCAATATTGATTCCGAGAATAAAAGATCTACTAAACACTTCTCAGCAGTGTTTTTTTCCTTCTATAGCAGACGCCTCTGAGAGCCCTATAGATCTGTCTGGGAGATTTGTTCAATCTGGGGGAGCAGAGCTCACAGTCCTGAAAGATTTACGAGATTATTAACAAACTGGTCCCCCTCTGTTTTTTCTTATAAGCTCTGGTGCTGCATTCGTGGAGAGTGGGATGTTTTAGAAAGACTTAGATAGATGCCTGTGATCTCTCACTGATCCGGTGAAGCCCTATGAACGTGGGATGATCTCTCAGACATCTACCTCAGTCTGCACCCTGCAGGAGATCACAGTCTAAACCGCTTCTCATGCAACCAACAGGAGATTTTAGGTTGAGAGATTTAGACACCCTTCCCACATTTGTTGCGAAAGACACATTCTGTCTCGGAGCAGTGAGAAACTTACAGAGCAATTTGGTGATTTGTTGGCAGGCGAGTCAAAAGCTATGAAAGGCACAGATGGCCTCTGCTGGTGGTGGTGCTGTCCGTGCAGAGGTGGAGTGTCAGTGCGGAACATGGTGAGGTTATGAGGGTACGAGGAACTGACTGTGGATGTGAAGGAAATGTTTTCTTGAGGTATTTTATTTTATATGTGTTATTATATTATTTATTTTGGTTGATGCAACATTCATATCGTCACCCTGTTAGAATAATCGCCTCACTCATTTTTTCAAGTTTTGCAGGAAACACAAAAAACTTCACCAAAAGTGTAACATATGACATTTATTGATAATTTCACTCAGAAAGGATGTAACAAAGGATGGCAATTGGCATAGTAAAAATAATAACTGTGTGTAAATTATGTAACTTAAGAGAAATGAATGACTTAGGCAATTTTTGGAACATGCCTTTGTGACTTAAGCAAGATATGGTAACACTTTATTTTGAAGGTGTCTACATAAGAGTCACACAAGCCTGTCAGAAACATGACATGACAAGTATCATGACGAGCATTTATGTTACTTCAAAGTGTCATTAATGTTCATGACACATCCCATGTCATGTTTATGACACGCTCATGTCACTCTTATGTAGACACCTTCAAAATAAAGTGTTACCATATCTTGCTTAAGTCACAAAGGCATGTTCAAAAATTGCCTAAGTCACATTTTATTTTGACTTAGGCATAATAAATCAGCTTAAGTCACACACTTGACATAGGCCATTATCTTAAAGGGGTAAAATCACATGATCTGATCAACTGAGGATGTAGGTGATTTTACCATAGGTGGCTATGAGGAGATGATTTAGGCAAAAAAACACAATTTTGACAAAAAATGACCTAGGCGATTATTTTAACAGTGTGACGATATATATTTACAGTACATTCACCTTCATAAAGGCGAGGATTTCAATGTCACTCAAAATGTCAACAGCCTTAAGCTGCTGCATATTGTCTGAAAGGAGAAGTGGCAATGGTTGACACCTGTAGTAAAAAGGTGACAGCATAACTTCCAAATGCATTCACAGACTTATACACATAGATGTCTTAAGAACTCAAACTAAAATAACTAAATTAAAGAAATCAAGAACCCCAAAACATAATTTTCCCCAACTCAAACTGCAAACAAGGTCAACTGACTCTTTCTGTTATAAACTTTTAAGCCATGGAGGTTCATATTTGTAAAATTTTAATCAAAAAAAAAATGTGAATCTCATTCTGGCTTCTTCAAATACTGCTGCATCTCAGAAATTAAAATCTCAAAGGGGAATGTAAGATTCTTATTTGAGCTGTATGAGAGGGATAGTTAAAGTTAGGCAGTTATTGGATGGCGTACTTAGATTTAAATGGGAGAAGAGATGTGAGGTAAATTTGGAAGCTTTTAAAGTAGAGCCTTTATCAATAAATAACACAAGATCGCTGCTTTTTCTTGACTGTAAACAGGTCCATCCATCAGTGTGACACGAGGAATAATAATAAGTATGAAGGTTGTCAATTGTGATAAAGCATAATGCATTATGGTAGCTAAACTGTTGATGGGGCGGCATACTGCTGCAGAAAATCTCTATAGTCAAGGACAGTAGGGAAGCATGACTCAACAATAGTTCAATGTTTGGGAAAAGAAAACATTCTTTAATTCTATACAAGAAACTTACTTTGATTTTTAGTTTTTGAGTCAAATGTTGAACATGAGTCTTAAATGTCAGTCTGCTTTCAGGCCATATGTCTAAATATTGTATGACTCAGTAAGAATAATATGGAAATTGAAATTACAACAATATTATATTATATGTTAGTATACTAAAACGAGATGGTACAGCAATAATAGGAAATGTGAAAAATAGGTGTGAATTGATGCAGCAGGACATGCATTTTCAATAGAAAATTACAGCAGGGGGCACTATAATCAGTGCTGTATGTACACTGTGTTGAGATCACCTTTATAAATTGAATAGAAGTGTACAATAAATGTTTCTTCCCACTTATATATGTTCCTTTAGATATGATTTAGGCCAATTTTATCAGACTCTCCTGAGAGAAGAGGGTCTGTCTTTTAGCCTCGCCCACCTGCAGATATAAACAGTGGGGTCTCTGCATAAGCAGTTAGTGTGTCTGAGGCTGTGTTGTTATGAGGAATGGTCTGGGAGCGGTAATTGCTCATGAATGAAGCAGGATGCTGGCGGGGGGCTTCGGAGCTCACACAGCCAGAGGGTGATTTATCAGAGCACAATGGCACAGTGACTCTGATGACACAGAACTAAAGGAGCTATCAGAACACCATCCAAGACAGACATGGGAGTTGTATGATGGAAGAGGCTTAGATCAGAGAGAGTCAGGGCAGAAAAAGTGATAGGCCACAGTGATTATATTTTTTCATTCTCCTAACAGGCAGCTGAAAGGTCTGATGGCAGAAATCCTGAACAGTGATACAACTTGCTGACAATGTATGGAACTGATTTAGTTTAATTCCTGATCCATACAACTAATAAAAATGGTCTTATGTCTTATGTAATAAACACAATGGATTATGTAAATATAACACAACATAGAGCTCAAAACACTTGAAATGCATAATTTCTATAGGACCACTCATTTCCTTATGTGAGTGTGTAAACAGGTGTAAGCCCCCCTCTGCTGTCTAGTGATGCCACCTACTGGTCAAACCATAGACGTACATACAATTTGAAACTCAACGGTGCACGTGTCTCTTATCAACAAGACTCATACAACTCTTGCACATCTTGGTACTCCAGCCTTAGTGTATTTGCTCAAGATGGGTTGTCTCTTATGAACCAGACAAAGCGTTCCTTTGTTAGTAGTGATTAACAGCACTTTCCCTTCTGTTGCTGCCTCTGTGGACTCATGATAAAGACACAATAACCTGCAGAAAAAACGCCCTGTAGAATGTGATTCAGTTATATATATATTTGTGCCGTTGGTGTGTCCATTATGGTATTTACATTACAAGAATTTTCGGTAACGCTTTATAATAAGGTCCTTAATAACCACTAATTAACAAGTAATAAGGCATTGTTCTCGCTTCAGATCCCGTAATTGCAAAAAGCATAGTTAACTTATAGTTAACTTATAATAGATGAGCAATAAAGTATATTGTAATATCAATAAGGAAACAAAATAAGATTAATAAAGGCATGGCAAAGACATAATGGGTGGGTTATGGGTGTTTGTAATGCTATTATGAACAATTATAAGATACTCATGAGGCTTTTATTAATGTTCTTAAGCATTTACAAACTGTTAACAAGTTTGTTATTAGTGCTTATAAATCTCTTATAGCCTGCTATTAGCTGTATTATAATGTCGTTATTAACACTTATATAAGCTTATGAACACACAATAATGTTAATAAGCATCTTGTAAGGACTTACAAGGGCCTTATTACTTGTTAATTAATGGTTATTACAAGGACCTTAATATAAAGCGTTACTGAATTTTCTTGCATGCAAACTGGATTTGGATATTTTGACTCAGCAGGTGCTGGGTATCCGTCTCAAAGCTGTACACCTGTCTTTGACTCAGATTCCTAATGAATCCCACCCCGTGTAGTTCACCAGGGCCTGTGTCCGATCTTGGCTATCCCATGTTTTTAAGAAGGAAAACTAAACATAGGGGGAACAAAGAGCCCACTGTGTCTGCTGGATATATTCGTCACCTGTGGTAACACTATGATGTAGTGGAGCTGGGATTACACGGGTTTAGGAATGTGAAGGGTGACAGTTTGGACAAGATGGCTATTGTTGAGAGTAACACCTGAACTGGTAGCAGAGGTGAAAACTGATCAGAAGGAGATGGGAAATGGCTCATCTCCGGCCAAGGAGCGACTCTGGCAAAAGTCCATGAGTATGTGATCTTACTGTCTGGAAGGGGCTGCAGAATAAAGCTGTCCCAGAGCTGATCATACCACAGTTACAGCAAGTCATAGGGATTTTTAGCACATTGAATCCAAAAATCCAACGAGGAATTAATGTTTTCTTCATGTTTGCACTGTTTTCTTATATTAAAAGGTACTTATCCATAGTCAGTGTGCTAAGCTAAGCTAAGCTAAGCAATGTACTGTTGTAGACAAGGGCAGCAGCAAAACATATTCTCAAAAATCTATATCATTTTAAGTTGTAGCAGAAAATGCTTCTTGACTAAAAATAACTTAGCGAGACCTTTTCAGACCTTTCATGTTCAGATGTTCTTTAGTGAAAATTAAAGAAGAGCAAAAAACATACATGTGTGCGTTCATGCCGTGGTTCCACATTTCTGGCTAACACAACAAACTCTGACGTAATCAAGTAGGTTACTTCTGCTCCTAGAGCATCTTGGGAAATGAAGTCTTTTTTAATGCAACTCCAAATAAATGAAATTAAATGTAGTCTCTTTCTAATCACATATTCCACACATGAACTGTTTTTAATAATATTACTGTTAACTTATATTTTAACCTGTATTAACTTATTTATTCTTTTATTCAGACGAATAAATTCTCAACATAAGTCTTTATTTAGAATACTTTTACCAGTTTTCCTTACTTTCAGCTGTGTACGTTAACACAGGAGGAACTGAAGCCACTGTCTTTGCTGTCTTCAAAGCCACCAGACTCCATTGACAAAAACAGTAATTTACCTTGCAGATCACGGCAGTTGGTGGTTTACCGCTGCCTTGATTGTTTTGTTTGTTCTTGTTATGGTACAACTTTGGTGAAACGGAGCTAATGTTTGGTCAGTGCTCCATGGCATCACTTTTTAATGCGCTGGGAACCCACATGCACTAACATGCATGCACAGCTGGAACAGCTACCAGGACAAAGAACAGAAAACTGCACTATATCTTTACATAGCACATTTTGCATTTGTTTGCTGCTATGTTAACCCTTTATCAGGCAAAGAACTATATTTGGTAACTTCAGTGGATATCAAAATGAGATACCCATGTCTCTCTGTGAGGTCGTAGAACCAAATGGATTTCTTCCAATTGTCCAATCAGTATAATAATAATATTTAGAGAAAAAAGTAGCACATTTACTAGATTTCAAGTGGCAAATCTGCCACAGATTTACGAGAAAAAAGTGAAAAAAAATAATTTTCTTGCAGATTCACCACTTTAAATGTCATAAATCTGCAAAAAATTTTATCGTAGATTTGCCACTTTAATCTCGTAAACTTTTTTCTCAAAATATGACCCCCCTCCCCCGGGTCCGTATGTTTTTTTACACATTCCACAGTCCACATTCTGGCTGTATATAATATCCTCCAATATTCTCTAGGGTTGAAATTGGAAATTTGCAAGTATATCAATGAGTGCCCTATTAAGGGTTAATATTCTAAATGTCATGTACAGCACATTTTAAACAATAAAGCTACTCCCATTTTGTGTGAGGTAAAATTACTGTTTTTGTCAATGGGGTCTGGTGACTTTGAACAGGGTTGTTTGACAGCAAAGTGGTGAAAATATTGTTCATTTAGCATACACTGAAGCAGGTAATTATTTTTTTTGTTTTGATGATGCCCCCTTCCATAGCAGTACATTGTTTAGCTTCTTTGCCAGGACAGCTGCTCCAAATTTGGGGCATCCCAACCGCCATCCAATGTAGGTAACACACTGACTTTGGGTAATTAGCTCATACAACCCCACTTCAATAAATCCAAACTGTCCCTTTAAGGTCTAGGTTTAAACTTTTTTAGCTTTAACTTTTGGATGAAGATGATGACAATAAACTTCTGCTCTGTTGCTAGTAAGCCTCTTAAACTGTTCTATAACAAAATCATGTTTGTTTTCAGCTTCCTTTGCAATACTAACTGAGGCAAAGACGGTAACACTTTAATCTCGTTTTCAAATCTTTCAAGTTTAAGTCTTTGCCAGAGGACAATTCATGTAGACTCAAAGACTACTGCTTTCAGAAGTTTTGTGGCTATAAACCTTCACAAACTGTCAGTAGAACAAAGTTGTCATTTTCAACTTTCAACATGTTCAGATCTGAGCGCTTTCCTGAACAGAGCACTGTTTTCAAGATCACTGCATACTCATATTTTTCAAATAAGAAACTTCTGAAGGCCCCGCGGCTCTGACAGCTGTTCCACCAGAATCAGCTGTAACAGATCCAGGTATGGACTTTATGAAGAGTGAATAGCATTACTTTATTTCCAGCCCAGATGGGATACATTAGGGAGTAGGCATGGTCAAGTAAACCAGACTATTTTAGCCTCCTTATGGCAGTCTGTGCCCTTTGCATTGGGCGGCCAGCTGCTCAAAGTTTCAGATCTTTCTTTTTACAAACATGGAATAACATTTGGAAGGCTGGGAATTTTTCTTCACACATATGTAAGGTGCATGTCACGCAGGGCGGGGAGGGGATGTGAATGGAGCGATTGAGAGGCACGGGACCCTGCGGAATGCACCGGAAACCACTGTCCAGATGTGGAGTGGCAAGACAGGGTGGGGGGATATGGGATAGTGGGGGTGGGGGTGGGGGGGTTGGGGGAGTGCAAAGTGAAAATGGCATGTTACATGTGTACAACAAAAAAGGGATGAATAATTTGAGCAACAGCATTGGGACAGTCCACACTATTAAAAAATCTTTCTTTGAATGACATAATGTCACATGGTCGGGTGGCTCCGTTGTCCAGTGTCAGTGTCTACATCAGGGATGGGCAACTTAACCCTTAATAGGACACTCATTGAAATACTTGCATTTCCAAATTTCAACCCTAGGGAATATTGGAGGATATTATATATTGCCAGAATGTGTAAAAAAAAAAAACATACAGACCTGGGGGAGGGGGGTCATATTTTGAGAAAGAAAGTTTACGAGATTAAAGTGGCAAACCTACGAGAAAAAAATGCGCAGATTTATGAGATTTAAAGTGGTGAATCTGAGAGAAAAAGTTTTTTTTTTTCACACTTTTTTCTCATAATCCTGCGACTTTTTTCGCGTAGATTTGCCACTTTAAATCTCTTAAATCTGCGACTTTTTTTCTTGTAGATTTGCCACTTTAATCTAGTAAATTTGCCACTTTTTTCCGAATTATTACCTGAAGTTACCAAATATAGTTCTTCGCCCGATAAAATGGTTAATGCTGGAGGGGGCCACAATTTTTCATCGACACTACCACAGGGCCACATATACACTGTAATGAATTTCACTGTAAAACAACAGTTAAATACTGGCAGCAGGGACGCCAGTATTTAACTGTTATTTTACAGTCCATGTACTATAATTTATTTTAACAGTATATATATATTATCCTATTTTGGATTACAGTATATGACCGAAGGATAATGGTGGGTGTTGTGGTTATTTTACAGGGCATTTATTGTAATTTATCAAACAGTATAATACCGTTTAATGCTTTTAAATTACAGTTATCTATTGTTATTGACCAATTTAACTGTTAATTTACATGTGAGGGATGAATATTTAACAGTATTTTACAATTATTACAAAATACTGTAGGATACTGTTGTAAATCCACAGCAATTTGTTACAGTGTAGGACCGTGCACTTCACCAGATATGATGAAACTGCAGTTTTAAATATGTTTACAGTGCAGTAACTTAACATATTTCATGCTCAAATGCATGAATAACAGTATAAATAGGAATACAAAAGGTTTGAAGAAAATAAAAATAACCACTTACTGTGATTTCTTTTTTTTAGTGCAAGAACAGCAGACCAACATTAATTCCAAGAAGTAATTTTGTGCATTTTTACACTGCACTTTTGAGATTTTATGCTCAAATGCATGTAGTTGTACTGAGGGCCACTTCAAGTGAGGGTGCGGGCCGTATGCGGCCCCCGGGCCTCCAGTTGCCCATCCCTGGTCTACATTATGTGCATTAGCAGAATGTAACTGGACTACATATCACCACTTTAACAGGTCACAGCATTGAAAGGGTTTCACAATACAAATATCTGGGTGTTTAGTTGGATCAAAAACTCACATTCAAATTTCATATTGACATACATACAAGTAAATTTAAACAAAAAATCGGATATTTATACAGAAACAAAACAAACTTCCCTCTGTTCTGTAGGAAATTGATTATTCAGGCTTCAGGTCTTTTTATCAGTTCTGGATGATGCTGATATCTATAAACATTCTTCTGCCTCCACTCACACACTCTGTTTATCACTCAGCACTACGATTCATCACTGGTGACAGTTACTCCACCCATCATTGCTACTATACAACAAAGTGGGATGGGCACCTGTATCTGTGAGACGAGACATGCACTGGTTCCTCTTCATTTATAAAGTCTTGATAGGCGACATGCCATCATACCTCAGCACCTTATTAAACTGGTCACATAGTAATTATCCAACACACTCTAGTGATTAATGCTCAATGTTCCCCAGACTAATACTGAATTTGGAAAAACAGCTTTTCGTTTCTCTGCTGCATCTACCTGGAACATCTTACAACATTCACTCAAACTCAACACAATTATAACTATGGGCCAGTTTAAAACTATGATAACCAATAACTCTGCCTTTCACTGTAACAGTTTTTAATGTTTTTGCACATGTTTTGTCTGTGCTGTTTGCTCTTCATTGTGTTTTCTCTGTATTCACAACATCATTGTAAATGAGGTACATTTACTCAAGTACTGGTACACAGTACAGGGAGGAAGAAGGGCTTCAACAACTGCGTGTTTTCATAAATGATAAATGATTTATATATTTGTTTATTTAATCTATTTATTTTCTTTTTTTTGTAAATAGGTATTACGTAAATATGTATGTTTAGGAAAAAAAATGTTAATTGATTAGTGGAGAAGGGGTAGGTTTAAATAAGCATGCTTCATCCTACTCCTTTTCGGACATGTTGCGTTCACATTATAGCTTTTGTTTTGACTATTGCTAGTTTTGTTTTGATTATTCGCATTGGATTTGTTTGTTTTTGAGCTTACTTTGTTGCGTTACTCGCACATGTTCGAAATAAAAAAGCTGAACTGAACTGAACTGAACTGAACGGAACTTGAGTATTTCCATTTAATGCTAGTTTATATTTCTTCTCCATAACATTCAGAGGTGAATACACATCTACATTCATTTGACACTTATCAATACTTTTCTCAGACAAAAATTATGATATTCTTATATGACATAATGAGGTTCTGTGTTATTACTCTACCTAGTATCTGAAGTTGCCTCCACATTGAGGAACTGCAACATTAAAATATTCTTCTTACACCTATTTGTTAGTGAAAAACTAATAAAAAATAAAAAATAAAAATAATACATTATTCTAAAAGTGAATAACACTTTTAAATGTGCCTTTCTGCACACTTTGCTTTTTAAACATTAAGTCCATTTTGCTGATAATGCTGTTGCACTTTTGCATAAACATAGAATAGAATAGAATAGAATAGAATGCCTTTATTGTGACTATACACATGTACAATGATATTTGACTCCAAAAAGCAGCGTGACTATAAATAAAAAATATATAAAATATACACAATATACACAATATAAACATAAACATACATAGGCAAGTAAATGTAAAGAAAAAAACCTGAAATTTAAATATATATATATATATATATATATATATATATATATATATATACGATAGTGTAAACATAGGCAAGAAAGGGAGGTAAGGTGCACAGTCTTCAATTCAATTCAATTTGCCAGAAGCAGGTATGATGCTATGCAGTGTTCATAGATATATTGCACAAACATTTTTAATTCAGGCCTTTTACATTGAGTATATTTTGATTATAGCATTTCTATGTGTTGTGCATGTGTTGTCTTGTTGCTTTCGGGCCTGTATTTCCAACCATGATCCATCTGCCTGTAGGTCTGACTTTTTCAACATAACATGAACCTAATTCTCTTTTAAAATGACCCTGGAAGGGAAGTGTTGATAGGCGGGAGAGTGGTTTTATGGACCTGTGCACCCAGGGGTCCATTTGACTAATTGACACTCACAACCCTGTGAAAGAAAGCATCAGTAGGCGGCTTTTCAGCAGTGATGAGCTGTGATGACTTGTTTCTGTTTTATCTGGATTGTTTCCCACAGCGGTCTACTTCAACAGTTCTGTAAGAGGAATGCCTCTTACATCGATATATATTAAACCATGCTGTGTTTTGACCTTGCATCCTGATGGTATTGTCAGTTTTCCAAATAGAAAAGTCGAGAGTGTATTTCCATCGAACACTAAGGGTGCGCTCCTTATGTGTTTGTGCTGATTGGCATGTCGGCATGTATCCGTATTTTCTATAACAAGTGGTTGCTTGTGTGTGGCTCCGCAGCGTATTGTAGTTATTAAAGTCAGTAAGAAAGGAGTCTTTGTCACGGCCATCATCTAAACCCAGTCACACGGGCCATCTTGTGCCAGAGAGCCCAACTCATTTTTACCACTACATTCCTGGGCTGTTTGGTAAGCCCATAGGGGTCCTTTCCCTTCTCTCCTCCTCCTCCTCCCTCCCTCCACCTCCCCCCGTCTGGATTCCTCATTCCATCTTCATTTGGGCCCTAATGGGAACATTAGTCTCACTCAAACACACACACACATGCACACATGCGAGTGCTTGTTTAAAATGTATGTCCAAATTTATGAAAAAACTCTACTTTTGTGATTCATGTATTGCAAGGTTGTAATAGTTTGGGATTTTTTATTAGTTTTAGTTAATTTTTGTTTTCAAATTCAGTTAGTTTTAATGAGTTTTGGAGTGTGTTTGCTTTTAGAGTGTGTTTGCTAGTTTTAATTAGTTTTAGTTTTAGTTTTTGGAAAATGCTTAGTTTTAGTTTAATTTTTATTAGTTTTAGTTTCTTTTTTGTGATGGGGTATTTGTTGGGTGCGATTCAATAAGGTCACAATAAAAGTTGCCTTTATTTCCTTTGTCTGATCCATCTCAGCCCCCATAAGGTTATTAAGTCATAACACCAGATGAAATAGATTTCATATCAACCAAAAAGGTTTAAAATGAAAAAAGTTGACAAAGACAAGAAATAAGGACATTTTCACTATAATTTTAGTTAGTTTAAGTTAGTTTTGTATATATATATATATATATATATACACACACACACATACATATATACACATACATCTATATACATACATACATATTCAATTAATGTTTTTGTTCATATCCCTAGCTTCTGAAGAAGTGAGGACCAGCCTAAATTACCTCAAAATATTTCCTCATTCTCATAGTCTAGACTTCTTAACCGACCCTTGCAAAAACTCAAGTAGAAGATCAGGCACACACACACACACACACACACACACACACACACACACACTTGTACTTTGTGAGGGCCCTCATTGGAATAATGAATTCCCTAGCCCCTTACGCTAGCCCTTAACCTAACCTTCACCATCACAACTAAATGCCCAACACTAACCCTAACATCAGCCTAATTGTAACATTAACCCTAAAACAAAGTCTGAACTCTGCAAACAAGCCTTTAAAGAAGTGAGGACCGGCCGAAATGTCCTCACTTCACAAAAAGGTCCTCACTCTGTTGGTTAAAAACGTGTTCTGGTCCTCACTATGTAGGAAGTACAAGAATACGGAGACACACACACACACACACACACACACACACACACACACACACACACACAGACAGACAGTCCCTATAGGCTGCTACTTTCCTGAGCAGTCTTGATGACCTCACTGAGCCCTGGGCTGCTGCCAGGCCTGGTCAGTGGCTTTTTAAAACAGAAGGTAGATTGGCAATTCACTTTTTTGAAAATTTCTCGCCCCTTGTTTCATTTAAAAGAGATATTAGACATTAAGTGACACATTCAATATGGATATGACCACTGAGGTTGTCAGAGGTTGTGTTGCACAGTGTGCTATAAGCCCAGAGGGAGCAGTTAAACTGATGGGTTTTGCAGTAATCAGTTGGTTTTTACTGTCTCTGTTAATGTCTCATGCGCTGCTCCCCACATCGTTTCAGTGGCTAACAAACAAACAATCCATTCATCGGATAGCCAGACTCCCTAAGAAACTCAACCGTATGTTTATACATTCTTTCAGTGAAAGAGCCTATTTGCGGTTGAGCTATTCTAGTT
Organism: Centropristis striata; assembly: GCF_030273125.1. Lineage (NCBI taxonomy): Eukaryota > Metazoa > Chordata > Actinopteri > Perciformes > Serranidae > Centropristis > Centropristis striata. Next base: position 30,264,510 of record NC_081529.1, on the reverse strand, counting down.
TCCCATGTTCCACTCTCTCCTGTTGTCTCTCTCAAACATTTTCCAGACTTTCTTCCTCTTTCTTTTTCTCGTTCTCTTCGCTGACTTGTTTACCTCCTTGTCTCTTTTTCACAACTCCTCTATTCTCAATGATATACCTTCGTATGGGTAGATAATATGTTATTCTACATTTATCCAATTAATTCTTTATTTTGGATTGGAATGCATGCAGCCAATGTTACATGCGTTATGTATGGATGACTTCACCTGAAGAGCAGTGGTTGAACAAAATAGGGCTCATCAGGAGCCAAAGGTGTTGGTGGTCGCCCGAACTGTCTTAATTAAATTCTCTATACTTTCATTACATACATAGGGTGGATTCGGGTAATGTGGGACATTTGGGAATGGGGGAAACTTAAGGTTTAGCTGTTTTTTTTCCTGCTTAAAGTAAATATAGTCATCAAAAACCTTTACTATTGGTCTATCATGGGTGTCATGTGCCTGAAATTACATAAAATATTGCAAAAAGTGTCCCACATTACCCAAATTCACTATACAGATCCTGAGTAAGTATCCTGTTTGTCATTATTTTGAGAAACATTCTTATTATTTTTGAATACTCAGTCATTATTTTTAGACACTAACACATTATTTTGAGAAATTATTTCATAATGGTGCGATACTAAGTCAGAATTCTGAAAAAAAAAGTTAGTCTCTGAAAAAATAAAGAAAAGCTATTGACAAAAAGCAGAAACATCCCTCTGCCAATTTGCATGCACTTTTGAGACAGTCCCTACAGTTTTAATTAAATTATATGTACTTACATTACATACATAAAAGAAAGAAGAATTTGTGATGGAACAAAAACTGAAAGTAACTCACCAGAAATTGCACAAAAGTAGGAATACTTTCATTAACATTAATTCCCTGCACATTCATGCTTAAATAATTCTTGCTTTGGAGTTTTCTCTTTCTGAATCCAGCGTCAGTCAATGTGGGTATGAAACTGGTTGTGCACAACTGGTATTTTATTCTCATGTTTGTTGAGTGATACAACGTTATCTATAAAAACATGGTAACCTTATCTTTGTTTGATGGGTTGGATTTTTTTTTACTTCTATGGAAGCAAACGTTGTACTTCTGTGGAAGCAAATAGTGTAAATAGAGTGCAAATAGAGTGTGTGTTTGATGCTCTCAACCACCATGAAGACAGTTTAGTGCAGGTGATAACCTCTATTCTAGCTCCACCAGTGAAAATGAACCACGTTTACCTCGTATAAGTACATTTACTCAAGCTCTTTCAGGTATCTGTTTATAACTTGAGTATGTCAAGTTACATTTTAGAGAAAAATATGACACAATTTCTTCATTTTCTCCATGTATCTGACAGCATGACAGTGCATCAAATACAGGTACATCTCAAAAAATTAGAATATCATTAAAAAGTTAAAAAAAATGTTGTCAATCATTTCAGAAAGTGAAACTCATACATTACATAGATTCAGAGTTTTTCTTGTAATTTTGATGATTCTGGCTTAGAGATAATGAAAACACAAAACTCAGTGTCTCAGATAATTAGAATATTTCTGGTCAGTGTAATGTGATGGTCCTGGGTCAGTGGTGGTTTGGGGCCATGTCCTCTGCTGCTGTTGGTCCACTGTGTTTTCTGAAGTCCACAGTCAACATAGCAGCCATCTAGCAGGACATTTTAGAGTCTTCATGCTTCCACAAGCTCTTTGGAGATGCTGCTTTCATTTTCCAGCAGGACTTGGCACCTGCCCACACTGGCAAAGGTACCAAAAGCTGCTTCAATGACCATGGTGTTACTGGGCTGGACTGGCCAGCAAACTGGGCTGACCTCAACCCCATAGGAGTCTATGGGCTGTTGTCAAGAGGAAGGTGAGAGACACCAGATGAGCTGAAGGCTGCTATAAAAGCAACATGGTGCTGTAGGCTGATCTCCTCCATGCCACCAAGTATTAATGCAGTAATTCATGCAAAAGGAGCCCAACCAAGTATTGATGGATAGAAATGAAGATACTTTTCAGAAGCCCGACATTTTTGTTTAAAATATCTTTTTTCTTTATTGATCTTATGTAATATTCAAATTTTCTGAGACACTGAGTTTTGGATTTTCTTTATCTCTAAGCCAGAATCATCAAAATTACAAGAAATACAGGCTTGAAATATTTCACTTTATGTGTAATGAATCTATATCATATACAAGTTTCACTTTCTGAAATGATTGATGAAAACTATTGAACTTTTTCATGATATTCTAATTTTTTGAGATGTACCTGTATACTGTATTTTTGTTGGATCAAACAGAATATTACATTAATAAAAAATTAACCTGTACCAGCTCCATTAAAACGGATACAGATTTAAGACATTGGCTTCACTTGTCAGACTCAGAGCTCTCCTCTTGGCATCTACTCTAAAGTACTTATGAGTACTTTTTATGCTTTTTTGTACTGCTAACCATACTCTACTTTTACCACCAACTATTTGAATAGTTGATAGAAAATGATCTGAACACTTTGTCTAATCCCTTGAAATTTGACCAGACAATGACTCAGTAGGCAGAAGCCTGACTCACATACTTGTTTTAACATTATTCACACACATCCTGCAAGTAGTATTTTCTTACTCTGACCTTTTATTTTACCTGATATAAATCTTCATGTACCTCATTGTTCAGCATGTGGCATAAATAACAGTAGAACCAATGTCAATGAGTCAGTGCACTATAATAATAAATGATCCATCTAATCTATCATCAGTCGGCTGGTGTAAAATGTTTCGAGAGAACTTTGGTTCTCAAAAAAATATGTCATAAGAGCTTTTATTGGGGCCAATGTTTGATGATGTGTGCATGCATGAGTACTAATTCGGCTAAATTTGATGAAGGATGAGTATATAGGTTTTTTTATTACATAGTAAATAACAAGGGGGTTTTTAGAATATTTGCCTTTTTTTCATTTTATGTTGTAATGTAATATTGGGAGTTTAACTTTAACATTGTGTAGGTGATGATAAGATGCTTTACATTTTTTAATTGAATACTTAACTTTGTGTCAGTTTAGACTCACTTTAGTACAATTTACCAAAGAGTAACTGTCTTTTCAGGATATTTCGGCCTCTGACATCGGTGCTGTTTTAGAAGTACTTTCTGAATCAGGTCCACTCATAGAAAATATCAATGAACACGGAAATGACTATACCATGCAAGATGGGATTTTGGAAGGCTTATTACTGGTTATTTGGTTATTCATCCCTCATAGAACTTAATGTTTGTAATGATTTTTGTCAGTTTACATTCATTTCCCACTTTCTGGAATTCCATCTGACAAACTTAATTAGTTTTCTCTCGTTTGCAGCCAGACTTAATTAATGGATTTTGCTTAATCTATGGGCTTTAACTCCTGCCTCAACATGCCAATGTTTTGGTCAGGCCTGGGCATATATATGGCAGGCACCAGTCTGACTCCCTGACTCTTCCCTTGTGTTAGTCTTGGCAGAGTATCCCTCTCTGCCCTTCCCTATGACAACACATCAGCCATGCCCAACTGCCCAAAAGTTAAATCTCACATGTGCTATGAAGGCCAAACAAAGAAATAATTATCATTGCAGATGTCTTCAGAGATATAGAACAGTGAATAGGGAGAGTTGTGTTTTTCCAGGGATGACAGAGCAGCCCTGCCTTCCTGTTTGTTAAAAGCTTTTGCTTCTCTAACTACACCACATTTCTGTTAAGTGTGCAATTCTGTCATTACAATAAAGTGGTCTGACTGCATACATGATAATATTGCTTTAGAGCCTAATGGATGTGTTCGACCTGAGCTATTACCTCCTTTAGTTGGTTCCCTTTTTCGGTCTTTTGTGCTTTTCTCGAGTGGGTTGTAATGGAGGTCAGAGGTTTTTCTTTGTTTTGTTTTTAATTGACTAGTTACTTGTTTTTTTAGTTCATGGTTACTTGGTCTTTATTTTATTGTCACTAGTTTTATTTAACTGTTATTTATACCCCATGTATATAGTTTTACATTTTAAAGTGTATGTTGTGTGTGACCATTCTATTCTAAAAGTCTGATTTTAGCTTTAAAAGTAAAAATAAAAATATAGTGATTATGGTTTTTAAGGAAATTATTGTGTGTGTGTGTGTGTGTGTGTGTGTGTGTGTCTGTGTGTCTGTGTGTGTGTGTGTGTGTGTGTGTGTGTGTGTGTGTGTGTGTGTGTGTGTGTGTGTGTGTGTGTGTGTCTGTGTCTGTGTGTGTGTGTGTGTGTGTGTGTGTCTGTCTAGGGCATTTCTCTCTGACTGACCTCAGATTTCGTATGTGGCTTGCGCATGGCACCAAGGTGTGCATCCTCGATTTTTTTATTTTATTTCAAAATATCATTATTTACATAGGACGTGTTGCGGCATTGCACTGTTTCCGATTGGACGCCTTTTAGGGGAGCTCCGCCCCATTGTGTGATAGGCCTACACCTGGTCAGTCACACAATTCACTCTGGATTTCCACCCTGACTCACCTCATCTGTAAGTCTATTTAGCCTACCTATCTTTAGGAGTTTTAAAGTGAGCTACAAGGTTCGATTTTCCAATAATATTCAAATAGTTTCCAGCAAATATCAATGTTCAATGTGTATGTGCTGGACGGTGTGCATACCTTATGAAAAGTAAGTGTTTTATGGAGTTGCAGACATTGGCCATAATTGAAAAATCTACTTCATCTCCCACTATACGAATACATACTTCCTACGGGCACTGCACTAGTCAAGTTAAAATGATTTTGCTGCATTTCAATTTGCAAAAATGGTCTAGTTTTGTCTTGTGTTATAAATCCAGAGCACGTCTTTCCTTTTCACCCTACAAGAAAGCCCAAACTCACGCTCACCCAGGCCTGACCTGCCTGCCTGTGTTCATCTCTAAAATTAGACCGTGTAAACCACTGTTGCTTCTGGCTCAAACCTCTAAGAGACTCCATTACCAAAACCTAGTAGCCAGCATTGGCAATGTTGGCCTAAATCATTTTTATGTATTTTTAACTTGTCTTTGAACATTTATTTTCCATTACTTCTGGACCATAACGGCTGACCTCTAAATTCCTTGAGTCACCGACTGGAATATTTTGATTATGGTTTACCAAGATATTGGTGCACTGGTGATAAGTTTATGATCACATATTTTGTATTTATGTATCACATAATGTATTTATAATGTAAGTTATGCATAATTATTGATAAGTAATTGTTGTCTTTCAGTGTGTGAAAGCTTTTTTTTGTCACAGGTGTAACATTCCTCGCCAAGGATGTGTGGGTTAAATCTGTAAATCTAGTTTAAAACAGTTCCAATATTATGACAGACCTGACTGTTTTTAGCTGAAAAAAGAGAAGTTCCTTCCTTCCTTTCCCTTCCAGCTGACAAAACGTGTTCACAGAGACCACAGAGAAAACCTTTCCTCCCTGGATACCCTCAGTATATTACTTCCCTAATTCCTCTGTGGAAACATCTCGACAAACCTGGCTTCAAAACTGCCAAAGCACATTCTGTACTACAACAAGTAATGCGTTGTGCCCTGTTTGACTTCGGAGCCGTGGAAACACAGAGTGGCTCAGTTCCCTCGACTCTGCAGGTGCTGGGAGCACATTTCATAAACACCTGCTGGGAGTTTAGAGTGTGTGGAGCTCTGAATCCTGGCGCATCGACACTGGACTGTGATTGTCTGAGTTACAGTGAGTGATAGACGGTCTGGACTGTCATCTGTTAGTCAGTGAGTCTAACTAAAACTTTGATTTTGTAGGCTATATGAGAGCATTTGGCATGACTCGTGCAGAGGAAATCATAAAAAATTCTTGATTTTTTGTCAGGACATTTCTTCCATTTCCGTTGTCTGTATTAGTCAAGGGCTGCTTGAAGTAATGCCTCGGTGCTCACTTTATCTTCCAGAGCTCCTGGATTGAAGACTGCAGCCGCAGGTCTGGTCTTAACTCCAGCCACAGTCTTCCCCTAAGCCCCAACCCTAACCTCAGCATCAACCCTTCAGCAGTTTAGAGGACTGAGTGAGCTGACCCAAACTTCCCAGGATGAGAAAACTTTAAATCTAAATGTTATTCTTCTGGGTCCTCAAAGGATACATTGTGTGGGGATCCAGAAGGACATACCAGGCTGTGAAAGAGGCTCTTTCTTGTTTTCTGCCCATTGGCCCCCTCCCAGTCTCTCCGGGGCGGCCTGTCTCTCTCTGACAACAGCTGCTTGCTGCCTGTGGAGGCCGGGGGTGAGCGGCGCAGCTCCAGACATCTGTAGGCCCTGAGCCTGGGCCGCCTAGCTCTCTTTCTTTTTCGCACACACACATACACACACACACACACACACATACATTGGAGCCCACAGTCTGCCCAGCACAAAGGACTACATTCATCCCCCTCATACAGTCTCTACTGGTGAAGAGGTCGTCTGAAGCTCCCAAGCTCTCACTCTTTTCTGCCTCCTCTCTTTCCGTCTCCATCTCCTGTCATTCTCCCAGATATTCCCTCCCTTCTCAAAATCCGTCCATCTCTCTCTTTATTGGAGTGAATGTTCGTCCATTCAGGTCCATGAGACTCACACAGTCATTAAACATCGTGAACCGAGCTTAACCAGAATCACAACGAGGGCCGCATGTCTCAATCAGAGAACACACAGTGACCCGTCTTTGGCTTTTGGTTATGTATAAATGTAGGTGTCTTTGAAAAATATGTGGGAAAGTGTTTGTGTGTCCCTCTGTGTGCGTTTTACCTCCTAACCCTGAGAACAGGCATTCCAGTGCAGAGGACTTGCCGACTAAGTTCACAAAGGGATACTGAGAGAGGCCAGAGCGAACAGAGATCCTTTGTACAGAATGAATGTGGCCATGAGAAGTTTGGGAACGGCATGGTTTGAGAAACATCACAAAGTTGCTTTTAAAAAGCCCCATTGGTAGGAAACCATCTACTTTCAACATAGGAGCTTGAGGTTGGCCATATGTCCGTTAACCTGCCTTTGACAGACTGAGCCAGTCACTCAAAACACAACCACACAGTTTGTGGGACGCACTTTGAATGATGAATGTCTTTACGCCAGCTTCACTTTTATCATCCAATATATGTGTATGACAGATGCAGTAGGGCATGAGTCTCAAACTCGCGGCCCGCGGTCCAATTGCAGCCCTCGTGGCGATATTTTGTGGCCCCCACCTTGATATGAAAGTTTAATGTGAGTTTTATATGAATGGCACTTTATCGTTTTGTGGGTGGAAGGTCCCTTTAATTACTTTTTTGAGTAATTTTGTCTTTTTTTGTAATTTTCTGTCTTTTTTTAAATATTTTGTGTCTATTTTTGTAATTTTGTGTCTTTTTTTATAATTGTGTCTTTTTTTTTATTATTTTGTGTCTTTTTTAAAATAATTTTGTGTCTTTTTTGGTAATTCGGTGTATTTTTTGGTCATTTTGTGTCTTTTTGGGGTATTTTGTGTCTTTTTAAAGTAATTTAGTGTTTTTTCAGTCATGTTTGTATATATTTTTGGTCATTTTGTGTCTTATTAGTAATTTTGTGTCTTTTTTTGGTCTTTCTGTGTCTTTTTTAAGTAATTCATTTTTTTCTGTCATTTTTTGTCTTTTTTTCTATGATTTTGTGTCTTTTTTTCGTCATTTTGATGCTGCCTCCAGCGGCCCCCAGGTAATTTGAGTTTGAGACCCCCTGCAGCAGGGTGTAGAAGTTTGACAGACATTTGGCCTATTGAAGGGCCTTTGAGCAATACAGTGAATTGCAACCAGCTCAGTTCAGTTCAGTTCAGTTCAATTCAGTTCAGTTCAGTTCAGGTCTTTATTGTCCCTCAAGGGGAAATTTGATTTACAGTAGAGGGCAAAAAGAAAAACACAAGACAACATAAAGAGGACATGGGACATTAATCACAGTTACAGCAAACAAACAACCAAAAAAACAAAAGTATCAAGCCAATGAAATAGTGGTCACAGTAAAGTGCTGCTAGTAAAGTGCTGCTGAGCAGTGCAATCAAGCCAGGAGGCTGTGGCTCAGTTGGTAGAGCGGGTTGCCCACCGATCAGAGGGCCGGTGGTTCGATCCCCGACCATGGCAGCCTACATGTCGAAGTATCTTTAAGCAAACCCCAAATTGCTTCCGATACTGCGTTCATCGGTGTGTGAATTAATTCTCAATGGTGGCAGGTGGCACCGTTTAGGGTAGCCCCTGCCACCAGTATGAATGTGTGTGTGAACGGGTGAATGAGTCGCAAATGCGACTAGAAAAGCGCAATATAAGTGCAGGTCCATTTACCAAATTCTGTGCATTTATTGTACTTGGAACAAAGGAAAATCTAAACCTATTGGTTTTTACTCTGGGGGACCTGTATCTCCGCCCAGAAGGGAGAAGATTGAATTCCTCCAAGAGCTGGTGGTCAGAGCTGGCCAGGATCGACCGTGCCCTCTGCAAAACTTGTCTGTCATAGATATCTACTAAAGAAAGCTGCTGCACGCCAATTATTTTGTTGGCTACTTTAACAATACTGAACAAACTATTTTTGTTTTGCACTGAGAGGTTCCCATACCAAGAAATTAAACAAAAGGCTAAAATGGACTCAATAAAAGATTCATTAAATAAAGCCATCAGTGTCTTGTCCACATTAAAAGTACTCAGTCTACGCAAGAAATAAAGTCTCTGCAGGCCCTTTTTGCAGATTGCAGATGTATTAAGGTCATGGGTTAAGTTCTTCCCAGGTACTTGTAGCACTCAACCGTCAAGTGAGCCCTTGATTATAGTTGGGAAGGTTGAGTGAGAGGTTTTCCTAAAGTTGATGACCATATCTTTAGTTTTGTGAACATTTAACTTCAGAAAGTGGTTGTCACACCACTCTACAAAGTCTTTCACAACCGGCCCATGATCGACCTCTCCATCCTGGAGCAGACTGATTACACAGTATCATCTGCGAACTTCAGGAGATGCGTACTCATTGTACATGTAAGGGATATTTTATAGTGAATCATTGTGGAAAAAAAACCTTTAAGGGTGATGCAAGTCTTGGTGCAGGGGGTTTATTTCAAAATAATGATCAGCTTGCTGTACATTACCCTGATCATGTATGGGGAGTGGACCATTAATTCCAAATAAACCATTAATGGAGTCAGGTCTTCATTCAACTTGAAGGGGATTATTTTTGCAGTAATGACCCACTATCTGTACATTATCATACTTATTACACAACTACTTGCCAAATAATAAGAAAAACATTGATTCATAAATTATATATTTCTATAAAAGTCCCTGGGGTTCACAACGGCGTCCATTGCAACGGTCTGCAATTTACAGCAACATTCTGCTGTACAATGACCGTATAATGCAGTCATTTACCAATTACAATTTAGTATTTAACAAAGCCATGTTGTTGTTGTTGATGTGGTGTAGCTGATTTTTAACTTTCACATTGGAGCTCCAAACAGGTTTATTGCCGACAGTGCATTTTGCAGGCACACCCATTGGACCTATTAATGGACTTTTTCATTGAAGTCTTTTCTTGGACCTATTTTATTGCACTTCTGTTGGATTTTTTCTACACCAGTATTGGACTTGCTGAAATATAAACCTTGTGTTTTGAGTATATATTTACTATACTACATTCTTAAACTACATATACTACATACTCTCTGTTCATTGTATGCTATTCTGATTTACGCACCTATTTCTCTTTCTCTTGTCTTTTCAATAGACGTCTTGTGTTTTATTATTTTTCTTTTGTGCTCAGTTTTCTTTCTTTTTTTTCAAATTCAATGGAACCATTGACTTTGTAGGCGTTGCTAATCATAACAAGAGATCAAGAGATAAAAGGTACCAGTGTTACACTATTGTTTATACAGTACACCACCTGGCGATTTCATAGTTCAGAGTCTACTCTTAAACCATCTCCATTATTGTTCCCTGAGAAATTGATTGTTCCCGATCAGACCTATGGGTGGCACATGGCTGTATCTCTGCCACTCTGTCAGCTCAGCAGTAGCTATTTGTACTGGATGACACCAGAGAAGATCACACACACTGTACACAAACAGTTTCTTACTTCTTATTCAGACTCACTCATGCTTCTAAAACTAGATGCTTCTAAAACTCTAAAAAGTTATAATATTGCCTGTTGTTATTCTCAAAAGAAATAATGAAGACATGTAGAAATCACTTATGCCTATTTGTAAGTAATTTGCTGACAGTGGTCATAAAATGTGATGCAGACCAGAGTGCATGTTTTAAATCAGCGTGTTCTGATCTCTACATAAACCATGTTTTTAACCCCAGTCATGTCCCATAGCTCAGCAGTAAAACCCATCTAAGCTGTACACCCACACATGCACATATTCATGCGCACACACAGTCAGTGCAGAGCGCAACTTGTCTGCTCATCTGCTTCTGATTAGTGACGACATGAGCGATGCCAAATGGGAGATATGGATCTCATTCCTCTGCAGACAAAGCCTCATTCATTGGCAGAAAGCTCAGATGTGGGAAGACGATTCCTGTGACTTGGACCAGAGCCGGTCCGCTCCTTCTGGGTCTTATGTTGTCCTGTGAACGGGGGGTTGTACCACATGTGTTTGGATGGATACAGGGACGTTGGATCGGACAGTGGGAAGGTGCACATTTATACAGTGTACTGTATTCCTGTCTGAGGAGTGTAGACAGTTGACTTTTGATGTGAGAAAAAATGAAAAAAATTCCATTTAACCCTTTGATGCACAACATATAAACACCTTCTAATGCACAACATGGGTCAAAAATTACCCGCATTCATTTCCCATGTTATTTAGTGCTGGCTGTGTGTTTGAATATCTTTTTTTTTTTATTACAACAGATCATTATATACATTTTTCCTGTCATACTTTATGAAGAAAAATATTTTTTGTATTATTACATCAAGTTTACACACATGGGTCAAAAATGACCTCGTGCATTAGAAGCGTAGTGATACAAAAAGTGATACACTAAATTAACAATTTGAGTACATGTGTAACTATGTTTGTCTTATTATTAAGGTTTAACTTTAAAAGAGTTGTTAGAACCACAAGATTACATTGGAAAAACACATATTTTAACATTTGAGACTTATTAGAGCCACCAAATAATAATTTTCATTTAAAAAAAAACAACAGCAATTTAACAAAATAGGATAGTTAATATTTGTGTCTTCTTTGTCAGGTTTTAAATTGGTGATTGGTGAATTGATGACAACATATAAACACCTTCTAATGCACAACATGGGTAAAAAATGACCTTGTGCATTATAAGCATAGTGATAAAAAAGGGTTTTATTCAAAAAGTAAGAAATGAAAACTAAAAATTAGGATGTATGATGATCAAAAACAAGTTATTTGAGGAAAACCTGCAATACTGAATGATGAAATTAATTTATTGGAAAGATATAGAATACAAAAACTTAGTCAGGTCACTTTAAAACCATGTTGTGCATCAAAGGGTTAAGTGAGAAAAGGTGGAGTAAGACAAAATAGATCCAACAATATATGTTACAAGGTGCAATTAATTGGTTACAATACCTGCTCATGTACTAACAATGAATCTTTTATATGAACATGTCAAGTGATGTGTGTGTTTTGGATAACTTACAGGATCCCAGTAACCTTTTTATTCATCATCTTGTTTGCTTATGTTGTGTTTGGCCAGCAAGTGAATATGTTGCAGCCATAAGCCAGAAGTCAGTGGCCTGCAGACATATACCTGACAGCTGTAAAGGTGATGGCACACCTTGAGAGGACAGGCAACCTTTTGATTGCAGCTTACCAACGAGTCCTCTGACTCCTCTGTGTGACTCACCGTTGAGGAAAAAAACTGACAGGAACCAACGTTCGGGTGAAACTTTACCTTTGAGTTCCAACAAATATATGACTAATACTCAAAAAAAACTGCCCTTTAACCCTTAATAGGGCACTCGTTGAAATACTTGCAAATTCCAAATTTCAACCCTAGAGAGTATTGGAGGATATTACATACTGCCAGAATGTGTAAAAAAATACATACGGACCCGGGGGAGGGTGGTTTACGAGATTAAAGTGGCAAATCTATGAGAAAAAAATGTGCAGATTGATGAGATTTAAAGTGGTGAATCTGCGAGAAAAAAGTTGTTTTTTTCCCCACTTTTGTCTCGTAAATCTGCGACTTTTTTCACACAGATTTGGCACTTTAAATCTCTTAAATCTGTGACTTTTTTTTCTTGTAGATTTGCCACTTTAATCTAGTAAATTTGCAACTTTTTTCTCGAAATCCATGTGGTTCTACAACCAAACAGAGAGACATTTTGATATCCACTGAAGTTACCAAATATAGTTCTTCGCCCAATAAAGGGTTAAAAGCATACATGTAGATACAAACTTGCAGTCTTTATCCCTCGAGAATGATGCCACACATGAAGTCCACAAGGCAATAAATACAACCCAACACGTCCCTTTGTAAGGAAGCCCTATAAAGGTCATATTCTGCAGTTTAAACAGTGTTTATCACCTCAGCAGAACAATGGTTGTAAAGCTCTCAGCTGCAACTGCCTGTGCTTTATAGTGTCCTATAACTCTTAATTCTCTATAATTAAATTATACGTTACATTAAATATTGCGTTTTAGTCAAACATGATTTTGCTCATGACATTAAACACATTTTTATTCCACATGTTGTTCTCATTCCTCAGTTCCTAACTACATTATATGATTATACAGTATGTTTGCAATTCATTTCGCTGAGACTGGCAGTAATTCAACTCTCAGAGGTTGTTGACCTTTCGTTCAACTATGTGCTGGTGGAATACGTCATGGATAATAAGGTGTGCAATTGTTCCGTCTCTGTTCCACACAGGTGTGCAGTGTCATCACTCTCACACAACTCCTTTAATCAATCTGATCTCAGTCGTTACTCTGCATCTGGACTCTATCTCTCCATCTGTATCTCTTCTTCCTCTCTCCGTTTTTCCTCTCTTCCCCTGAACCAGAAAGCCAATCCACTCGCCAAAACGTTTGAGGGCAAACTCATCATAAAGTCATTTCCCCCCATCATATTAAGTGCACATTTTTGAGGGGATAAAAGGTCATTGGCAGATTTATTTCAGACCTGGGAGGCAGCTTGGGTGAATTTGGATCGTGCTGCGAACCTTCAACCACATTACACACTTGCCCAGAAACTCGCTCATGAGACTCGGGTGTGTGGGTTTTTTCCTGTGTGTGTCTATTTGTTTAAGACATGGCTATGTGTTTTTACTGTCTTGATAGGTCCTGATCAACAAAACCAACAAAGGCGGTTTCCAACAAGTGGTTGTTTTTATAAAAGGAAGGGTCTGCTCAGTGTTTTCCAGTGGTGTATCCTTTACAGGGAGTAATGTCATTCAAAGGTGTAAATGTTATTACTGTATCTTAAAGGGATAGTTCAGAGTTTTTGAAGTGAAGTTGTATGTGGTCCTTATTCATAGTCAGTGTATTACCTAGAGTAGACAAAATGCTGTAATTTTACCTTGAAGAACACAAGAGTTGCTGGTCTAACGATGCCAAAATCTGCTGGTTAGTTTGTCTTGTTATGTGACTTTTGTGAATCGAAACTAACCCTTTAACCCATTTAAGCCCGGAAAGCATTACTGCATTTCTACCATTAAAGCCGGGGGCGCATTATTCTACCATTAAAGCCGGGAAAACGGATATGTCGTTTTGTAGTATTTGTAGTTTTTTCCACCTGTTTTCGGTCTCTTGGCCAATGAAATTCTGAATACATGTGGGAGTGTCGCAATGCAACATGGGACTTTTCCAGAACTGAAATCATGACGGAAGACAACTATAGCAGAGGGAGCTCAGATATAACAGCTATAAGCTCTCAAATACTTTTTGAATTTCATTTCTTTCTGCTACAGAGGCTGAAAAATCTATTATTTAGTAGAAGCGTTGACACTTCTGTTGAATTTCCAGAAAAACTTCAGGTTTAAGGGGGTTATTTTAAAATCGCCCAGAGGTTTTACAGGCATTTTTTACAGCCGTTTTAGGCCTAATTGGGTTAAAACACCAAAGTCACACAGTAGCACAAGCAAACTAATCAATTAATTAATGCAGCAGTTGACCACCAACAAGGAAAAAATACTATTTTTGTCAAAGGATTCTGGTGGCTTTGAAGGGGTGGATATGTTGTGGCAGAAGCTGCAGCAAAATGTTTATTAAATGTATATCAATACATGGAGAAAATAGAAAAACCTAAATATATTGAGACATCAATACTTTTAATTTCTTTTTGGTATTACATACTTTAGCATGACTGCTTTATGGCAATATTTTTCATGCAACAATGTCATGATATGAAATTACCTACACTGTAATAGAACACCCAAAGCTCCCTCCCCTTGTCATCATGTTACGCTGCCCAGAGTTTTTATGAATAATGGACTAGAATTAGACTCAAGAAAAAGTTTCTGTGATGCAGCACAACCAATAAGCACCCAGGTAAACAAACACAGTAAGGGCCAGGGTTAAAGGTTAAATACTGGCAAGACTAAGATTGGAGCCATGGTGTCAATAGGAAGTCTTCTTACAATAATACAAACTGATACCTGCAGTGTGAGTGAGTGTGTGTTTGGGCCTTCCCTTCCCTCCTAACTCCAGTGGCAGCTATCTGAGCCTCAGTAGGAACCTAGCGATGTAGCGAGTCAACTCGACAAAATCCGAGTACAGCACCACCAGGTTTTTCTGTAATCTGCGAAAACAAGCAAATGTTTTGGGCTTTTCTCTCCTGGGCGCTCCCCTCCCTCTTCACCGCATGGAGCAGGGTTCATTTGAAAGGCGCTGTTTGTTAAGGCTTTAGCGGTTAGTAAGTGCTTCCTTTGTTTGGTGGGAGCGCGGAGACGGGGGGTTAATATCTCCCAGGGAGTGCATACAAAGAAGGCCTTCAGCTCCCCTGGCCGGAGAGGGGTGGCTAGATGAATGAGGCCGGGCCGTGGGGCAAAGGTGCCAGGGAGGGCACGGGAGGGTGGGGAGGTGCAGGGGGCAGGAGGCAGGGGCGAGTCTGGGAGGTCACAGGGGTATTAGGACGATGGAGGGGGTCGGAAAGGCTGCAGGGGGCAAGAGGCGAGTATTTAACTTCTGGGTAGTGGTCGGGAATAGAGAAGTGACTTTGAGGCTCGGGGTCACCATCAGTAATGTAAGTTTTGGGTTAACCCTTTATCAGGCAAATAACTATATTTGGTAACTTCAGAGGATATCCAAAATGAGGTCCCCATGTCTCTCTGTGAGATCGTAGAGCCACATGGATTTCTTCCAGCTAATCAGTAAAGATCAGGCTACGTCACAGACAGTGACACCATGACATTTGACCAATCACTATAATAATAGTATAATAATATTAACTTTATTGAAAAAACAGAGTTATTCTTCAGTACGAGGAGAACGAGGGGGGGAAGTAGCAAATTTACTAGATTAAAGTGGCAAATCTACAAGAAAAAAGTCGCAGATTTAAGAGACTTAAAGTGGCAAATCTGCGTGGAAAAAAGTCGCAGATTTACGAGAAAAAAGTGGGGAAAAAAACGTTTTTCTAGCAGATTCACCACTTTAAATCTCATAAATCTGCGCATTTTTTTTGCATATATTCGCCACTTTAATCTTGTAAACTTTTTTTCTCAAAATATTACCACCCGTCCCCTATTCTCTACGGTTGAAAATTGCAAGTATTTCAATGAGTGCCCTATTAAAGGTTAACCCTCTGAAATCTTGGGCTATTATGTCCGTTAAAAAAACTGCTAAAAAATCTTCACCATGCCATGTTGGTATCAGTTTTTTCAGCGTTACCTCACCTATATGTCCTGAAAATAAGGGTTTAACTTTGACTTACTTGATAAAAATGTTGAACTCAAAAGAAACTAAGGAAAACATAAAATCTGATCTTGAAAATTATGTTTTAAAACACAGAATTTTAAATATTGCAAATATGAATACAGGGTGCTGTAGCGGCACTCCGTTTGGTCTTCCTTCTTAACTGCGCCACTTCTATAGTCAGTCGATAAAAACACTCTTTTTCCACGCGAACGGCGAGAGATGACAACTTCTTTGTCTTTAAAATGTTTACTTAAAAACAACAAAGTAAATTACAAGCGTGACGCACGGTCAAAAGACTGTGTTGCTTCCACCATGTTCCGACTAAAAACGAAACTTAAGATAAACAGTTAGTTACCATAGTTACCACTATATAGTGACATCACAATGTAAAATTTAAAGCATTGAAGCATTTTTAACCCTTTAAACATTACACATTGTATATTTTAAACTAACGTACTCTAAGTATTGCATGAATTACAATGAAATTATTATCATTCATTTTTAACTGTTTTTTTAACTTAAATTATTATTGATGAACTGGCCCTTATTGGCCCTTACAGGTGCATTTATAACATATAAGAGGTAAAATGAGGATAATCTCTAGTTCTATATTTTTGTACTAAATATATTTGACAATATCTCCGGTTTTACTTGGAATATAATCCAAAGAACATCTGGTATGGCCAGAACTTTAGAGGGAAGCTGATGGAGAGGCTCAATGTTGCTTCATTTTTATGTCTTCATGTTATGAAGAAGCAATGTGCAGATGGTTTCATGGACTCTAGAGGGTTAAAACAACCAGTACAAACTTTAGTAGAAAGCAAGCATAGGTATAAAAAGTCAGGAACCTCATGATTATAGCGTTTTGAAATTCCTCCTGTCTGTCTCCAGTGCAGCGTATGCCTAGTGGTGGGGGTTTGAGGATATTAAGTGTTAGCACTGTTTGGAATAGCTCCCTCTGGACGCTGTGGTCTATGTGGTTCCTCAGGCCAGGTGCCACAGGTGGCAGCACTAGTCCAGTAGGGAAAGTTGGACGCAGCGATGCAATCACGCAACCCAAGCCAGTCAAGCTCTTCATGGCAGAGAAAAAGCCTCGAAAATGCCTGAATGAACACTGTAAGAGTTGATTTTCTAGTTTCAACATCACATGCTGTTTTTTTATTTTCTATTTTTTTAGCTCCAAGTGTTTCCGTCTTCACTGTCCATTGCCCTCCACCTCCCTACATCTGCTCGGGACATCCAAAAGTGTGTGCATGTGTGTATTTTGGTACAGTGTTTAACAGTGGAGTTTCCCAATAGAGCTTGATTGTGGAGGGTCAGCGATGCATGATGAAGAACAATGAGATTTCTGTAGTAGTTTTGGATCAGATTGATGCTTTTATTTCATGGGAATCGGTGTGTGCTTTGGATTGCAGCATGTGTTGGCTCGGGTCATGATACAGATAAAATTAAAGGGGGAACTTGGCTAAAGGGAGTCTTATTCTTTGTGTTTGGCAGAAGAAAGATATTGATGGAGGATGGATCAATAACAAAAGTCTCATTATTTCCATTGGTTTTATCCTTTCTCTCTTATGCCCGTCCAACATTACAGATAATGAACAACTCTCCAATAAAACTGCATGTTAATAATT
The DNA here is from genome assembly GCF_030273125.1 of Centropristis striata. Lineage (NCBI taxonomy): Eukaryota > Metazoa > Chordata > Actinopteri > Perciformes > Serranidae > Centropristis > Centropristis striata. The sequence goes on along the minus strand of NC_081529.1, from coordinate 30,247,043 downwards.
ACAGATAATGTTTTCCAGAAGTACAGATCATGGTCTTTTTTATGTAATATATGTGTTCATTACCTTGTATCTGATTAGTGTTTCTCCCCCTCTAGCAGCATTGTAATGGTGCATATCTCATGTTAGATTGAAATAATGCCTGCACTGAATTATTGAGTGCTTTGTTGATGTCTCCATCTCCTCTTCTCTGTCACAAACTCATTGAGAAGAGGGAGAGAGAGAGGGAGAGAGATCTCTCTCATTGAGCCCAACTCTTCCCACGGAACTCCAACTGAATTCCCGCTGCGTCTCGGGCCAAACCAATGGTCCCTTTGTGCCTGTCTATCAGAGTTCCTCTCTCCCCTAGACACTGCCCTCTCTGTGCCCTGCAACCCAGGACCAACTATCGCCTCTCCTTCTTGCTATGGGACTCTGTGGACCGCATCACCCCCATGACCACTTCAGCCAAATCTCAACAGGGTTCATTGCCCACCTCTGTCTACAGTATGGCTAATCTCGTGGGAAGATTTGGGGATGTAGTGGTGTACAGTTACCCTGAGAGCTACTGATAGATTTTGAATTGGTGACACTAATCTTGGGCGCCCACCTTGAAGCTGTGGTGAGTGTTTAGATCATAGGTCTTAAACGTGCGGCCCTTGTGATGATATTTTGTGGCCCTCACCTTGATATGAAAGTTTAATTTGAGTTTTATATGAATGGCACTTTACCGTGTTATGTGTGGAAGGTCCCTTTAATTACTTTTTTTGTAATTTTGTGTCTTTTTTTGGTAATTGTGTGTCTTTTTTAATAATTGTGTGTCTTTTTTTAGTAATTTTGTGTCTTTTTTTAGATAATTTTGTGTCTTTTTTTTTGTAATTTTGTGTCTTTTTTGGTCATTTTGTGTCTTTCTTTGGTCATTTTGTGTCTTTTTGTGTCATTTTGTGTCTTTTTTTAGTAATTTTGTGTCGATTTTTGGTCATTTTGATACTACCTCCAGCGGCCCCCAGGTAATTTGAGTTTGAGACCCCTGGTATAGATCTTCTGTGCTGCTGGGTTGAAGATCTGTGTGAAGCATCAATGTCTTAGAAATTCCAGCATCTTTGCAGCAGCATATTTGAAGCATTGTCTGCTGTCATGGCTACATTTGAGTCTGGACAGATATGGATGTAAACTGCCACTTGACTGGTTGATTAAAGCAACTGTGAGGCAGTAATTCAGCTTCCTATCTATTTTAACCCTATATTAGAGGTGGGGAAAAATCGGTACAGCTTAGTTTCACCGTATTTTGTGTGGCAATATTATATCAATTCATGATATATAAAATATATGATATATAAAAACACAAAGACAAATCAGAAAACACAACGACAAATTAAAAAACTCAACGACAAATCAAAAAACGCAACAGCAAATCAGAAACGACAACGACATTAACCAAACTGCAAAAGGTAGGTACCCTCGGGCGACATGAGTCGTCACTGATTGGACTGGATGTCTACGGACCACCAGTACAATCAGTGACGATGATTTGTCGTTGTGTTTTTTGATTTGCTCTTGTGTTTTTTGATTTGCTGTTGTGTTTTTTGATTTGTCGTTGTGTTTTCTGATTTGCCGTTGTGATTTGCACTTCAGGGCCACCGTACAAAGCGAACTGTGGTAAGTGCAATTACTGTCTGCTTTGGTTTTAAGTTGGATATTGTAGTTACTGCAAATTTTGATATAATTCTTTCTCTGAAATAAAGCAAAATTGAAATCTAAAACTTTGTCACAAGATAAAACAGACATCAATTAGTTCATTTTTAATAATAACTCAATTTCAACCACAAATATACTTTCTGCAGTACGGGCAGTATACTTCCTCTAAAAGTTCTCATTATCTCTCCTAAAAATGGTCAAAGCCTGGATATGTTGCCCCCCACAGATCTACCTCTACTAATCAACTAATCCGTATCCACCTTTTCTCCATTCCTCTTCCCTTTTGATTCTTTCCTTGTTACCACTGAACATTTTGTCCTTTTTTGTATCGGTAGCCATAGCAGCATTTTCCCGTGAATGATCTCATCAAATCCATACAGCTTAAAATGTGCTGTTCAACGCTGATTCAAAGCAGTTCTGTGAAAGAATAATATTTATTCTCTTTAATCCCCCCTCTCCACCTCTACACATTCCCTCGCCTACAGAGCTGCAGGAGTGTGCCAACAATAGCACCCCTCCCTTCTTCCCTCTCTCCCTTCCGCCCACTCTGCTTTCTCCAAAGTGGCAAAGTGGGGGGCAGGTGTTAGGCCAAAATGCCATGGAAAGGGTATAGGAAGCATGTATAGGAAATGGACAGAAATGGTGTAAAGTTAAGTACTGATATACCTGGCTGGAGACATTGTTGTACAGATGTGTTGTTGTCTTCTGTAGATAACCAATAGTTAAAGATATCACAGCTGTGGAGAGTCTGTGTTGTAAGTAGTCTGCCAGATAAAACCCGTGCTGAAAGCTACCATAGGGTTTGACTGTTTTCCTTAGCTAAATTAATTTCCTCCAGGTGCACCAATGGAAACACTGAAGGGATTCAGTGAGTGATGTTCTGTGGATTCTTTTTCAGTTTTGTAAAATCGCACTCCTAATGTGGTGATGGCAGTAATAGATTAAGTTCTCTCTGCAGAGTTTTTTGACATATTGGAAATAAAGAAACCTGCTCACCAAACATTGGAAAATCTGCAAAGTCCATAAAGACTTTAAGTGACAAATGATTTGAACAGTTCACAGTGCTATTTTATTTGTTATTTCTACAGTGTACTACAGTATCGTCAAAGAGTATATCATATTTTTATTAAACAATGGATTGAAAGTCAGTGTGAAAACAATGTGACAATGAACGTTCAGAGAATTATCAACTTAAGGCCATTTCAGACACATCATGACAACTATACCACTGTTCTTTGAGACGCATTATAAGTAATGGCTTGCGCAACAGATTTTTGCTTCATCAAAGACGCATTGAGCTTGAGCTTGCACAATTTTTGGTTAACTTATGAAGCTGTTATTGCAATGGTTTGGGTGCAGCAGGCAGCTGTTTTCAGTAAAAAAAAATTGAAAAATCCCACTTTATGGGATTGTTTAGCACTAAACAGCAGGCACCTGGTGTACAAAGTGGAGCACATAGAAGCTAAAAACAGTTGGTAGAGACCAAAAAAACAGCTACAAGAGAGTGAATATTGAACTTTGATTTATCAAATAGCCAGAAACACAACTCCACATTAATTATAATTTCTCTCTATGTCTGCTAATGTGTACATAAGCAACTGTTTGCCAACAATTTGATCATATTTACTTAAAAGGGTGATGACAATGTCACTGTTAGTTGCTTTTGTTGCCGCCAGGTGGCCAAAATGGGTGTGTCAGGTGTGTTGTCCTATAGCCTCTAATGTTGCCTTGAGTGGCTAGTTTCAGGTAAAAAATAAAGAAAAAAAAGAGAATAGAAAGCTACAGAGGTCTGGTAATTTCGCATCTTTATAACCACATTTTTGTTTTGTAATTTCCAAAATTGTAGTCCTAAATCCCCCAAATGACATTGCCTGAAATGACATCACTTTGAGACAGTTCCCCAACCTTCCTCTGGAGATGGTGATGAAATATTCTATTATGCCACCAACGATTTCAGGTCTGAGCACAAAATTCGGTACCAAAATCGACCGCATTATGTGGCCATCTACTGCCATCTCCATGATTTAGTTCACCACTCCCTCCATTGCCACTTGCGGTCTGCAGAATTGTCTAATGTAACTGTTTTTCCCAGAGAGTGTGAGCTGGATACAGCCCATAATTTGATATTTCAACACTGTCTCATGAAGTAATTTTCTGTGCTCAGAGAGATGTTCTCCGGATGAAAATGTTTTTTACAGAAAAACTTTTCCTTCATTCTTGTGGTTAGAAATGCCTGGCACCAAGAAATGGAGCATTTTACTATGCATTATAATGGAGGAATCCAGCACGTCTCCAGAATGAAGTAAACAGCTTGGAAAAGCAGACACACATACTCATGTCCCCCCCCTCTCGCTCTCTCTCTCAACTTGAGGAATCTTTGCTCCCATCAGGCAAACTTTCAGATTTTTCATCTGTGTTACAAAGACTGAAGTTCGTCAGGGACTCCAAGAGGAGTGAGGTCATCAACTATGTGGTCAGGGAATGAAAGAGGAGATGAGGAGAGTGAGTTCACCATGACCTAGGTCTGCCCTGGAGGCCGGGACTTTGGTTTGGGGTTTGGGCTGGGAGACAGGGAGAGAGGTCAGGCCTCGTGGCATCGCACTCTCCTCAACTCTTGGCTCATTCAACATTTACTAGTCCTGGTCCAGGTTACTTACCTTCGGGAACTCTTGCTCAAGATTTTCTTTGCTTTCTTTGCTTTATCTCTCAATCCCCATTTTCCTGCCAAAGCCACATTGTTCTACAGGATTAAACCAAGAAGTCTTCAAACAAGACAACCAAATCGGCCGTTTGCTCCTACAGTCTAATACAATCCACAGGAGAGTTTCCTAAATGTGTGCCTTTACTGGTAGCAGGAGGTCATATCTAAACGTAAGATTGCAGTTAAACATTGTCAAACAGTCGCAGTTTGGTTAGGTTTGGGAAACAAAAGAAACAAAACTACAGGCTTAGCCTTAGTAAAGATATTTTGCGATGCCCATGCCCCCCAGGAAAAAAAAATGTACAATTTAACTTAAATGCATCAATCTTGTGCACTTTGAGAACTAAACACAAACAGCAAACACCTCAAACAACATTTTTCACAGTCGGGAGATACCGTGACATAGAATATTTATGCGCCCTGGAGAATTCATTTTTTCAATAAAAAGCCCAAATTTGGTGCCCTCTCACACATTCTAATGCCACTATTCCATCATGTACACTGATCTTAATCATTGCAAATTTTAATGAATTATTGTAAAGGAAAATATGGGTTCTTGTATATTTGATTTAAGGTATCTTATTTTGACAGTCTTCTTGTAAATTCTGTGGTGGATTCTGTTAACACACTGTGCTCTTATTCTGAAAGCTGCATGTGTTTAGCGACAGGAAGTGATTCAGATCGTTATTCACAGTTAAGCTTTTGTGATTAGAGCAACATTAATTGCAAGCTAATATTAGCTTGCGGCTACCAAACGGCGTATACAGCAGTGTGTTTGGACCTCGGTAAACCAGCTCGGTATATTCAGTGCGTGTGTAAGTGTGTGAATGCGCGCTCATGTCTCGGAGGAGGACAAAGAGGTGGGGGGGTTGGGGGAATCAGTGACTGGCGGGTGACAGACTCTGCTGAGCAGCGGCAACACAGAGCAGTAGAACTTTATATTGGGAAAAGTGTAAATATACTTCAAATAGCTTGAAATGTGACTTTAGCGTGGCAAATTAGACTATAGCAGGCCGCCACAGTCTAGGTAATTAATGGGAAACTGCACGTGTGCACGCATTGGGGCAGAACTCCGCCGCGTGCAATACAGAGAGCGGACGAGAATTGTACACATCAAACATGACAGAAATGACACGCCGTGGTGTAAATAAAATAAATAACATAAGGCTATTTAGTTTGTTGAGTAAAATGACCTGTTCTATAGGAAAGGTAACCTTAAATGATTTCTGTTATGATTTGGCGCTCTATAGAAAATAAAATTAACTTGATCGTCAAGGGCCCCCCCAACGGCACCCCCCCTTATGTAATGGTAGGGGAAACACTGCTCCTGCAGCAGCAGCATATACACACTGTACTGCTACAGAGCTAACTGTTAGCCTATAGCGACAAAGTCCCTAAGTTGTAAGCTGGCAACACTGCTTCGCTGGCTTTTACAAATGGCACGTGTTGTTGTGGTGTTGAGTACTACATCACATCCTGCAAAGTGTTCTATCCAATCAGTAACCAGGCTTTTTTCAGGGGAGAAAAACGGCCCTGCTCTTCGACAGGGCCAAAAAAAGTCCCTTCAAAAGACCGCTTTAGATGGCTCATATTCAAATTAGGGGCGATTCGGCGAGTGAGACCCGCCTCATTCCGGGTATTGGGCTGTAGTGGAAACACCCTTTCTGTTGTTCATTATACTCTGACTTTGACTAAAGCAACCTCAAGACATCGTGCATAAGTCAAGGTGATTTTAGTGCATTTCCTTGTGTGAATCTTCTAATTTTTAACGTTTTTAAGTCTATATTTTTGCTTACTTTCTCTGTGTTTATTTAACCTCTCCCACCCTCCTTGGTGGACTTTGTTGTTCTTTATACTCTGCATCCTTACATCCGCCTTGGCTTCTGACATAAATACAATACTGTTGTTATAGTTTCAATAAAATACTTGAGCTTAAACAAACAGACATTGGCTAACATCGAGTACCACGTCACGCTTTGTGAGGGAAAACAATGTGCTAGATGAGGATTCACAGCACTGTCTGTTCAGGTGTCATTACAAGACAGGAGATAGGTGTAATGTCTAGACTGTAACTAAACAAAAACTGTGTAATTAGCCATCTTTCACCCTCCCCAGGATTTGGCAGAGGTGTTGAGCATATAGAGCACGGTCACAGGTAGAGGAGAAGGGTGAGGTCCTGTGAGTTAAGTGGCTGTCAGAGCTGTCATGTGGACATTAGCTGGATTAGTGTGATGAAATTCAAAGAAGAATGCAACCAGTCATTGTGTTCACTTTTCACTGTTTTTACAACTATTATAAATGTCTATGAGGATTGAATTAATCTGTTTAATCTTGGGCTCTTTTTGGATGACACCACCACTCAGTCACACACCTTTACACACACCATACCTACTCCCACCTAAACACAGCAGTTCCTCACCTTTGTTTTCTCCCCTCCCTCCCTTCTCTCCATCTTCCTTCTCCCACTCTATTCCTCTCTTTTGCTCTCTGCTGCTGTAAAGCCTTTCCGTGACTAGCTGTCATTAATCTTCCCTCTCTAGGGGCAGGATCTTGACTGCGTGCCAGCAAGCGCTCATACAAAGCCAAGACAGCCATCCAAAAACAGAGCCGCTTTTCTTGTTTCCAGAGCACAACGTAGCTCACACTCACGCTGCTGCAGCCCTCAGGGCAACGCCGCTTCACACAACAATTGAATGACTCTGCATGCAGCTTCACACCTATGGGCTAATATCCATACATTTAGATACACATGCAGGCATCAGAATTGGCACGTACAAAGTGTCTTTTTTTTTTTCGCCTTCTCACACTGACTCAGTCTTTCCTCTTAAAAACACTCACACATCAGGTATTGTTTGATTGCATCCTGCATGAAGTCAAGGTGATTTTGGTGCATGCATTTCCTTATGCGGAAATTGCCTAATTTCATTATCTCGAAGTCTATATTTTTGCTTACTTTGTCGCTGAAGGAATTATCCATGTCTTATTTCATTTCATTCATCAGTACCTGCAGCCTTAACATTACCTGCAGCCTTCCAGGAGGGAAAAAATGATTATAGTTAGCACAAGAACATGAGTCAGTCAACCGCTGTTGACATTTGAGGGTGATATTATCAAACCATACACACCTACGTATGCAGCATAATAATACTGTTTACAAGAAGGAACACCTACAGCAAAAATACATGGAATTCTTTCTCACGAAACAAAGTTCAGCCTAAATGTTTTAGCAGGAGCTGGAGGCCATTTTCAAAGTAGTTTTTACGTCTTTTTTGTTTGTGTATTTGTGTTGCTTTTTATTTTTTTTTAAATCACATATTATATAAAACAAATTATTATAAACTGAAAAACAAAATGCACACACATCATTTCCACACAGTCGCCCATAAAGAATAATTCAGTTTTTAAAAAGTTTTTTTTTTTCTTGTTTTTTTTTTTTAACTCCAACTCTGTTTTATTGTTTTACTGTATTTAGTATTTTATTGTTTTTATTATAACTATATTTGTGTATAATTAATTTTATTTTAATAACTGTACAGCACTTTGGTCAACTGAGGTTTTGTGCTCTATAAATAAACTTTGACTTGACTTGACTAGAAGATATACACTTTATCTGTCAAGAGTAAATCACATTGTCACAACTTTATGAGCAACCGTGTGTGTGTGTGTGTGTGTGTGTGTGTGTGTGTGTATAAATGCATATAAAAAATGTGATCATCAAGTTGTAACATTGGTGTTCCTACTTGTTATTATGCATTTGCCATCTGCCTGGATGACTCTTTGACCCAGAGCAGCACCTGACTGTCGCAGCGTCCCAGCAATCAGCTCTGAGTAGTGTTCAGTAGGTGAACCAATCCTCCGCGTCATCCTCAGTGTGTTGGCAGCAGACTCTGGACTTTGTGTCACAGGCAGAAATCACACATCGCAGTGCTGGGGAGAAGAATGGGCAGTAATTTCAACAGTTGCCCCTAATAAAATACAGATCCTTTGCAATCATAAAGACCTACTGTGAGGTTAACGGTCTATTGTTGGTGCTATAAATGTCAGTCAGTGGAAAGAGATGAGAAAGAGAGTTGCTGTGTAGTAACACCTTTTGTGTGTGCTCCACTGTGAGTATGTTGTCTTTAGGGTGGGCTTACTATTTCTTATGAATGAGCTGGGGTTTTGTTATCTTATCACAAGCCTTTTTCTAAAGCTGGTCCCCCTGGTTTCTCCTTTCCTGTGAGAAGAGATACTGTGATCTGCACAATAAAAAGAAAGAAGGGGCCACCAGCAGTGGATGTATTGCAAAATGTCCTTTTAACAACAAGTGCCCCATTCAACCCCCATCACCCACTGCAAACACACACAAACTTCGCCCTCCTAGAACACATCATCCAACCTCTACAAACCACCACCACATACTTAACTTCCTTACTTCCCTTTACCCTCAGATCCTTTACAGCTCCTTCTCTTCAATCTAGCCGGACCACCATGCTTTCCCTCAAGAGTTCCCCACCTCTTTAGTGATCCAACCACAGGAACTATGCACGGTTTACACCTCTGACTAAATAAACATAAAGTGATTATAATGCTGATATGGTTCTGAAAAGCTTTCCACTCTTTGTGGCTTTGCTTTTGCTCAAACCCACATTGTTTTGCTATACGGGTGCATAGTAACGTGCTGTGGGTGTATTGCAGGGGATGTGAGATATGTTGCAAAATTACTGTCACGTGTAGGCTCCTGGACGTGTGAATGAATAAAAGAATGAAAGCTTGAATCCATAGAAAGATCAAATACTGGCTGTAAGTGCAACTCTTTTGGCACTGCTGTAGGCCTGAGACAATATTTCTCTTTACTTTCCAGAGCTTTGACAGCCGTCTGAGAGACGTGAGCGGTTTAGAGCTGTGTTTATATGTGTACAGATCCACGACAGTGCTCAGGATGATTTAGACAGCTGCTGTTTGTCTTAAAAATCGGATATGACACACACTCTTCTGTTATTGTTTTTACAATCAGTCATAAATTATCAATAGTATTGCCTGTGCCCTTCAGCTTTATCTTTGAATATCTGTGTGCTTTTTGGGTCTGCTGAAAGCTTTTGTTTTCATGAGTAACTCTGCAGCACAAAACCAACATTAGGCATGTTAAAGCAACATTGGGTAGAAATGGTATTTTATTTGTTTATTTATTTTCTGGCGATAAATCGCAGCATCAGTTTCAGAGTGCACTTTACTTCTACACTGCTGTCATAAATATGAAAAGCTGTACACAGGTTTTGTTATGACTACAATTTTTTTTTTTTTAAAGTAGTCGCCAATTTTCTTATAAAGCAAAACTTGCAGCCTTTTACTTTGCAAAGCTCTTGCCATCAACTAATGCCAGTCTGAGCCCAGGAGCCACTTGCCATTCTTTTCTCCTCTTTGCTTCCTCTGTCAACATCCTCTTGGACTCTTTTTCTCTACCATGATGTCTGCACAGGCTGCTAAACCTGGTTCAGTTGCTTTCTTCAGTTCAGGCAAGACACCAGTGTCACTCTGCGCCAGCATTCAACCCTGCCATGGGCCTGAAAACCTCCTCCTGCTAGAGGTCCAAAGCTCCTGTGCTAGTGGTGTAAACACCAACACTGCCCTGGTGCTCAGAGCCCACAGTTCTGACATGTAAAGTTTTCACTCCAGTAGAAAACTCCATAAATCATAAAGGGCTGAGGCAGAAAACAAAAACAGGATAAATGTATACATAAAGTACATAAAGTAACATAGTGAAGGGTCTATCTACACTGTAAAAAAAGGATAAACAATAGCTACTCAATAAAATTTAGGCAACAGATTGCACGCAATATTATTAATTAAATCTAATTACGTTACAAGTTGAGTTAATAACAACTTAACAGGAAGTGCCTGTCGATTAAAAAAGGACTAATTCTATTGTGTTGGAATCATTCAAAATTCTCTTGATTTAGAATTACATACACATAAAGATTATATTTAATGTGATCAAAATAAGTAGATTCTATCTCAAACATTTTTATATTAAAGTTACTTAAACAACTGTCTCAAAATCAAGGACGCATTATATTTTATACATTTTATCAAATATATTAAGTAAAATTAAATGACTACAGAATAATTTATTACAGTGTACTACAAAACAGTGTCACATTTAAATGATTTTGAAGCTGTTATTTTTAGGTAAAATAGTTGCATAATCATGCTTCTAAAGCTGCCATTAACTCATTTGAACAAAAAAAACATTCATTGTGTCAGTTGAGGCGCTGAATACTCATATCATGTAGACTTAGCAGGCCTCAAAACATAAATCTGAGACGCTCAAAGGGTTTTTACAGAGCTCAGAGTGCACTATATCTGCCCAGGGGCGGGATGGATTTACATTCACTTTTGGATTCAAATGGGATTGTAATGATCCTTTCCTAATGTGTGCATTGATGTGCATACAATAGGTGTGGTATATCACAGTAATTGCTCTGACTTCTTAGATACAAAGACGAGATAAGCCCCATGTAATTGCTCCTTTTTTTTTTAGAGAGTGAGAAAAAGACATGCTAATAAAAAGTTTCTTTCCTCTGCGCTTCATGTCCTCAGCCTTAAGGCAACAGTCAGTTAGTCGTATTTCTTTGTGTTTGTCTGGAGGGGGAACACATTAACCTGCCTCAGCTGTCACGCTAGCTCTCAGTTGAGTGAGTCAGTGTCAGCAAAAGAAGTTGGACCTCAGCATACCATTCTCACACATCAAAGGGAGGCTAAAGTGACTCCATACGCTGAGCCTCCATGGAGTGGTATTCAAATATTCAACAGTTCCCTGACCAGTTCTTTCAAGCTGGTACAGATGTACACAAGTGTGACCTCACTAAGTTGCCAGGTGAAGTGCGATAATGACAATTATACTGGATTGGCGGGTCAGAGAATCTCTCTATTGTTCCTTTGAAGTGGTTGTCGGATGTGTTACTTGTGGGTGTTCCTTCATAGCAAGGAAACAAACAGGGTGATCCTCCAGTAATGACTGGTGTTGGCGTCTGATGCATGCAACGTGTGATGATTAATGTACGGTTGCGTAAAAACTACTGCAATACAAATACCAGCATTCTGGCCTGGTAGGTGGAAGAGCTTCCTGATTTGTGATCAGGTCAGAGGAGAGGCTAAATACTGCAAAAACTCTGTGTCTTAGTGGGTTTTTTTTTAATACTCATAATAATCATGATGCACATATTTTTTCAGAAATGTCACTGAGGTCTTGAGTTTTAACCCTCTATGGTACAGTGTTGCCCTCAGGCAACATACCCATTTTTGGCCTGTCAGATGTCTACAATGCATGTTTTTCAGTGATGCGATACTTTAAAAAAGAGGGAAGAGTATAGGAAACCAATAGCAATGCTTTAATTTGTCACATGACCTCCCAGAGGTCATATTGAAACCCTATTTTTGCAGACTTTTCCAAAGGAAACACCTTTGCCATTTTGCGCTACAAAAAAATAACTCAAAACGTCATTTCCTTCCCTTTTCTATCTGGAAAAAAATATATTCCTACTTATAGGTGAGTAAAACTTCATTTTTGATAGTTTCATACACTTAAAGTGTTCAAGACATTAATTTCAATGGGTCGTTGGTTCAATTGTACAATGTTGCCGAAGGGCAAGAAACCGGTTTAAAAAGGTCCCTTTTATAATTTTTTTAAAATTTAAAATGTTATGTATTGTATCCTGTTGAAGTTACTGAATCTTTCACACGTGTAAAAAAAAAAAAAATTTTTTTTACACGTGTAAAATTGTAAAAACGTTCTTTTTCACTTGTGCACCGTTATGGTACAATGTTGCCTACGGGCACAAACCCCCAAAAACTTCCAAAAACAAAAAAAAAGAATTATAAATTTCTTCATGTTCATCTTCATTGTGTTTATTTAGTCTATTTTAAGACAAAAAAAACACCCCAAACATTTTTTCCTAACTGGCATCATAATGCGTACCATAGAGGGTTAAAGCAACTCAATGTATTAAAAATTAAAATTGTTTTTTAAATTTAGGAAAATCAATACCACACTGATATACAAGTTGCTCCATGAGCAGTGACCTGTCGGAAGAAATGCATGGCATGTGTGTCGGATCACGATCTTTCATCAACATGAAGAGAGACGGAATATGTCAAACGTCAACAAGACAGCTATGATTTTCTTGCTTTTGTTGCTGATAAACCTCCTGTATTCATTTCAAAGGCGCTTTGTCTGTGCTGCTCTTTTCTCTGCTAGAGCGTGCCAGGAAGCCACCATTGTATCCCAGCTCAACCCTGTCATTAGGCGGCTGGGGAGTGGGGTGTACTGTTTACAAACAGCTGCCTGGCATGACCGATGAGAGAAAGTGACACACACGCTATGTACTGCAACACACCCCCGACTCGTCTGTATCTGCCCGCCTGCCTGGATGACATTTGTCTACTGATAACACATTACGGTTAGAGTGTCAAAACAAAGCTATTGTGTAAGAGAATTGGAGCAAACCTGTTCTGTCTGCTTCTAAAAAAATAACGGTGAACAATAGAGTTAAAAATAAAACAAATGGCTAGTTACAAGTAACAGCTTTGTGTGATTAAATTACAAAATTAATGTAACAGTAATCTGTTGCATTTGTTGAGAAAAATATTCAATTCAAATAAAATCAAACTTTATTTATAGCGCTTTTCATACATATAAATGCAACACAAAGTGCTTCACAAAAAATAAGAATAAAAACAGACAATGAAAATGACAAAACCCACCCCTCCCATCCCCTCATACACATCTGTATGTACACGTACACAAACATGCACACACACGCACACAAACACACACTCAGACTCACATACAGCACATATTGATTGACAGACTAAAGGACAACAGGACAGGATAAAAACTAAAGGACTAAAAGACATCAGGACAGGATAAAAACTAAAAGACAACAGGACAGGATAAAAACTAAAATACAATGGGAAAGAAAATATAAACAATGTGATGAACAACTAAATAGGTAAATAAATAGCTAAATAGGAGAAAAAATAAATAAATAGTAAAAGAATCAGTTAAAAGCTAGACCAAACAGGTGGGTCTTGAGCCTCCTTTTAATTCTAGCTACTAATTAAAATCTTGGTGATTACCAAGGGGTAACATCCAAATATATATATAATACAAATCAATTAATTGATCATTTTTATTTTAAAATTAAATTTGAATTATTTCAATATTTAGGGCCTCAGCACTAACAGTGCGAGGACCCTATTGAAATTGATCTGTTTATTATTATATTAATTATTAATGGCAAATTAATCGCAGTTTTGCGGGCTTCATCATATTCCAAAACTCACCAAACAACATTCAATCACGCCAAAAATTGACGTAATTCATTGGTTTCAGAAATGGGTGTGGCAAAATGACCTATTAGCGCCCCCTAGAATTGAGCCCATAAAACAGGTTTGTCTTAGAGACACGAAATTTGGTACATATGTATCATGGGAAGACGCACCAAGAAGTCTCAAGAAGCCATACCCAAAAACGAACAGGAAGTCGGCCGTCTTGGATCGAAAATGGGGTTTTAGATGTTTTGGCATAAAACACGAGACTGTATAACTTCACCATACGTTGTGCTATCTGCCTCAAACTTGTCATGCATGATGATGCTCCATCACTGAACAGTTCTACATAACAATATTATATAAAGCCCTTTTTGATTAGCCACGCCCCCTATTCCTAACTAATGAACCGTTTTTCGTATAGACTTGCATAAGGTGTCAGTGTACTCAGCAGAGATAAATGAAATTGTATTGAGTACAGTCTCATAGTATGGTCTTGTTTGTCCATGTGGTGGGGGTTATAGCTGATATAACAATCAGTTCTGTTGCTTTGCATCTTTTCGCCATCTTGGCATATTCCCAAACATCGTGGGTCAGCAAAGTCGGTTGGACAAATTCACGTGCAACACCATTAAAGTGTTGGAGGTCTTCTGACACTTCTGGCTCTTTTTATTTGATATGCACTAAAATTTCTAGCATTGTTTTTGATTGGTTCTCTTTCATTCTCGTTTGAATATGCACTGCCTCTCGGTTGCCAATCAAATCAATGCACTTTGCTTTAAGTGTGCAGGAGTCTGCCATGCTTGAGGAGGGCCGCCATATCTTCCAGCAAGAACACCTTTCAGTGCTGGAAATTAGTCAGTCTTATAAAATCCATTCAATCCAATCTTATTAGAAATTGTATAAGAACTTTTTAGTAAAAATTTGTAATCAGTAATCAGTGTTGAGTAGGGCTGAGCACTATGTCGATATTATATTGATATAGTCCTATAGATATTGTCTTGGATGTAGAATATTGTAATATGGCATACGAGTTATCTTCTCCTGGTTTTAAATAGTGCATTACAATAAAGTGAAGTAATTTTCTGAATTTACCAGATTGTTCTGTTTGATTATTTGTCCACTTAGTTATTATATCCACATGACTGATTTTTATTTATCAAAAATTTCATGTGTAAATATTTTGTGAAACCAGCAATAGTCAACCCTACAATACTGTTGCAATATCGGAGTATTTGGTCAAACATATTGTGATATTTGATTTTCTCCATATGGCCCAGCCCTAGTGGGTTGGGTATACACTGCCTGGTTTAAATGTATGTTTTTAGGACTTTTCAGCTTTAGTAAGCAATGTTGTAACTTGCATGAAGTAATTAATTTAAAGCAATTACTTTTCACACTTTTAACAGGGTAATAATCTGTAACCTATTCTATTTCAAAAGTAATCTTCCCAACACTGGTGATGGTTATGATAACTTGCATGGCTGTATGATAAAGCATGAAGACGCCCTGTAACATTAGCCTTCCAGCTTCCAAAGGGCATCATCATTACTGTACTTTATGTATAGTGAGATGTTTGTTAACCATCTAATATGGGTAATAAAAGAAACAATGGTTCCTTTAACAGCCATGTGGTTACATTTACAGCGAGAACGTATTTCATCGTTGCACTTCCATGTTGTTGGTTTGTCTCCAAGCACACCTTGCGGTGTGAGGAAGGACAATGCAGCTCTTTCACAGCCCTGACCCAACAGCCACACCTTATATCCAGGACATCCATTGGCTTCAGATGGACAAAGGCAATTGTTCCCAATGTGAGCGGAGAGAGCGACAGAGATTAACTGAAACAATAGACACAGATAGGACACAGAAAGATTGAGTTGAAAGCTTAGAATATGTAGGATGATATGGCAAAATTGAAATGATAATGAGGATTATAGAAACTGTATGAAAATGCGAGTTTCTGTATTTGGATCAGTGTTTGTGCCTGCATAGAGAGGTCCAATAACAAACAGTGGAGACTGTAAGAAGTATCCCTTTATACTCCCACACCAATTGCTTCATATTCCTAATCAAACAGCCCCTTTGTCTCAGCGTTTCATCCGCGCACGGGGAAACAGTGCGCTGCAGTGACGAGATGCAGACAGATTATCTTGTTTGAATGGCTTTTCCAGAGCAGCAGAAGGCCAGCACAACAATAGGTAACTTGTTGTAGGCACAACAAATCTAATATTCATTTAACATAGCCTTACCCATGGGGGCTGCCCATGCTGGTACAGTAACTGTTTGTATTTGCATAATACACTCCACCTCAGCAGGGCTGCTAATTGGGCTGGTTGGAGGGAGCCAAAAGCCCCTGATGAAAGGGAGCAGAGGACACAATTATCAAAGGAGACACAACAATGTAGGGATTGAAATAATTTCTTTTATGCCTGACTGGGACTCTCCTCCCTTCTCTGACTGACTGACTTTTCCAAATAAAGAGAACAGGAAGGGCTCAGCTGAACTCCATATTTAGAAAGCAATCTTCTAAATGCTTATATGTGACTAAATCTTAATGGATTGTATACAGCAACAATGCAATGTTTGGTAACCATGCAGTGTGAAATCCCCATGCACTAACTTAACCCTCATGTCTGGGTTTGTCAGTAGGCAGCACGTGAGTATTTGTGCAGACATGCATCCATGTGTGGTTGTGTGTGTGTGTGTGTGTGTGTGTGTCTTTGATATAGCTAACGAGCTAAAACTATCCCTCTCTGCCCATACATTCATTAGCGTTGATTGAAGTCATATGTTGTGCTGGTAACGTTGGCAGAGAGGTTTGTGTTTTTCTCCGCTTGGACATGATGGTGGCCGATGATGTGTCAGAAGCAGTCAGACCTTCCTTCAGTCTGGCAGTTAGAGCTGGAGTGCAGCTTGAGGGATGTGCGTGACTGAGATTGGCATTGGTAGCAGAGCTGGAGTTCACAGACCAGATTTGGGCTTGTTTTATTACCTTCCCTCAGTGTTCAACATCTGTTAGATCACAATCATTCACACGCACCAATAAATATTTTGGATGTTATTCACACATATTGTCTTTGTGGAATCTGTAACCAAAACCATGCAGCAACAATACATGCAAACTAAAGGTCATAAAATCAGTTGAAACGTGCTCTTCTTGTTGTATAATATGAATCTATTAACAGCTGAATGAAGCCAACAGATACACGTGGCCATACAGTAGCAAGCATGCTTATCATACAAAGAGTGTGTATTCTGCATCCAAGCCTGTTTCATTAAGGTTTCTTGGAGCTTATGGGGGTGTCAGATATGGTAAAAAGCTCAGAAAATCTGTTAATTGGTCTTTTGAGTTGGAGCTCTTGGGTCACACCTACTGTTTCCGAGAACAGAAATTAACTGCAATGCTAAAGTTTATGGAGCGTTTCTGACAGATTGTTTCAATTTTACAATTTTTTCTTTTTTTACACAAATCTTTAATTTCCTTTTGGCACCCTTAGAGGAGCACAATCTCTATACAGCCTTTAAAATCTCATAAACGCCCCGCTGTCCATATATTGTGAACATATTAGTCTGACTCACCAGATGTGGACTGTGCCTCACACATGGCATTCTCCTCCCCTTGCATTATCTCTCTTATTGATCATGACACAAGAAATACAAACAAGCTGAAAGTGAGTTTTTCCCCATATCCACCCTATTCATAGCCCGCATGATACCTTGTGCAACATCCAGTCCCTGCTGAACCGAAGTCATAGTTTTAGAGCACAGAGCTGTCTATTATTCAGGTGGTACAACCTGAATAAGTGCACCAAAGTCACACAATAACACAAACAAACTGATCGAGACAGCGATACACCAGCAAGTCCTGCACTTCAATAAAAAGGTGTGTCTAAAAACAAGATAAAAACACTAAATCTGAGGGAAATGATCTTGCTGCATGGACAGATAGTTTCACTTGATAAGATTTCTTAGATTAAGATGGGTAAAGCTATAAATAAGCATGTTGTACACTTAAATTAAGAAAGTAACTCTTAAAACAAGATACATCAAAGCTGCAAGCAGCGATGAACTGGTCCGAGCAGAGTGCAAATTATTTGTTTCTTACTAAGATAAAAAAAACAACAACTTTAGATTTAGAAGTGTTAGATCATTTAGTGTTATGTATGATTCTATATTCCTTGTTCTTTTTTTCCCAATGTCTTCTTATCTTTCTTTTAAAAATGTGCCAAAATCAAATACTTACTTACTTACTTACTTACTTACTTACTTACTTACTTACTGTTATGTTGTCTTAACAGGATTTAGAAGTGTTAGATAATTTATCTTGTTTTGAGAGTTAATTTCTTATTTTAAGCGTTCAACATGCTTATTTCTAGATTTAATAATCTTAATTTAAGAAATCTTGTCAAGTGAAATTATCTGTCCATGCAGTAAAATAATTTCCCTCAGATTTAGTGTTTTTAGCTTGTTTTTAGACACACCTTTTTTTGCAGTGTGTGTTCTGTGTTGGTAAAATTATTGTTTTTCTCTAAGGAGTCTGGAGAGCTTAGATGGATATAATGGCTTCAGCTCAGTTGGTAAAGACTGTCACACAATCCCATTTTAAAAATCTGAACGATCCCTTAAAAATATCTATTAAAAAACAATGCAGTCTTTGCAAAATTGACGGCAAATTACTTTCGCCGTAGGGAGTTAGCCATCATGGTTAGCCACTGAGACTAACTCTTACTGCTGTTGCCACTATTTCACTGGAAGTTACACCCATAATCATTTCTACAGGATTCCAAGAATAATGTAGCAGAATGATAAAGGGTGCAGCTCAGGAGCTGTGATGCTGAAAGGAGAATTTGAGCTCACTGATGCCATAACGGAGGTCAGGTTTGGTGTTCATTTAGGATTGGTTGGATAAAATGATTTTGGTCCTGGTGGGGCTGAGATTTTGGTAAGAGGTTAACTTTCAGTACACTGCAAAAACCAACTGACAAAAAATAAGAAATAAATAACTAGAATTAAGCAAATACATGCTCGAAACAAGTCAAAGTATCTGCACATGCATTAAGTACATTTTTCTTTGTAAGAATTCTTTAAATAAGTTAAAAATATCGAGGCACTGGAAAAAAAAAACGATTATAGCTAGAAATAATAACTCCATATATACTTATTTTGCGCAATTGTGATGTGAAAAGGCCAACTGTAGCCAGCAATACTTGAAACAAGCATGTGTTTGTGGTATAAAATGCTTTTGAAATAACATTCAAACTACATGCAACTAAAACTCTCAATTGAAACCAATATTTTAGGTAAAAACTCATCATATTCAACAGCTGAATAGCTTGAAAAGCATGAAAAAAGCGCAAAATGTCAATCGTAAAAGCAAGTCTTTAAACAATAAGATAAATAAATAAGCACATAAAGCTATGGTCAGTAGGTAAATTATACTCAAAACAATATAATTAAGATACTATTGCTAGATATAAGAAGAAAATAATTGGTAAGTTTCATGTTTTTTGCAGTTGTAACTGAATAAAACATTGGATTTGTTAATATGATGATAAAATAAGGGCATTTAAGGGCATTTACTCATTCTTCTTCAGGACAAACTTCATGGTTTCAAAAATGGTTTCAACCAATTTCAGATGAATCAAAGACTTTGGTAACGCTTTATATTAAGGTCCTTGTAATAACAATTAATTAATAAGTAATAAGGCATTGTTCTCGCTTTAGATCCCTTTAGCTGCAAAAAGCATAGTTAACTGTTAACAAGTGCATAGTTAACTTATAATAGATGAGCAATAAAGTATATTTTAATATCAATAAGCAAACAAAAGATTAATAAAGGCATGGCAAAGACATAATGGGTGGGTTATGGGTGTTTGTAATGCTATTATGAAGAATTATAAGATACTCATGAGGCTTTTATTAATGTTCTTATTATACATCTCTTATAGCCTGCTATTAGCTGTATTATAATGCCATTATTAACACTTATATAAGCTTATAAACACACAGTAATGTTAATAAACATCTTGTAAGGACTTACAAGGGCCTTATTACTTGTTAATTAATGGTTATTACAAGGACCTTAATATAAAGCGTTACCAAGACTTTTAAGATTTTTAAGTTAAAGACAAGAAAAAGCACAGAGTAGAAGTTCCCACTAAAGTGTGACAGTGTTTCAAATAAATGAAAAATTGTGTCACTCACTTCAGCGACAGAGAAATAAACCTCATAACCTCTATAGGAAACAGGTGCTGAGTCAGTGAGGAGTGGAATGCCAAAAGAATGGGGAGGGAAAGGTAGCGTGTCTGTGTGTGCATATGAGAGAGAGAGAGGTGTGTGTGTGAGAGAGAAAGAGTGTGAGTAACGCTGAGTGGAAGCCAGGGAGCCGAGGAGAGAACAAGGGGAGGAGACTCTCTGGGGATTGCGTGCGGACATCAAATGTTTACCTGTAACAAAAAGAAAGGGGAAGGTGTAGAAGGGAAAAAAGGAGAGGAAAAAAAGGCCGTGGTTTACAGGGGTGGGCGGGGACCCAAAGCCTAAAGCATGAGCTTCGCACGCAACTTAACAATACTACCTTTATGAAGACTGTATTGCGTTAGTCAGTGAGCACACACACACACTTACTCACGTATGATACTGCTGGAGTTACACGCACACACACACACTCAACGATGGCAATTGCACTGCAGCTATCTGTGTGAAACCCTGTAAAGGAGGTGTAGAAAGCTTTCGTGACTCCCAGATAATGCGTTCAAAGAGACCCGGACCCTTTTGTGGCCACACATTTTACACCAAATGGGACCAAATAACTGACCCCATCTGTAGAACAGCTGGAGTTTCTGTTTGACAGAAGGGGGTACTTGTGTCTATCCCAGCTCAACCCAGAAACTAAAACTTCTGAAAGCAGATGTTCAGCATTCCCCCTCGTCCCCCGACCCTCTCTGCGGTTGCCCTGTTCATTTTTCATCATAATTGGCCAACAAATCAAGACAAAATGAGAGTCAGGCTTTGTTGTGGAAACCACAAGAGAGTCCCGGTGATTTACAGACAGGCCGCCTCTCTGCTTTCTCTCGGGGTCTCTGTCTGACTGTCTGTCTCTACATTTACCGTATCTTGGCTCTCCATCTCAAGGTTGCCTTATCAGCACTGAGAACAAAAAGCCTGGAAAATCCTGGGCTGGTGTAAGACTGATAATAGATTACTGAACAATAGTCACAACATGGGTTTATATTGAAATCTCTCCATAGACCTTTACAGTAACACCTCTTGGTTATCTCAGTAAATGTGTGTATAACTGCAGAGTAATATTATTCATTTAAATGCAGACACTGGTCTTGAAAAAGACTACTTTTAAAGGATTTGTTCTGTTTAAAGAGGACTTATCATACGTTGCATTTAGCTGAATAATGACGTGCATGCAGAATGTACTTGAGACAATTATTACCAAACACAACCCATGTCCTTTTGGCAGTAGTTTGTGTCTTCTTCTCTGTGATTGGTGGTAAAATCTGTCAGTCACAGTTCTGATTGGCAGCTTGCGTGTAAAAGGCAGAGTTTGGGGATTTAGCCTGGGGCGCCTGCGGTCAGCACAATATGTGTACTATAAATAATTTGACTCTGTATGTCGTGTGATTGTGTGAGCAAGGAGAAAGGGAGGGAGAGAGAGAGAGAGAGAGAGCGAGAGCTGCACACACACTGGGCTCAGTGCTTCCTCTCCTGTGAGCGTCTGCAGTCAGAGCGCAGGTACAATAGGGAGCATTGTTCAGCTGGCAGGCCCCTGCGTGCCGGCTCCCCCTCCGTACCTGAGCACAGAGACAGGTGTATTTCTCCTAGTCACGCATAGCCCTGCCACACTCCCAGCTGCCTACACACAGCCTGCCACTGAGATCACACACACACACACACACACCTAGAGGAGCATCAACAGACAAAAGCTAGCATACGGGTTGAGTGCTGACACTCATTTTATTTTATACTTATTTTAACCCTTAACATTCACCTTTTAAAACTTAATCCACCTTTATTTAACAGTTGGAAGTCAAAAGTAAATAGTATTTTAGAAATAGAAAGAATAAGCTGAACTCAGGAACAAGAAGTGAATAAATATGAGATCAATTAAAGAATTTAAGTATTCAGCGTTGAATGGCTTGAAGAGTCAACTTTTCATTACAATTCATATTAAGAATTTACATTCAGAAGTGTAAAGTAATGTATGGAAATGTGCATATTTTTTATGCATGCATGTGAATTTATATTTGTATGTGCACCATCATTCTTACCTACTTTTTTTTCTCCTTTTTCTTGATCTTGCTCATTATTACAAAATTAATTTCTTTCTTTTTTTTTTCTATTACAACATACAGGAATGCTTAATGAATGAACAACATCATATGTAAACGAAATAGAAAATCAGCCATAATATGGGCCGTTTCGGGAATTACACAACCAAGATTATGTAACTTAAACGACATTGTATCTCTTAAAAAATGACACACGTGAACATAGACAAAATGTGCATGCCATTGTGTACAGCTGCACGCTCACTACATGCTACATGGTATTTTCCTGCAGGAAATTAATGTGTTTGATGTTTGCAATGTGTGCTCTTTGACACAGAAACCCAATAAAACGGGGCACCTGCAGGTTACAAACTTCTCATGGTCACACCATGGTAATGCTCCAGGAAGGGTGTGTTAGTCTAAAGAAATTCCACCTCTGCCTGGTGTAAGAGTGTGTGTTAGGGAGGAAGGAGGAAGTCGAAATGAGTCATGCACATGTCAGTGGTACTGTATAGCCAGTCCAGGCCAAAAGTTCATTTAATTTCTCCTTAAGTGGGAAAACATGTTTGAGTAAACATGAGAACCCCTGTTACAGTTTGACATCTTAATGCATGGCGAGATGGGAAAGGCCTGGAGGGGGGTGAGGGATAATGGCAGATGATGAGAATAAAGGAAGTGATTTTTACCAAAAATCTTTACATTACAATCAAATGTTAAGAATAACATAGTAGGTGGGGGGGTCATTGATTACATGGTTTCCTTTGAAAGAGCCTCCCTGCCACAGATCTGACTCCCTGAGGTGCTGGAAGTAGTCCAACCCTATCAGTCTCATAGCACAAGAGGATTAGCTCTTTATCCTGGGTGATTCTATAGAAAAGAGGTACACGCCGCATTATGGCTTATTATATAGAGCAGGCACAAGCCTTCTTTTTTTTTTTTAACAGTTTTCACATGAGTAATTTTCACCCCCACGTCACTCTGAAACCTCACCGTGACCCCTGTTTAGCTTCACTCTGCCCGTTCCCACGGAGAGGCCAGAAACCTGACGGAAGTCAGGCATATTGGCCGTACACGGAATTACACGAGCTGCCAACATGGAATCCAACCTCAGGTTTCCTGGCTGATATTTACCGAATTAATTCCCGGGCGGATGTAGAAATAACAACACCCATGAAAAGTGGACGAGTGGGAAAATAAGGAGGGGAAACCAAGTGTGGCAGGCGAGTGAGCCTGTGGTGGGGGCCATGCCAGTGAAAGGGCATGCTGTTATTGGGAAATACTTGTCATTTCTCATCTACCCCTTGGTTTCCATGACGTCCCCCCACCCCCTCCGTCTAATAAAAGCTCGCATCATACTATAAGATGGGCTGAGTGGTTAAATAGCAGCAGCATGGACTACATTATTGTAACCTTCTCTGTCTTTCCGTCTCTTGCTCTCTATCCTGTCGCTGGAGCTCGGGCACTCAGAGCCACATAAGGAAACATTTGTTCCCAGTCTGGTTGAATAGAGCCTTGTGTTAGAGGTAGTCAAAGAGATACAAGGGGATAGGACATCCAAACAGTCCAACACAAGAGCTCTGCTCTGAAGCCCCTCTCTGTCTGAGCCGGGCCAGTAATGAATGTCCTCTAGTCTTAATCACTCTCAGAGCACACACTGGAGATATGACTGACTCCATTGTCCTCCTCTCTATGTTTTGTATGTTGAAAGCAGAAGTCGTAGAGGTCATTGCTTCCAGTAAATATTAGATTTGTTTCGCCACCACCAGGTGATCACTGAGCCGTTTGTATGTGCTCCACTGTAACAAATTGCTGTAAGAAAACAGCCAAATTGTGACAGTAACATACTGTTTTCCATTACAATGGTATTATACTGTAGAAAACAATGCATTCTGGGCAATATTTGTAGGTAGCTTCCCATAAAATATATGATATATAAATCATAAAATACAAAAAATTACTGAGGTTACAGTGAAGACAGCCCTTAATTCATAGTGATTGGCTTTCAAACAGTAAAATGCTCTATTTACAAAAAATGACAAATGCAACAATATTGCAGTATACTGTGTTTTAGTCTACTGTAAAAATCAATGAAATGCAGGATTTTACTGTAATTCAGTATGTGATTTTATCACAGTAACATACTGTAAAGTAAATAACAGTAAGGGAACTGTAAAATTAACAGTAGAATGCTGGCAACCCTGCTGCCAGTATTTTACTGTTAATTTACAAGACAATTGTTTACCGTGCAGAGTCGATGCATGAACTGCATTACATGTTACAGTTCTCAATATGTATGCCAAGCAATTTATTTATGCTGCTTGAGAATATCTAAATCTCGGCCGTGTTTCCCTGCATTCTCAGATGCATTCCTGCTTTTCCTCCCATCTGTGTTCAGAATGGTTTTGCGCTCTCTGGATATGATTATCCCTGTCACACCAATCTGGAAAACATTTGTGTGCACATTAGCACATACCTACGAATACACACTGGCGTGAGTAGAGACACGGAGGAGGAGGATGCACTTGCACACACAAGCCTGCAGACACACATGCATTTTGCACATGCACACGTTGAGAAAAAAAATGAATGTTCATTTCTGTTGGCTCTGACTGATTGCCACGCATGAAAGCAGGAGGAATTGCCGGCTCTGTTGTTTACATTCATCACATCGTTTCGGATAAGAGATCATTACCTCTTAATTATCTCTACAAGATAATTGCCTCTGCTAATACGTTAATTCAGCCTTGATTAATGATTAATGAGCTAAGGGTGCAGAATGGCTTTTGTCTAAGAGGCGAGGTCAACACAGTGAACCAGATAAAAATGTGTAACCTTCCTTCTCTTTCTTTCTTTTTTCTCAAAAGGAAAAAAAAAACCTTCACACAGCAGCGGTGGCTTAGGAATGCGAGACAGGAATGCTGTTGAGTTACTATAAAGGGGGTTTGATCACTGAAAACAATGTCTTTGTGTTTTCATCCCCAGCTCTAGTCACGCAATGCTGTGTGCGCAAACCTCCAGCAACTTTTCAACCCCGGCACACAAGAAAGCCATCAAGTACCTGCAATTGACAGAATCGCGTGCAATTCAGGTACTCCAGGATTGCACTGGAGCACGGCCAAATGGGGAGTTAAGGAAAAGGTGGAGTGGAGCTTCACCTGCTTAAGTCTTGTGATTGGAGAGCAACAGTGCTGTAGTGAAGGGGAAAACCACTTTAACTGTATCTATTCATTGTATTACACATAATATTTTATGATAGAAATGTAAAAAGATCTAAATCCCCACAGACATGTAATGTGTTGTAGTTTTTGTGGGAAAATAAGGTAGATTTCTTGCATCTTTTCACCCACATCAACATATATTATGCCTTTTTTGATCACTTTCAGTACTCTACTGTATCAAAGTTAAAGCCATAATTAATTCTGTCATATACAATGTTTTTTCCCATCAAAGTGGGATTTATAATGACATACATAATACTTTTTCTTTCAAAATAGTTTATTCCCAGGGATGTCAGATTATCTCCTTACAGTCTAACACTCTCACAGGACAAATGCACAAATTATGGTAAATATCACATCATTTCTTTGCGCTGATCCACGTTTAATGATTAAAACTTTAATTCAGCTTCAGTTTATGTAACCAACATTTCATTTAGTTCTACACTGTAAAAAATGTTTGTAGGAATTATAGTAAAACAATGTCAAATTACATCAGAAATAGGGCATAAAATTAAAAATTGTATATCATGGTATTAGACACTTTTTATTACCGTAAATCAAAGAATAGCACAAAACTTTAACTTTTACTGTCATAAACTGTAGGAAACAAACAGTTTTGCTGTAAAGATATAACATTTCCATGTAAAATTAATGGAGAAATACCATGATGTCACAATGACACAATTACCCTAAAAATAATGGAATTATTCAGTCTAAATTTGAGCTTTTGCTGAGATTTACATTCAAATTTGCAGTCGGAAACCCACTCACTGTACTTTTTATGTTGAAGTTCTGGCAACCACCGCTGCCGATATACAATTTTCAATTTTACGCCCTATTTCTGACGTAATTTGACAGTGTTTTACTGTAACTTCTACAAACATTTTTTACAGTGTAGTCATGTGATATGAAATTGCTCTGTCTCTGTTGACCTAACATTACCCATCTGTAATCCACATTATCACTTCATTTGTATTTGTTGATGAAAGATGAAATATATTTTGTCACAATTCTTGTATTCAAAGATAACTTATTTGGGTCATGACAAATAGCTTCTCAATTACTAGTTCTCTCTTGTTTTCATTGACAGAATAAACACTGCTGTAGGTTCAGGTCTGTTCTAATTTTGGTCTTGAGCCTTCACTCCGCTCCCTGGAATCCACTCCTTATTTTGCGGTTTCAAGGAAGGTACGATCCCAGAAATACAAGCAAGCCTGGAGGTGGTTAGGACATGAAAGTGAGGTAAGAAAGACAAGAGATTCATTCATGGGAAGGTGATTCAAGGCACCGACATCCCTGTATCTCTGCACAGCGACAGAAGATCATTATTACTCACTCACAGTGCTCACACAGAGCTCACACGCAACCCTGGGATCAAACTGACACATGATGAGTGATTGAACCAAGATTATAACAGCCTGTACTTATGACATAACACCTTATTTGACTATTACAGATAATAATAATAATAATAATAATAATAATAATAATAATAATAATAACAATAAATAAATAAATGATGCAAAGTCTAATGATGCCAATAGCACTTTTTATATTAACAGGTATACAAACATATATAGGCAAACATATAAATTGACCAAATTAATTAATTAAACCAAAATAATTTTGCAGTACTTATGATACTTTACTGCCATTTGTGCTATGAATATAATGTAATATAATTTCATGTAATGTTCACAGTTTTTATTTTATTTTTTGCTATAATTATTTAAAAAAGAAAAGTTGGGAGGTTGTTTAAAATGTCAATAAAACAGAATTTGTTAAATCCTTTATGATATTTATTAAATTTAAAACTGTACAAAGACAGTATATTTTATGTTCAAAGTGATACATTTAAAAAAAATTGTGAATTTGATGCATTCTGTTTTTATTTACATTCGCAACTTTTTTGCAATCTGTGTTGCATTTTCAAATATTTTAACCTGGAAATAATCTCCTGTTCTCAAATATTTATCAGCAGCAACAATAAACTCCACGTACCATCATGCCTTGCGCGCCTACGTCGGCTGAGAGCAGCATGTGCTGCGCTGTCCTGCTCCAACTATGGCACAGTGCTGCTCAGGCTCTTCACAGGAGCGCATCGTATCAGCTACAGAGACGCCTGTAGGAGCTCCAGCAGAGACCATCACTGCACTGGACCACAAGGAGGAATCAGCTGCTTTTTATCGCTTATTGGAAATATTCACACTGATCGATCTGCTTGTATTTACCAAAGCAGCAATCACTTTACGCACGGATTCTTTGGACGCAGAGAGGATTAAACGCTGTTACGGCACTGACACACGTGGAGGAGTTATTGTTATTATTAATTTTACTGGTTAAACTTTAGGATGGCTGATGGATTCAGTGCTCCAGCTGTGAATTGTGCTGTAGGATATAAGGAAATGCTGTCTCTGACACGGGATGAGAGGTGTCCATTTCTCCTGCTGCCCGACTCCTTCTGCTGGACAAGCCGTTTGTCGGACAGACGAGTCTCTTGGGATACTTTACGCGTGTGGCCAGTGTCAAAGAAGGCCATGATATGATTTTTGGAAATGTATTGCTGTGGATTTTGGCAAAGACTAAAGGATTATCCTGGAATATATTTTGAAAGCGATGCTTCGTAGATGTCCTGCAGTTTGGATAATGACATCTCCTCATCCAGCAGGTATGTGAGAATTACCTACCACTTTTTTTGGCAGTAAAATGTTATGAGCTAATGCATGTTGTCATTTCTATTTTGAGTTGGTAAAACGTGCAGTGTAATCAGTGGAGTGTTCAGAAGGGGTCCACATTAGGAATAATTCATTTTTCCCGCTATTATTTCACAAATAAAACAAAAAGTTCAACAACAATGGCTGTTTTGACCAAAGGTTCTGTCGTTATCTCCCTACACACCCCTTTGGCCTACACCTTCATAACCAAATTACACTAAACAATCCTCTCAGGTGGGATTCCTGAGGACAGCTCTTATAAAGTCAGGGTCTGATCTGTGTCTGAGGGGGGCGTGTTTGATATAAACCCCCCTGAGGTGCTCCAGGTTCACCTGTTCAGCGTGAGAGCATTCTCTGGGCTCATTGCGCTCTCATCTCTCACCCTCAAAAATGACATAGTTTGTTCAAATGGACACCTTTTATAACCTGTCCTTACCCCGGGGTCACCATACACCTGCACAGCTATGTGCCCAGTGCCCATTCACACAGCCAGGACCTGTCATAAGCTGTGAAAGACCAGGTGCAGGAAAGTAAATGTGGATACAGTGACCATAGAAAGCATTACACCCACTTCTCCCACAGTGACTCCATTCAGGTGAGAGTAGATTTTCTGAGGGCCTGCCATGTGAGGGGGCTGTCATTCGTACAAGCTGCTGCTACCTGACACACGCCATGTGTTCGCTTAATGCACAGAAAGATCTGGATGATGTGTAGATGCTTCATCTGAGTGGAACCTGCAGGTGCATGTGAACGTATGAGAGAGGCGTTTGTACTGTACTTGTTCTGCTTGTTGGCGTTTCCATCTTTGGCAAACTTATGGTGACATAATGTCAGTGCGTTCATAGTAGGTGTGTGTTCATGCAAGTTATCCAATGAAGCTCCCACCTTCCTCTTCCTTCAGCTCTCGCTCCTCAATCGTGTCCACTTCCTTAGTAATGAAGAATTCCATCTATTGTTGGGGCAGGGGGACAGAGCCCCACTATATGTCTGTATACAGCGCAGAGCACCCCCCCTTCCCCTCCAACTCAGCAACCCCCCCCCCACACACCCCCTCCATTAAAAATCTTCTCCAAACAAGACCCCCTTTCTCCACTGAAGAGGGACCCTCTGTCTAATGCCAAGTGACTCTCATGGCCAGCATTGACGGTGGGACACTTGCTTCACAAAAGGAGCTGAAGTGTCAAATAAACTCGGTCAGAGCCCCCGACACACAAGAATTCCTTTATCTGGCACCCTGGGAGGCAGACAAAGACAGACTTTGTGCCAGTGAGCAGGCCTTGACTAAACACTGGGGCTTTTTTTTTCCTTTTTTACTCCTCTTCTCACAACTTCTGCCTCTTCTTCCTCCTCCCTCCTTTTGTCGTTTGAACGGCGGAGCGGGAGCATGTCTGTTGACGTGACCCCGCTCGCCCAGCATCTGTCTTGCACACGGCCAACATCACCTCTGTGCTGTGTAAAGCACCGTAACAACACACATACACCCCTGCACGCCCACTGTCATACACCCACTTCTCTCACACACACACACAGACATCAAAGCAGTGAGAATATTCCAATAGATTTTTCTTTTTTGGATACTTTTGTTTATGTCTTGGTCCATGGCAGGAATTTACTTTCTCACAGGGCTGAGTGTGCTGGCTGAGCTGTCATATGATATGCTTGTGGTGAACCGCAGTAGAGAGCCATATACACACCAGGGTCAGAGTCACTTAACAACCCTGTATTTACCCCGCTCAACATTTCCTAGGAAGTTTGAAATCTTGAAATCAGATTCAGCAGAATGATTATCTGTTTTCTACCTAATAAAGTAAGTTTTTTGTTAGACAATTAGCACAAATTTCCATTACCTTAACATGCTACCTGGCCAAATCAGGTACACTTTAGACTAAACAGACACACTCTTTCCACACTAGTGGTGTTATGCTGTGATTCTATAGAGCTCCATAGTCTGCTCCTTGAAGTTATAAACCTGGTCTGTATGGAAGTGAGCCCAAAATGCTGGAAAATGACCTCATAGAGCGCTGAGACAACGTTTGAAGCAGCACCACTTGTTGAGCCCTGGCCCAGAGCTGGAGCTGCCCGGCCCCAGTGATAGACATGTGCATCAGACCCCCAGGCGTGCTAATGCTAATACAGGCCTGCCAGGGAGCGATAGACCCCGGCACAGTGGTTAAGGTAAACAGATCGAGTTGCTGTGGTCGAGCGTGTTAATGGTCTGTTTATGAGCTTATGTTGAGTGGTGATTTATCATGTCTAAACTCAAGGCTCACCTCAGCTCCTTGGCCTTGATGGAGCTCAGTATCTGGCGTGTTTGTATGTGACATTGCACACAGGTGACAACGCTGACTGAGCAGCGTGACCTCCTGCTGAACCGTGTCTCTGTGTCGTGACCGTTTTGGAGCGCTGAAGGTGAAATGGAAAGCATTTATTACACATTAATTACGCCCTGGTTTTTTGTTTTTTCTAGCAAAATCTGCCCTCAGCATTACCTCATCAGGTCTGCGGGGCACATGGCTCAAATGACAGGAAAATATCCTTCCATCATTAGTGTCAGATAACCCTTTAATGAGCTCCATGAGAAATATCAGGCTGTAAAAAAAGCCGTTGTGTATCCTTTCATATAGAGCATTTACACTCAGTCCTCTGTGTGTGTGTGTGTGTGTGTGTGTGTGTGTGTGTGTGTGTGTGTGTGTGTGTGTTTAGAATGGGCTCTAAAGTTTGTCTGAACAGGAGAACTGTCATTTATTAGTAGTGCAGGAACAATGGGGAGCTTGTCTCCGGGGTGGTGGGGGCCAGAGGGGGGCCAGAGGGGGCCGGTGGAGCCAGGGGAGGGTGGCCTGAGATTGGGCAGCAGCCTCTGACCAAGAACAAGCCCCTGTCTGATGGAGAGAACTGCTGACCCTTCCTGAGTAAAATGGCACCTTTGTTTCGAGGTGTATGTGTTTGTGCCTATGTGTTTATGTGTGTGAGAGAGAGGGAGAAGGAGAGAGGTTTTGAAAAAGCTGGGAGCTTGGTGTAAAGTTTTTTTCTTCTCTTTTTCTCAGTGCTTTGGTGATTTTTCCTCAATTTGTCATTTTCTCTTAGCAGTTTTGTGATGGGGACATGTATAAGAAAATGTTGGCAAATGAATAGTTATCATAACACATTACACACATTTTATGAGCAGCTATCTCCTCAGAATTGCCAACATTTTGACATTTTATACATGCAGTGTTGTGTTTTGAATGTCAGCTTTGAGGAGATGCACTTGTCCAATAGCCCCATCATAAAGCAAGCACCTCCAGTAATACACATCACAGTGTCTATCATGCTACATGAAGCTATAGACCTCTGTGATGCTATGACACCAGACCACCCCTTCAGACTAATTAGCTATTTTGTGTTTTCCCCTGGCCTGTTGCCACAGTCTGTGTGGTGCTTTCTTCCTACTGGCCTTCCAAACAATTGTCTTCTCTCTCTAATGATGCTCATGAGAGAGAGGGATGCTTTGTTTAAACAGGGGGGGGGTAAAGAAATAGGAGGGAGGAGTAAATGCTGGTGGGTAATGGCAGCAGATTGCTGATTTCCTACAGGGAAACCACAAGTTACAGAGGGGGTGGCGTGTGTGTTATCCTGCTTTGGGAATTATCAGGAAGTGGGAGGCTGAGAGGAACAGACAGCATGTGCTTGAGTGAAAGTGTGGCAGGGTGATTTAAGGGAAGTGGTGAACATGAGTGGGGGATTCTTCAAAAATGATGCCTCTGGGTGTGACACTTAAAGCTTGTCCTCTTTGATAAAGCTCCCTCTGCCTGCACCTGGTGTTTACTCTGTGCCGCATGGCCCCGCCGGTCCCTATTGGGTGATAAAATCTGGCACACTTCCTTTGACTTTCATTGAAATCCTGCAATCCTTTCTGTCCTTGACCTCCTGTGTAAGCACGGTCGCAGTGAAGGAATATAGAAGAATGAAAGCACAGAAGAGCCGTAGAGCACAGAAAGGTGAAAGGAAGATGGGTGGAGGACAGGTTCTTTTCCCCAATACGGCCCTTGACGCACACAGAGCAAACAGCAAAGACACACAGCGCAGCACAGGGGCATCTCTGTCAGACAGACAGACAGCACTTTCAAACTCCACTCGGCCACAGGAAGGCTGCAGCACCACCCACCTCACTGCAAGGATGTGCAGAAGAGAAAGAGATGCTACTTTAAGAACAGGCTGACACTCTGCTAGCTGCACTGGAAAACAACTGCGGACACCAGTTTGATGGTTGTAAGTGAAGAAGTGTAGCACAGCGTTCACATGCACAATACTGAGGAAGTGAAATGTAGTAAATAGGGTTGTCACGATACTAAAATGTTCAACTCGATACCGATACTCAGGAAAATATTCGATACTCGATACCATTTTCGATACCACAAGGATAAAAACAAAGACCCCAAAATTGAACAGAAATATTTTTATCAACAAGAAAAATGCAACATGTAAAAATTAACAGAACCACAGGTTAAATATTTATAATAAAAAACAGTTACTATACTCTATACTTTTGAAAATGAGTTTTGTATCCGGATACAGCGTTTTAGTATCGATACTTTTTTTGGGTATCGATACTTTTGACACCCCTAGTAGTAAATTACTGTAATTCTTCCCCATTGTGATACTGATATTGCTCACTTGCATGTGTTTTTTTGTACGTGTCCCCCAGGTGTATGGTGGTGGACCTTCAGGTGTTTTTTTGACCTGCCTTGCTGCAGAAAAATCTAAATGATCTTGGTTTTGTGATGCTTTTCATACCAGACATTCCTCCTCCTGTTTTCTCTCAAACTGACCTCACTTGTTCTTTTCATGCTCTCGTTTTGGAGGGAAAATTCCTTCCTTTTTGTTCCCCTCTCACAAATGTCACATTCCACCGAACCTGTGACCATGTTCGGCCTTTACTTTGCTGGGTGTGGGTCGCCACGGCAACACCACCTCGTTTCAGCGAGTCACACCTACATAAGTAAGCCATCCTCATTCAGGAGGGTTTTTTTTTCCTATTCGATCCACTCTTTCACTCCTCCTCCCCTTTTCTTTCGTTCTCAGTGGGGAGGATAAAGGAGACATTTTCAGTGTGAAGAGGAGCGTGAAATTTCCTGTGTGACCTCCCCGGGACACAGCAGACCACCAGGCTCCTCAGACGACTGTGTGTGTGTGTGCGTGTGTGTGTGAGTGTGTTAAATCCTTCGTTTGTGTGGGAGATCCGTGTGACGCTTGCTGACAGCTTTTAGTGCGTGTCTGTTTTTTATTTGCTTTGTTTAAAGGAGATTGAATGAGGTCGAGTTACACTCCTCTCCACATAAAAAAGTGCAATTAAGTTGGATTAAGTGTCCTGACATTTAGAAGGTGCACACAAACGATCATGTCACATAAAAGCTGCTGTAGGCAGGGTGACGGGGAGCCAGATGCTCCCATGTTTCAGCCTCTAACAGTAGGCCTGTATGCTATGTGGTCAAGCTAGCACAGTGAGCCCTGAGCTTGTGACAGATACACTGTGGAAGTGGCTGTCAGTGTCCCTAACCAGAGACACAGATAAGCATAGAGAGCCAAAGTGCTGTAATGACAGCTAAAAACGACTGGAGGCTGTCCAGACATCAGGCTGTCATCACACGGCATCACTCATTCAGCGGGCACATTCGTGCTCCTCAGCAGCCTGTTAATCATTGCATTTAATACGATTTAATGTTAGGTTCGGCTGATGGGCTCCATCAAATGGTTTTAGGGGGAAAAAAGGACATTTAGTTACTTTGTTTCTGTAAAATCTTTCCCTCAGATACTGTGGCTACATTGTATTGCAGTCAGTGTTTGAGTTTGTATTTGCTAGACTCTGCTGTCCCCTTCTGGACAATCTGTGCAGTAACAGAATAATAGTTTTCTGGGCTGTATTTCCTCTGTTGGCCACTAAAGATATGTGGCGCTAATTTACATGCTTGTTTTGGACGTAAAAAAAAAAATTCTAGCAAGCTGTTTGTCTACAGAATTAACTCTAAACAGTGTCTCTTATGACCAAAGATCATAATCCACAGGAATATAAAAAACAAGGTCTGCATTGATAGTAAATAATGGCTTATAGTTACTAGATAGATAGATAGATAGATAGATAGATAGATAGATAGATAGATAGATAGATAGATAGATAGATAGATAGATAGATAGATATACTTTATTGGGAAATTACAGTGTAGCAGCAGAATTACACACAGAGACAGTAACAACACAATTAAATAAAAAGAACAACCTAGACATACTTCAAGCAATAAAATACAATAAAAATAAAAATGTCTAAAAAAGGAGTATGGGTTCTAGTGCAGAATAAAATATAAATATACAGTATAGAAATATAGGTGCCGTGAATCAAATAAGGTGCAGTGAACCTAAAACTCCATTAAACTATGCTCTCCCAGTGATTCTGGATATGAAATACATTATCCACAACAACCAGTGCACTGTGTTAATTAATTTAATAATATAATTATAAATCATTTACTAATTAAAAGAAAATAAATCTCATTGTTTATTAGAAAATTGCAGATTGAAGCCCAGACCACATTTATATTTTAGTCTCATGGTTGCTTTTGCAAACATTATGAAATGTAATTTACCTGCTGTTGCAATCTAATAAAAAGCCTTCTCTAACACAAAGATTAATCAGAAGACAACTGCACAGCATGCATCTGTAACCTGTACAACTTCTCTCAATTGTATGATCCTCCTTAAATGGCGTTTACTTTTCAGTGACACAGTTATTAGTATATCCAACCTCAAAATATAAACTGCAACTTTCATTCTGAAATTTGTATTTATTTTTTTAAAACTACCCCCTTTTTAAAAAACAAACAAACAAAAAAAATCTTAAAAATAATAACAGTAGCAATAATAATAAAATATATTTTGCATTAAAACTTTCATACAAGAAATGCAGCATAGAATTATTTACAATTGGGAAAATAGACATAATGAACATAAAAACATGGAAAGAATAGTAAAGTTTAAAAATATCAAAAGTTGTACCAAATTTTGTGGCAGGCACAGCACCATCAGTGGTAAAATATTGTGTTAAAACAGGTTAAGAAATATATAGTATTTTAGATAGATAGATAGATAGATAGATTAATGAACTTCACTTTGGGTAAATGTTTATACGTTAATATAGTATGTTTAGTTGTGGTTTCCACACATACCTTTAAGCAGAAAACATGTCACTTTTTTTCAGTCACCACTAGAGGTCAGTGTTTGATCCTTGTCGGGAGGCATTCCCCTCTTCTCGTTTCCTCAATCCCTTTCCTTGCCTCCTCTCCTACTATCTTAGTTCCTGTGACCTGAGATACTTGTACAGGAGGTGGACGAGTGAGGAGTCAAAGAAACAGATATAACAAAATGAGACATCAGAACTCTAAGGTGATGACAATTAAATAAGAAGTGGGCATCATCTGTTGTTTT
Organism: Centropristis striata; assembly: GCF_030273125.1. Classification (NCBI taxonomy): domain Eukaryota; kingdom Metazoa; phylum Chordata; class Actinopteri; order Perciformes; family Serranidae; genus Centropristis; species Centropristis striata. Next base: position 30,211,690 of record NC_081529.1, on the reverse strand, counting down.
TTCAAAGCCTACCACTGTATTTCATGCTCTCTTTCAGATGAGCATAACCTTGAACATGACAGCTTTTACTTTTAATTAAATTCACGCCAACTCCATCCTGACTCATAGCTCCACCAGCACACTTTCTCTCTCCTTGAGATGCAGTTAAGGAATTGACACATTCACAGTGCAACAGCTGAATTTGAAGGATACTGCATCATCGACATCTGCTGAAGGACTGTCCCAATGTAGAATAGAGTCTTTATAGAATAGAGTCTTTATTGTCATTGCACGGTAGTAAAAAAATGTACGTTAGTACAACGAAATTGAGGTACAGTTCTCCTGTCAGTGCAAAAAAGATAAATATTAAATAAATAACCAACTAAGGCATGCACCCATCAAACAAACAAACGAAAAAAAGGACATCACACAAATCACAAAGTAAGGGACTGTAAACAGAGACACATTGTAAAAGAAAAACCTATTGCACATGTCACACAGAGAAAAATCTTATTGCACATGTTCTACAGTAAAAATAAAGCCTATTTAACATGTCATACATGAATGTACATGAATGTTAAACGATGTGGCTGAAACAACACGAGTTTGTCAACTGTTTCTGTTTAACAGGGCTATAGCCCTGTTGTAGAAACTGTCCCTCAGTGTGTTTGTCCGTGTTTTAAGCATCCTGAGACGTCTGCCTGGTGTCCTGGGTGGGTACTGTCCTTCAGAATGCTGCGTGCCCTATTCAGACAGCGGGTGCTGTAGAGATCCTGTAGAGAGGGGAGAGGGTGACCAATTATCTTCTGGGCTGTTAACTCCATGGAGTCTTGGGCTATTTTGTCCATTTTTTAATCCTTTTCATGTCTTTGTAAGTCATTTTGTGTCTTTATTGTGTCTTTTTTGGTCATTTTGTGTCTTTTTTAGTCATTTTGTGTCTTTTTTTTGTCATTTTGTGTCTTTTTTTAAGTCATATTGTGTCTTTTTGTGTCTTTGTTTAGTCATTTTTGTGTCTTTTTGTGTCTTTTTTTGGTCATTTTGTGCTTTTTTGGTCATTTTGTGCCTTTTTTTTGGTCTTTTTGTGTATTTTTTTGGTCATTTTGTGTCATCTTGGTCATTTTGTGCCTTTTTTTGGTCATTTTGTGTCTTTTTTTAGTCATTTTGTGTCTTTTTTAGTCCTTTAGTCCAACAGAAAATGTGATTTTGAATCTTTTTTTTACTTTCATAACACTATTATGCTCAATAAAGAATTTTAAATGTTGCAAATGTGAACAAAGGTTGCAAATATAACATATAAATTACATCCAGTTCTATAATTTTTCACTAAATATATTTGACCTTGTCTCCAGTTTTACTTGGTATATCATCATCAAACTGAAACTGGCCTCATGGAGTTTACAGCCAGAACTTTAGAGGTAAATTTACAGTAGGGCTCCACGCTGCTTTGTTTTCTAGTCTGGATGTCATGAAGAAGTCATGACTTGGCGATTTTGGAGACTCCAGAGGGTTAATGACTCTCTGTAATGCCTTTCTGTGTGCCATGGTAAAGCTGGAAAACCACACACGTATACAATATGTCAGCACACTCTCAATGGAGCAGCGGTAGAAGACAGTCAGCAGCTCCCTCTTTTAGTTGATCCCTCTGAGGATCCTCAGAAAGTGGAGGCCCGTTGTTGGGCCTTCTTCACGGCCGCTGAGGTGTTGGATGTGCACACCCAGGTACTTGAAGCTGTGCAGCCTCTCCACTCTCCATTGTCCAGGATCCTCCGGACGACAGAGTCCTTCTTTTTCCCAAATTCCAAGGATGCATGTGTGTATCCTCCATGCACAGCGGTCAGTTTGAGATTTAAAGATGGCGAGCAAAGAAACAGCGACGCCGGCGGCGAAATATGAATTTAAATATATAAGTATTTTCAGTTTACACTGAATGTTATCACATAACTTACAAAACTTGCGTTCAAAGTTAAGCAAAACATATGCATAAACAAATGATAGTATATTTAGCTAAAAGATAATTAACATCACCTTGATACATTGCCAGTTTAATTAATTAATGCCATCTCAGTTGCTAAAGTTATTAATTCTTTATTCGTATATATGCGTCAGATGATGATGTACTATGTGCAAAGTATACGTAGCTATGCCATTCAGAAAGTTATACATTTGTTTATTGTGTTAAAAGGGACAAAAATAATCCCAGAACATATCTCCATGGTGAGTTATGCGCCGCTGCTTTTATGAAACTGAATACCGGCCAAATTCAGCCAGGATCAGTGAAATATTCAGGTTTCATCCACTTTGTGGCTTTTACTTGCTAAATCGTGGAGATTCAACCTTAAAGCATCTTCTTCCATTTCCACAAATATGTGGCAGAGCGCTGATGCCAAATTCACATGCATGTTGTGAACTGGTTTAGAAATTACAGTGAAAGGAAGGACTCTGGAGGACCCAACTCCGAAGGAAGGATCCCACCCAGGAAGGATCCTTGACTTTGGGATAGAGCCAATATATGGATCTGTTGTTGACTTGTATGTTTCCTCAGTGGCGTGACTTTGACTCAGTCTTGATCTTTGCATGACTCAAAGTTAGAGGTCTGTATTATGTAGCACATATCTTGAGGTAAAACCATGTTCATGTACAATGCAGACTTTATCTGCCTGCTTGTTGCTGTGTGCAACACTACTGCACTACAGTTGACTGCATTACCCACAAGGTGTCACTCTTGCATCAGGCTATGAATGGCTGTCCTCTACAGCACAATGGGCAGATTTCTACTTCTCTTTTCTAAGATATAATCCCTAAACATGATGATATTTACACATTCTTTGACTTGCATTTGCTTCTTGAACTTGTTTAAAATCCATAAATGTAAAAAAATAATGGATAGAATCTAGTACAAGAAAAATCTCAGTTGCTTTGCTGAAAGCGGCTTCCCTTACAGATTGCTTAGTTGGCTTGTTTTTTAATGTTTTTAAATCAATAAGTAAAGTTAAACTGCTGTTAGATGTAGTGTAAACTCAGCACATGTGACTTAGTCTTTCTGTTGGAGTAAAGGTTAATCTCAAGTTTACTCACTAGATGGCAATGTGGTCACACGGAACACAGTTCCTCCTTTGGAAAGTAAAAGCTACTTGTCGGGGTAACCCTGTGATCTATGGAGTAATGGATGTAGATTGGCATTATTATCTTCTTATTGCCCCTCATTCTAGCTCATCTCCCTTTGAAGATCAAAGTGGCCGTGTGCCTCTGTGTGTACCGACACTGATAAACCCAGAGTGAACTTCAATAAAGCCAACTGCTCACTTTGTACATCTGTCGTTCCTAAGCCCCTTTCGGCCTTACAAGTTGAAACGCTGTTGAACCAAAAGAGTCAACTATCGTGCAGCACTTCATGTTGATTGCTGAAATTACTCTGAAATCTCTTACTCTGAGCAAAGTTGGAGGTATAATTTTAAATATATGGTAGTGTAGCTCAGTATGAAACAGCACTAAGAGTTGCTAGCAATGTGAAAACAGCAAACCACCATCGGCAACCAGTCTGGCCGTTTGTATCATGATACAGAAACTTGGCAAGTCCTTAATCTCTTTGTTGGCTTCACTCCTCCTCTGTAAACTTCCGACATTACAGAACACAGAGAATGAATGAGAGAAAGATACAGGTGAAATGGTGAAAGAACAGGTGTGGCAGCTTATGATTGGGTGACAGGAATAGCTAAAGTATAATGCCACTTATAGTTTGGTTCCCACAGGTGTCCTGCAGTGTCATGGTGCTGTTTCGGGCACATGCATTCATCATTGTTGTTTATTGTTGCATTCATGTGTTAGAACTTTTCTACGTTGACCTCTGCAGAGCTAACTCATTGTAACCACAGTTTAAATATGACAGTTTAATTCCAGCTGCTCCTGATCCACGTCTTCTGAATGCATTTCCAGTTGATATTGAATATCACAGTTTCTTCTAAGAGCTCTGTTGCTCATTTGAAACGCCTGAGGCCTGTTCCATAACACCAGTTTACCCAAAAAGTCAGGCTTATTTTGGTTAGGCTGACTCATTTTCAGTTGATTCAGTTCCATAAAGCACATTTAACATGGTTTAAGCAGATACTATGGCAACTTATGCTTGGAACTATGTTGAACTTGCTTTATGGAACCAAACAAACAGACTAACAGAAAATAAGCCCACTTTATGGAACAGACCACTTGACTTTAGTTTCCTGTCGGTGTGTGCACCGACAGGAAACATTGTTGAACGTTGACCAATTTTCTTTCAGCAAATCAGATTTAAGAGTATGTAGTTATTCAGGTTCCTGTCCATTGGAGATGATGGGAAATAGTGTCATGGGAAGAAGCTGTAATCATGCACGGATTCATAAGTTAATCTGTGTGTTGTGCAACTGTGTGCACATGCAGTGTGTTTGATATAGTTTCACCTCACACTCAGTCATGCATCCACACTACATATCATGTGCACATGTGCAGTAAGGCCTCTTAAGGTTCAGTACAGTGTGTGTGTATGCACTTTACACACATAACCACGCCTCTTGCACTGGTACAAGTGTATGTCAACTCCGTAATCTACAGCTAATCAGATTTCTCCTTTTGGGTTTGTCACTGAGGGGACTTTAGCCACCTTGAAGAGCTGAAGTTGTACACACACACACACACACACACACACACACACACACACACACACAGGCATGTACACACAGCCTCCTGCATAACCTTTGTAATATTTCATATGCTGTGTGCAGTTCCTCCGGATCCTTCTTATCTGCTCTCCTTCCTTACCAAAACCAAAATCAAATTCCAAACTGAGGGCTTATCAGAGCTGCTGGCCACTATTTGCTTCTGCTCCTTTTGGTCATTTCTTTGCTGTTTATTCTCAGTGAAAGTGCAAGCTTGCCTTTGTGTTGTGCAGAGCTTGTTGACATTAGCACCTGCGTCAAATCTCATTCATTTTCAGAGGCAGTTTTTAACCCACAACAGAACAGGAGTCAGTGATTGCAGAACCGCTCCCACATGCTTATCGCCTCCATCTCTTCCAAGCCCTCCAAAATTACTCATCTCTTCATAATAATTGATCATCCAAATCCTTCAGCAGCTTTTGATAACAGCTACCGCAGGCCAGCCGAGCTGAGGACCTGACCAGACGTGTCCCGTTCAGCCAGGCAGGTACTGTAGGAGAACTTGCCTTTAGGGAAGACGTTCATGTTTTTCCCAAGCTGTTGTTTATGGCAGACAATATGTTGAGGCATGGCAGAGTGAGTAAGGTGGAGCTCTGGTTGAGATACAGAGGAGGAAGTGCATATCTGTCTGGTCGATGGCTCAGGTAAACGTCTGTCTACTGTTCAAGTTAATCATCCACTCTGCACTCTGGCTTTCTGTATTTTGCAGGCAGTCGAGGCTTTAGGAAAACATTAGTTCATTAGCTGCATTTTTCAAATTTCAAACCTCAGAATGCATATACTGGCTGTCGCATTAACCACATTCTGCAGCAGTGCAATAAAGCATTACATGGTGAGCCTTTCTCTTATAACTATTCCTTATGGTTCTGCATCTTTGCTCCCTGTGGTTGACGTTAATGGGGTGTTGTTAGTGGCAGCAGCTCCTTTATGGGCCTTCTTAACGTACGTAGCACCCCCATTTAACTCTGCTCAACGCTGTCTCACCCTTCTGCTGGGTAACCTCTAGCATTGGCAATACCTCAATTAGAAACCCAGGGAAATCCTAGCGCAATGAAAATTAATAACTACGTCTTCCCCTCATGGTGCTACCCCCAGCGGCCTAAATAGGGTGCACATGCATTGGGGTGTGGACAGCTAAGGAGCTCGACTTGTAGCGTAGCTGATGTAGACACATGTGCATGAACACACAACTTATACACACGAGGAGGGCATTAGCAGCGGTGTGTGGCTGCTGTAAGCTTGGGTTTCAATGTGGTGTAAGGAGGGGAGTGTGTGTGAGGTGGGTACGTATGTTTGTGTGTGTTCCTCTGTTGGTTTACAAAGCCTGAACTCCTCCACTGTAAACTCTGCCAACCTAGCCTCTTCCAGACATCTGTCTCTCCCTCTCACACACACACACACATATGCCTACGCCACCCTTCTCGGTTAATCCCCAAGTCCATACAAGCTGCAACTTGCAATCCAAACATTGTGTCCCAAAATCTGTGCATATTAAATTGGGTAATCCACCTTCAGATATAATTACAACTGTGACATTTCTAAAATCAGAATAAACTGTACTAACTGTGCGTTATATGCGCTGTGTGGCCTGTAAAGGCAGGGAGGTATGTGGAAGTAGCTGGTTTTCACATGTTTACTGTTACTCAGAGGCCAGTTGGAGAGCCTGGTGGCCTTAAGGACAGGTCAAAGGTCGCCCAGGTGAGGTTGGACTTTTCCAATCCCTTGAAGAAGTGCGGCGCCACGCATGAGCCTGCGCTCTGGAGGGCCGAGTCCAGGCGAACCGGGGGAGAAGAGGTGGAGAGCACGTTGAGAAAAGGTTTTGGAAAATGTGAGTGAAGTGGTCAGGGACCTGGTGGTTACTGATGGCAAGTTTCCCTCCCGCTCGCTGCCAGCTTATCGACTTTAACGATGTGAGCGAGCGATGGCCAGTCCCTCTGCCCCCTGGGTCTCTGTGTCCTTCATGCCCGCCAAGGCAGCAAGAATGGCAGCAGCACACCAATAAAGCCCCACATGGTACTGATTGAGAGGTATTAAAGTTGCCTTTCACTCGCTCGCGTTCACCCATTCTCTGGATCATGAAGATCAAAGAAATTGGAACGGGCCGGCATATTTGATAATCTTTATGTCTCAAATGTCTTGCTGACTCAAATGGCCTTTGTGTGGATTTTTTTAATCGTATAATGAACAGGTTTGCTAAGAGAATAAAAACACTTATCCTCAAGTTACACAGCTTTCAGATGAACAATTTTTTAAAGGGGACATATTATTATCATTTTCAAGTTCGTACTAGTTTTTTGGTTTTCAGCTAAACCAGGCTTTAATGTTAAAAAATAACTTTATTTCTCTCATACTGCTCATGGCTGTCGCTCTTCTATTCACCCATATTTAACAATTTTTTCCTTGCTTTCCTGACCTTTACTAAAGGGCACTGCAGGGCATGATTTTTTTGCCATTCCCTTTCCTACTGTAATGTTTATCCCACCTGTCCTATCACCTCCTTTCCCTCCCTTTTCCTCTCCTGCACCCTTCGACTGAGCTGTTTTGGAAGCAGCTCCAGGGGCAGCATTCATTTAAGAGTCAGATATAAACAGGCATTAAAAGGCAGCGTGGTCCTAATTAGCTGAAGCTGTTCATATGTTTGGTGTGATTGTGTAATGTTTATACTTCAGTGTGTGTGTGAGAGAGAGAGCGAGAGAGTGTGTGTGTGTCTGTGTGTGTGTGTGTGTGTGTGTGTGTGTGCATGCTGTGTCAGGCCACCGTGCTAATCACCTAGCCTGAGTTTTATCGCCCTGTGTTGTAACGATGCTGAAGTGAGACAGACGCCTGTCACAGTGACCTTGATGATTGATAACTGTCAACGTCAAAAACAAGCTTTTTTATGTGTACCTTATCTTACTTTGTGCAACATAAGGCGTACCCTAGCATCACAAAAAAAAAAGTTCCAAGTGAGAAATAAAAGACACTGATTTCCTCACAATCAAACATCTTGCAGTTTTGCTCAGGCTCCAGTAAGGATTGCTTCAGTGTGTAACTTGGTTTTTCATACTCGCTGGTTGTTTTGTAAAAGGCAACAGAAAACACATGAGCTGGCAGAAGAAATGTAGTAGTTGAAGCTGCGGTCTTTGAGTGCAAACTGTGTGCGTATGTGTGTGCCAGGGCCAATAGCGTACTCATCAAGGCTTCCTCAACCTGACCACAAATTTCTCAGGTTTATTTCAGGAATCCGACAGTGATTATGAAAATGAAATAACTATCTAGTACCACAGAACTGCCCGCCCTTGTGGTGTACAGTAAAGCAATGACATTTGCTCCAGTCATAAAGGAGCTACAAGCGCCATAAAACACCTTACGATGTCTGGGTTCTGCAGCCAGGCTATTAAGCTGTAAAGCCCTATTGTAAAAATCTAGATTGAACCGATAGACTTGAGGAGAGTGCAGCAAAGATGAAAAGGCCTTCGCTCAGCCATACTTCATAAACCTACAGTGGGCTTGGTCCTTACCGGTAAGCACACGGGAAAATTCTTTGAATTCCCCGGCCTCACACCCTCACTCTACTTTTGCCGCCCTGCAGCCAATACCTCTGGCAACATGGGCTTGTTTGTGGCGCGTTTGACGTCATAGAGAGATCAATTAGTTCCTCAAACAAGCGAGTTGCTGCTTTCTTCCTCCAGTTTAATAAAATCTATTTTACTTTATAGTTTGTACATTGGACTGGATCTTTAGATAAGGAAAAGTATGCAGGACTTTTAGCTTGGCCCACACACACACACACACACACACACACACACACACACACACACACACTAATATTCAGCTGCACTGTAAAAAAAAAAAAAAAAAAACCCTGTTGTTTTTACGGTAAAAAAACGGCAGCTGTGGTTGCCAGAACTTTACCATAATAAATACCCTAGAACTTTTTCTAAAATTACGATAAAAGGACATTACCACTGTTGATTTCACATTTAAGATTGCCATTTTATTCGATATTTTACTGTAAAAATAAAAAGTTTTCCCATCAAAATAAACGCTGTTTTGCCATATAATTGACAAGAAAATACTGTATAAATGCTGCATAAATTAAAGATTTTACCATAAAATATTACCTTGTTTTACTGTAAAAAAACGACAACTATGGTTGCCAGAATTTTACCGTAATATATACGGTACAACTTTTTCTGCTATTACAGTAAAAAGATGTACTGTACTGTTGATACAGGTAATGTTGGTAATTTGTTCCATATTTTACCATATAAATAAAAAATGTTTCCCTCAAAATAAACATTGTTTTGCTTTATAATTGACATGAAAATACTGTATAAAATAGGGTTGTCACGATACTAAAATGTTCAACTCGATACCGATACTCAGGAAAATATTCGATACTCGATACCATTTTCGATACCACAAGGATAAAAACAAAGACCCCAAAATTTAACAGAAATATTTTTATTAACAAGAAAAATGCAACATGTAAAAATTAACAGAACCACAGGTTAAGCATTTATAATGAAAAAATAGTTGTACAAAAAGAAACTGCAACTATGATAACAAGCTTCAGATACTCGATACTTTTGAAAATGAGTATTGTATCCGGATACAACGTTTTAGTATCGATACTTTTTTGAGTATCGATACTTTTTTGAGTATCGATACTTTTGACAACCCTAGTATAAAATAAAGATTTTGCCAAGAAATATATATATATATATTACAGTGTGCTGCTGTGTAGGAGGGCCAGATCACACAGCGTACTGGAGGACATCCACATGTGTAAAGTCGGACGCACCACCCTCCTGCCCTTTTCCTTTGTCCCTCACCTCCTCTATCTATCTTTCTATAATTGTGTCCCAGACCCAGACATGTCCATAAATAAACGGGGTCTCCCTCTCCTCAACCAGACCCAAGCCATGTTTATGTTCAGGCCTGCGTTGGGGGGCCATCTGGACCACTGGGCCCGCCTCACCGCCTCTCTCCAGGCTCAGGTGGAATCAAGATGTGCCACCAAACACCAGCATCTGCTTAATGGACTAACATAGGCTTAAAACATAACCTCTGAGTCACTGGGGATATGTTTTTTTAAACTTCTTTATTTTAGATTAAACAATCATTGACTCGTGTCCTGCACATTTTTGTTTTAACACTTTGCAGTCTTAGCAGAGCACTTAAAAACAAAACAGTCTTGCAGAATAAAAAAGTGTTTCAAGTGTGCATTTAGAGTCGCTGTAATTTTATTTATTCTGTACCCAGAGTGCATTCATTAGTTTTTGTAAATAATCTATTATTGCATTTATTTGTGAATTCTCCAGTATACACACTGTACCTTTCGGTCCAGATGGCATCATCCTCCAGTAGTGCTTCACTCTTATGCAATCTGTAAAGAAAGTGAGAGAAATGTTTTCATGACAGACAGTGGAGGAGATTTTTGGTTTATTTACATTAGCTGGATGTGGCCTCCTGGTCTTCATTTCATTTGGTCCAGGAGCCAGGCTATTAAAACTAATGAACACTTATTACCCTCGAGTTGGATCCTGAGCTCCTTGCTAAACATCCCTTCTGTAGCTGTTTGTTTTACTTGTACCTGATTATTCAAACAGAGCAGTAAAACATGTGGCTGAGCCTTTGCCTCTGGTCTTTACAGGTTGTCTCATAAACAGTCTGATCTATGATACGTGATTGGACATGAGAGTTTTTATATGGGCACACACGGGTGGTCTTCGCTTTTCTTCACTAATCATCTTGGATTGAATCCAGTATTTTATTTAAGGTGCAATCTGATGTTCTATGTGTCGAATCAACAGCATGCTACGCTGTTATTAGAAAACAAAGCAGTATAATGTTGCAGTATTTACTAAATCAAATGTCTTTGTGCATTTTTATGTCCCTCTTGTTCAAGGGGATTGTAAATGCAGCAGTTTTTTAAATTTATTTTGAAATACATGCTTTTATTTTTGAAACGATTAGAAAACAAAGCGGTATAATGTTGCAGAATTTACTTTACTTTTTTTATTTACTTTTTATGTCCCTCTTGTTCAAGGGGATGCCAGATTTTTGGTTTGGTATGCTCAAATCAAGACATCTGCTTTGCAAATGTGAGGGCACATGGAGACAAGGACTGTTAATGCTGCTGACAAGTATTATAATAATTAAATAGTGGTATAACAGCATGTTTTATTTTCTTCTCAGAACTTTATTGCAGATGTAGAACAAAACAAAAAAAAGTGCCCAAAGACTATTTTTCACATGACAGGAATTAAAAAGGGGTCAGGAAATTACATTTTGAGTGATTTTTTGTGGTGCAAAATGGCAAAGTTGTTTCTTTTGGAAAAGTCTGCAAAATAGGGTTTCAATATGGCCTCCTGGAGGTCATGTGACAAATTAAAGCATTGCTATTGGTTCCCTATACTCTTCCCTCTTTTTTAAAGTATCGCATCACTCAAAAACATGCATTGTAGAAATTGGACAAGCCAAAAATGGGCATGTTGCCTGAGGGCAACACCGTACCATAGAGGGTTATGGATATCTTATATCATCAGCCTGTTGTGAGATACAGTCATTTACTTCATACTTCATACATGGGGCTACTGTTTTTTCCCCCTGAATTATAATGGAGTACATTGCAAAAACAGTAGTCCATTTGCCCAAGAGCTAAATATTGTATGATAAGAAAAACGTACTTTTTAGCCAAACAGTTTGACTGATTAGGTTCAGTTGTCAGCAGTCAGTTTAGTGCTACATTAATTAGTTTACATTCTGATAGGTTTGTGTTTCAGAAGTTATGCAGCTCCTCTAGGTTTCAGTTTAAAATGTGCCACCAGTTTCACCTCCTGGCCTTTTTATCACGGTTTCAACACCACCAGGATTTGCTTGCCTGATGGCTTTATAATTGTTTGCTGATCGCCAGGTGTCAGATTGAAGATTACAGCTACAACTGACAGATGCACTCGCTACTTTAAGTGTGTGTGAGCTTATGTCCACGTGTGTGTTTCTGTGTACATGACAGCTTCGATGTGCCACTGCAGATCATCGGTGGCATTACAGTGTGTTTGGTGAGTGACACATGAAAGTGTGTGTTTCCCTCCCCTGGCCGAGATCTTAGTGCTGCATAAATCAGCCTGAACAGCTCTGGTATTGTTGAAGGGAAGGAAAGAGTCCTTTTCTTCTGAGGCCTCTCCCGACACTTGTGGTTTTTAATATGATACGCGCGTAAGGAAAGCATGGTCAAATAAACAGCGTGTAAAGTTCCCCCGTGTCTGTACCAATCCGTCAAAAAAAGATGGAGCTCGACTTTCATCCTCCCCGTACTGCTTCACCCCCACCAAATCCCTCCCATTACCCCCGCGGCTCCTGTCATCCCCAGCTGGAATTTCCCCGGAGTCTGGCCATTCCTACCTGTTTAAACCTAATGAAATATTGTTAGAAGGCATGCCACTTAATGGCACCTTTGTTTGTCAAATACAAGATAAAAGCACGCCTTTTTTCGAGAGAAAGGGGAAGAGAAACAGAGGAGGAGAGACAGAATGGAGTGATAAGCCTAAAAAATGAGAGGCAGATTGAATGAAAGACAGACTGAAACATAAAAAATAAAAAACTTTCCTGTCTGCTTTTCTGCCAGCGACATTACCTCTGCACCCTGAGGAGGAAGCTTATCAGTTATTTTCGCTGAAACCCTATACGGTGAAATTAAAAGGTAGGGCTTCATGCTGCTATGTCTAGGTCAAAGCAATGCTTCTTACACTCCTGTATTGCATTTCACTTAACATGCTATCATTGTAAAAATCTGTAATTAGATATAGAACACAAGGCACCACACCTATAAATCTAGCACCATTATAAAGGCCTGTGTTGGCTTGATATTCGGACTCCACCTACGTCAGTGGCACAGCTGGCACTCAGTGACTCTGTGTGTGCTCGCAGGTTACAGAGTATATCAGTCCCTGTTGTACTTAGTCGTTCTACAGCTTTGCTCTAAAGAGTTTGGAGACCTCGTAACACCACAAAACATTCATTTTTACAACCTGACTTTCCTTGTTTGTACTGAAAACCCTACAATATGCTGGCAACTCTGCAAACAATGGAAAGAACAGTTAGAACATTACAGCATGACGTGGCGACAAAATATTTAGCACACGAGTGGGCCCTGTGCAGCTGTTTAATGTAACATAAAGAAAGAGAGAGCAGGAGAGATATGGGCCAATGTGAGAGAACATCGGAGGTTATGGAAAGAGTCTGAGGTCCTCAGAGTGTCTTAACTGTTGCTACTGGTGGAGGAAATACTGAATCTTCACTGCAGGGGCCTTCCTCTGTTCCCTCCTAGAGAGAGGGTGCCTCCGAAGTGCCTGATAGCACACGTTTTTCTTGGATGCCTCACAAAGTCTTTCCTCACACATCTGAAGATGTATTTTTATCACAGAACAGATGACAAGGGTAATCCTTTGGTGTCCTGCAACCCCCCTTCTCCAACTGACCGTTTACTTCCTCTTTTTGTTTTGGTTTCCCTCTCTTTCTTTACCCCCTCTTATCAGCTAATCCCTCCCTGTATAGAACGGTCAATTAAGAAGCTTAGCTGATAAAAAAAAAAAAACGAGACCATTTTGGATACATTGAATGTGTGAAAATGCAGTGAAAGGGGGTTGTGACTGGCCCTCCAACCAAAGAAAAGAGGGAAATGGAGCCTTTTTGGTGGGATCCATTTACCAAAGGAGAGTCTGTGTCGCCTCTGAGAGGTTAGACACAGAGCGTTGAAAAGTGGCACAAAAAACTTGAGTCGGGAAAGCTCACGTCCCCGGCTAGTTTTGTTACACAAGTGATTTAAATCATGGATTTCAGACGTCACAATCGGACACTTTTGTAACTGTAGGATTGTTGACCTTAGCATTTCTGACCTTTTGAGAAAATGGCACAGCAGCATCTTGCACACCACACACACACACACACACACATACACACGCACACACGGTTTCTGATCTGCTTACTAAGATTAGACACAAATGACCTGGCTTATGACGCAGCAAAAAATGTGTGATTAAGATCCATAGAATTAGGGTTTTAAAGCTTTTAGCCATCTACTTTTGTCTCATTAAGGAAACACATTTCACAAGACTAGTTTAACTAGTTGAAGGCCAGAGTTTTTTCAGTCAGCAGTAAACTCGGCATGTTCTGCTCTAATGTCAAGAAATTAATTGGCAACAAGCACAGACTGTATTAAAGAGGTGGATGTAGCTTCCAGGTCTTAAAATAGTGAAGCCAATACAGAAGGGTGGCCTCCCCACTGCCTGAAAAAAGAAGTTTGATTGTGTAGAAGTCTATCAGTGCGTTTACATGCAAAGTTTAATCGAGCGATGCTTAAAAATCAGCTAACGTGACCAGCGAATGTGCGACCGGCTAACGTGACCGGCTAACGTGCGATCGGCTAACGTGCGATCGCACGTTTTGTTTATGGTCTGAATAGCAGTTGTACTGTGTGTTTTTGTCTTTGACTTTTGACTCTTTCAGTTCATAGTAACATTTTGGTCACCTAAAAAAGGTCTTGTTCAGCATTTGACAAGTCGCTCCCATGCTGACCTATATCCTTGATACTGTGCACGTTTAAATAGGTATGAACTAGTTTTTGGGTAACCCCGAGTTATGGAAGCTAATTTTGTTGCATGGTGCAGCCAGGTTGCAGCCTGTAAACCAATATATAGGTCACTGCTGGCTCCAAAAATACTAAAAATGGTGAAGACCAAAATGCCAAATTCAAGGTTTGAAAACTGTAGTTCCAAAAAAATAATTGCTATGTCCTTTACATTTTTAACCAATTTCTGTGATCCTTAAAGCATTTTTTTGTTTTTGCTGGCCATGTCTTTTTTTGATCTAACATTAAAAGTGATAACTAGTGGTGATTTTGCTTGACTCTTTTCTTATCCTTCTCAAACTGAGGAATTCATTCACACACACTTTTCCAGCAGTACAGGTACATCTAATCCACCTTAAGTTGAATGAGTGGCAGGCCATTTCTTCTGTGAAGTTTGAGCTTCGGCTGGGGGGAAAAGAAATGCTTTCTGTGTACAAAACATAAACGAGATGTGCTTTGGAACAGACTCCGTGCTGTGCTGCTGGGAGAGGAGAGGAGAGGTGAGGGAGAGGGAAGGAGGGGGGAGGTAATTGCCACATTAAGGGGAAGGAATTCAAAATAAATTTAATCTCCCAATCCCTTTCACCCCCCAAGAGGTTTACAGTGAGCATGCTCCGTCTTGTTATGAGACACAAGGAGAGTACAGAGAGAGTGAAATGGAGACGGGAAGAAAGAGGGCGAGGTTCTGATCGAGGTAACTGACTGGCTCCTAACCAGGATGAACTTGTGTGGGAAGGTTCACACAGAAAGGGGCAACTTTGTATGCAAAAGCTGTGCAGCCATCTCGAAGTTGCCGCGTTTTTTTTGTATGTGTGAAGTTGTGAAGTAGCACTGATGACCTTTGCTGCCAAAGCCGCATTTGCATTTACTCTTCTTTGCCGGCACCTTTTCCCACAGTGCCTCACTCTGTAGCTGAATAGTGTCATCAAGACCAAGGAGCATGTTTTCACCCTAACCAAACACACCACACTAGCTAATTGCACTGGCTGGCACGTCTTCAAGAAAAGGAAGGAGTTGAGGGTGTGTGGACATCATTAAAATCAGCTGCTAATGGGTTTGGTTGGATTTAAAACTCGCCAACTCTGGGGTCATGACAGAGGATGATTGAAAGCCAGACATTAAGCTAACCGAAGGCTTTTTAAGCACAAAATCTCCCTTATGATGTCCCATTTTTCCATCATCTAGAGACTTGCTGAATCAGCATTTGTGCTTGGAAGTCACTCCATACTGTACTTTTTCTGAAATAACTTCAGGTGAGTGGATCGCCCAAAGCCGCGGCGAGGCTGTGTCAGCTCGTGAGGTGCAGAAGCAGGGTTAAAGGCCCGCTGGATTCTACCGTATGTCATCGTGTGGTTTGGGCTCTCACTAGGACATATGGTGCGGTGTATTTTTATAATGTAATCATTCCTCCTCCTGCAACAACACCGTTAAAACTTTCTGCATGCTGGGGCAAGAATTCAGTCAAGAGCCCTGCTGACCCAGACACAGCAGAGCATAAACAATGAAGCTCGGGCCGTGGAAACACACACAGCACACATGGACACACAATACTTTGCCCAACTTTTGTTGCTGCCCAAAAGTGCAGAATCGTCTTGAGTCACCCCGGTATTGTCTTACTGTCTTTTTCATCTGTGTGTTTTTTAGTTATTAGTTCAAATGCGAGTCATCGGTGCGTACAGTACATGTGGGGCCTTTCGAGTGGTTTTATTAGCGTGGTGTGTTTACCTGACCAAATGTAACCTGTGGTATTCTGAGTTGAGTCATCTTCCGCTGTCGAGGAGGGGTGGCGGGGTCAGCTGAAGTTCTTTCCTGCAGGAGCTGTTTAAGTGACACTGATTTGGCTTTCAGGTCGTAAAGGTAATTAAGGCATTTGCACAAGCCTATAATTACAGCCTCTCCCCATGTGTCACTCGTGTACATTGTCTCTTTCTGCTCTCATTATGAACCGTAAATATCTATCTTTTGTTTGTGGCTGAAAACCAGTTTAGTCTTGGACTTATGAGGCTAAAGATACTGTTTGTTTCTAGCATTGCTCATGACAAAGTAATACTTCTTCTCAAACTGCCTATTCAGCTTCGACAGACGCCATTTAATTATCTTTGAACAGTGCTTCCTGCAGAAAGAAATATCACCTAACCTGCCGTTGTGGCACAGGAGGATTGGCAACGTGATTGAATAAGATTATCTTTGCTTCCCCCTCCAGCTCATTAGGGAAACACCCGCCTGGGTTTCAGGGTGCTGACAGGCTGATTTGGTGTGATGGGGTGCCCTGTGGGTGAACATGCCATCCCCTTAGCTGCCGGGTGAACACTGCGCTCTGTGTTGATGGGGACGACGGGCACAGAGATCACGTTTCCAGCAGAAGCAGGAAGTGAGAATTGGAGGGTTCCTCTTACCAGGCCCCTTCTTTCCTCTTGGTCCTACACGGAGCCAAACTCAAACCATGTGTGTTCTCACCCTGTGGACCTCCGCATACAGCCGGCCTGGCTGGCAGGCTGGTTGGCAAGTGCTGTGGTACTCTTAACAACATGTGATCTCAGGAAACATCCAGCCCCTCCTTCTTGCCATTGTTATTTGAATCCCCCCTCTGTGTAAATCCACTGGGGTCTCTTGGGGAAAGTGGTAAGCGATTCCTCTCTGTGTCCGGTCTGCAAAGACACACCCCTCCCTCCCTCTTTCCCTCTCTCCCTCCCTCCCTCCCGCTTGGAGCTTTCATTCAAGGTTAGGCACACGATGGATGTGATTGGGGAAGTACAGTAGTCTGTCCCCAGGGCCAAAGGTCATTTCCTGATACTCAAGCTGCCACGGGTTAACTAGGAGCAGATTAAGAAAAAAGGCTTAAATTCACTGTGACAATGGAGGAATTAAGCCACCGATAGTTAAGTAGTTACACAGTAATTACATAAAGTGATCAGTATTTGTTACTAGTTTGAAGCCAATGGGAAGTATTTCAATTAAATGTATTTTAAAAATCTAATTAGTTACGTAGTATTAAGCAATTTGTATTTTGCTGGCCAGAAAAAAACAAGATAACATTTGTTACAAAGTACCTCAGGTTTTAGAGCTTGTATTTGTATATTTTAAATACTAAAAATACATAATTTAATGTTATTTTATTCTCAAATTAAACACATTTTTATCTCCAGGTTTAAACTGTAAGAAAAAAACTCAATAAGCCGAATCTGGCTGAATGCAACAACCATATTTTATTTTTGTTATGGGCTCATTTTGAAGCTACAAAATGCCTTTTGGACAAAATGTATTTGTTACAAAATATTTCTTTATGTATTTGTGTCCATCTCTGACAGTGGGAAACGAAACATATTGCAAAATTAAATTCATATAAATAATATAGTTATTTTTATAAGTGAGGCTTTTTTGAAATTTTCTTTCATGTTGTCCTTAAGCTCTTGTGTCCAACTACACACTTACGTGATTAACAAGTTTGAAGACAATATACAAACACCTCACAAATGAGTAATCTGTTACAACACAAACATACTGTATCTTTGTCAGTTGGCGACTATTTGTGCACTGAAGCTCCCTCTGAGCATTGTGATATAAAGTTTATGTAAACTGATTGTGTACAGTGTCGTCAAAGCCAGGATATTGCAGTCATCGGTGGCATGTTCTGGCATGGTAATACCCCTAAGATGAGGTATTTATGTTGATGGAAAGTGAGGGTGTATGAGGCTGATTAGGTGAAATACCTGTCTCTGCTCTCAATCCTTCCACTTCAAAACTGCTGTTTACAGAAAACACCGGCTGATGAGTGGATAATCTGTCAAAAATATATGTGCTGCTTCTTTCTTTCTCGCAGTCTTTCTCTTTCTTACTGACTTTTCGTGCATTTTCAAGTATGAAAAAGCTCATTTAACTCCAGCATGGGAAAGAGAGCATGCATGCAAATCTATCTATAAAAGAAACCGTGTGTGTGTGTGTGTGTGTGTGTGTGTGTGTGTCTAGGGCATATCTCACTGACTGTTAGTCAGACTGACCTCAGATTTTGTATGTGGCTCGTGCATGGCACGAAGGTGTGCATCCTCGATTTTGAAGATTTTTGAATTCATTTTTCAAAATATCATTATTTACGTAGGACGCAGGGCATTGCACTGTTTCCGATCGGACGCCTTTTGGGGAGCTCAAAAGGTCAAAAGATCAATATTCAATGTGTATGTACTGGATGGTGTGCATACCTTATGGAAAGTAAGTGTTTTATGGAGTTGCAGACATTGTAGTGGTCTGCATGTAATGTGCAAATTCTGTTATTCCTGGTTAGCATGCTAAGCGGAGATTTAGCTTTATTCACTTCTTATGTTGCATTACTATGTAATTCAGGGATGATATTCATGTTGCTTAGTGTAATGCCCATAATCATTTAATATGGGATCCTTAAATGCAATATAGTATATCAGCTGCGTAATGTGCTATCTCACGATTAGCATGCTAACAAATACATACTTTCTACGGGCACTGCACTAGTTTTAAAAAAAAAACAAAAAAATGCTTATTCAGGCTTCTGTGCTGGTATTCCTGCATCCGCTGTCAAGCCTTTTGTTCGGGATTGTTCAGGCCTTGCTCATGCCTCGTTCCTCTCCTCTGTCTCATGTGAAAGTCACCCCCGACCCACCTCCCGCCAACCATTTTTTTGTAATGAGACACATTGTATGGACACCTGTGGGCTGCCATTTCCACTGAGGAGGGGGGCTTGAGGGATGGGGGGGCGTGGCAGCATTGGCAGCTTTTAATCGAGACGCGTTGACTAATCGCTCAAGGATTAGCCTCTTAGACAAGGCCTCTTTCATTCTTACACTCCATGTACCGCAAAGATTCGGCGTGGGGATGGAGAGGGCGGGGGAGAGTGAATTTTTGAGGGGCTGGGGGTAAGTACAGATGGCATACTGTACCTGGATGTGCTTTGTTTGATCATGCCTGAGCCCTCTGCATGCACACACACACACACACACACACACACACACACACATATATCCTGAGGCTGGATCTTTCCCCAAGTTCTCTGACTGGAGACAGTTCTGCATATTTCTCACAGCAATCACTCTGAGCATCCAGCAGTGTGAAGGAGTGAAGGAATACTTTCACAATGACATATACTTGTAGTGCTTCAACTCTTTTTTTTCTGTCATTTAACTGTTTAACTGTCTGCAGCTGAATATCTCACAACATCTCAGACCCTCCTGCTCCTCCTCCTCCTTCTCCTCCCCCTCTCTCATTGTCCTTCTCCTTCTCTCTCTCTATTTCTCTCTCTCTCTCCTCCTCCTCTCTCCTTGTCCTTCTGTTTCTCTCTCCTCTGTCCTTGTCCTCCTCCTCCTCTCCTTCTCTCTCTC
The DNA here is from genome assembly GCF_030273125.1 of Centropristis striata. Lineage (NCBI taxonomy): Eukaryota > Metazoa > Chordata > Actinopteri > Perciformes > Serranidae > Centropristis > Centropristis striata. Next base: position 30,192,068 of record NC_081529.1, on the reverse strand, counting down.
TTTCTCCTCCTCCTCTCTCCTCTCCCCTTCTCCTCCTCCTCCTCTCCCCTTGTCCTCCTCCTCCTTCTCCTCCTCTCTCTCTCTCTCTCTCTCTCTCTCTCTCTCTCTGTCCTCCTCTCTCATCTCTCCCCTCTCCTTGTCCCCCTCCTCCTTCTTCTCTCCCCTTGTCCTCCTTCTCCTCTCTCTCCCTTTTCTCCTTCTCCTCTTCCTCCTCTCTCCTTCTCTCTCTCTCCCCTCATCTCTCCTTGTCCTCCTCACCCTTCTCCTCTCCCCTTGTCCTCATTCCCCTCTCTCCTTGTCCTTGTCCTTCTCTCTCTCTCTTTTCTCCTCCTCCTCTCTCCTCCTCCTCCCTCTCCTCCTCCCCCTCTCTCCTTGTCCTTGTCCTCCTTCTCTCTCACTCCTCCTCCGCTCTCCTTGTCCTCCTCCTCTCTCTCTTTCTCGCTCTCCTCCTCCTCCTCGCCCTCTCTCCTTGTCTTTTTCACTTGTGCTCCGTTATGGTTCAGTGTTGCCTGCAGGCAACAAACCCCACAAACATCCAAAAAAAAAAAGAATTATAAAATGTCATCAGATTAAGTTGATTTAGTCTATTTTAAGACAAAGAAACACAAGATTTTTTTAACTTTTTGCTAACTGCGTTTGAGCAACGAAATCAGTGTACCATCTCACGATATGCCTCTAAAACCCTCCGCTCACCGTGCTGAATGAAGATGACATGTTTTTCGGGAACCCTGCCCTTTCTTTAGACTGATACAAACAAACACACACATGCACACATTCGCAGACGCACTCTGAGTGAGATTGAGTTTAGCATGCCGTGAATGGTTTGTGTATGTGTGTTTGGGAGTGGGCTGTGGACCTGTATATTGTTGTATGTAAATGAAGCGGGGAGACACTGTCGGGGCTCTGTGGCGTAGCTCGAACCTGATGTTTCCCAGACCCCTCCGCTGTATATTGTAGGGTTTGATTAGGTCATTCATAACACACAGTACATACACGCACATAGGCAGCACACTATTGTAGGCACAGAAATAAGGTAGACAAAAAGAAGTAAGCCTGGATCTTTCACAAATAGGTATGAATGTTCCAATATACCCATACTGCCCTAAAGCCTGCTTGCAGTAACTACATTTTTGGTCAAAATTGAGTTATAACTAAAAATGAACTCCTTGATGTCTGTTTTATCTTGTGTATCTTCAGTTTTGCTTTATTTCAGAGAAATAATTATATAAAAACAACAAAATCCAACTCAAAACCAAGCAGTAATTGCACTCTGCTTTGGATATATATATACTAATTTAAACATACAGATGATAGAAATTATAAGTTAATTTTGAAAGGGAAATTATCTAGATAGTGATGAGGTAAAAAAGTGAGATAAAATTACACTAAGAATAGAGTTGTTAAACACTTTCAAACACACTTATAACAAATTCAATTTGATAATTTTTATTCACTAAAAACAAGATATAAAACCTGAAAGAAGATGACAACATTGTTGTTACTGCACGCTGTTTTTGTACTGGCCTACTATTAGAACCTTTTACAGCAATGCAGTAACTATGTTTTTGGGGTCAAGGGTCAAGTAAATCATCATGATTTTTTAGCATAAAAAATACATCATCAATACATTTAGAAATAAGTGTCATATCACTTACCTACCTATAACCAATTTTACTGGTCCCTTTGAAAAACGTTATAAAACTTCAAAGCAGTTTTTCTCAGTTTTACCTTTTGCTTAATTACTGCAGTTAGGCATCTGACTATAAAACAATAATCCACTGATTTAGCATGGCACTAAATTATAATATTGTCAGACTTACAACGGACAGTGTTAAACGTTTTTATCCTTTATTTTACTCTAAATGGCACCAAAATTTACAAAATGAACATCATGCTGTGTTGAAGAAAACTTGAAACTATTGATTGAGGTCATAAGGAATATGTTAGGTAATGAAATCAAGTGAGCAGTTTCTCATAGACTTCTATACAATTAGACCTCTTTTTGCAACCAGTTGAGTCGCCCCCTGCTGGCCATGAGAGACAATGCAGCTGAAGGTACTTTACTTTTGGCTTTACCTTTCAGCCCTGGAGGTTGCTGCTTCTTCCACACACTCTTCTCCTGAAACCCTGTGTCTTCATTACCCACAATGCAACTGGGCTAATGACAATTTCATTTATTAATTTATTTTTATTAAAAAAACAACAACCAAAATAGCCTTCAGGATGCTTAGCAAAATTTCAGACTATACAAGCCTCCCTATGGAGACACAAAAGGCTTTTTTTCACAATTGCAGTATGACATCAAAACCTTTAGTCAGACTTAGTTGTAAAATTGGTGGAGTTCCCCTTTAAGACAGACTTAACAAAAGTCTCCTTTAAGAGGAGAAAGAAATCACACCCAACATCCAGTCTTTTTTTCTTTCTTCTTTTCTTGACTTTGCATTTTATTCATACACATTCCATTACACAGCATGCTGCAATTGGTAATTTTCAAAAAGAAAAGTTTCATGTTCAAGGTCCTTGAAAGATAATTCCTTGACAATCTGCTTTTAGTTTCTGGGTCTTGAAGCCTGAAAGGTGTGACATGCTGTTTTTCAGGATTCTCCATTTGCATCGTTTGTCTCTAAAGCCTGTGGGTTTCAAGTTGCACACACCTATCAGAGTAACCTGCTACACACTAAGCCCTCTCTGAATAGAACATGGTGCAGAGCAAGCACAGGCCCAAGACAACCCTGTAACATGACAAAAGGAGGGCAAACACCACAGTGATTCTTGTCCTTTTTTCAAAGGCTTCTGTTGGGGTAGCACGTTCCAGTGGTTCCCCATTGTTCCTTCGATTGACTCTGACTGAAGTGTCTGTTTGTACTGAGCAGCCCTAAACCGGCAGGCTGGGATCATCACAAGTTCTTCTTGTGTCTGATTTGTCACAGTGACAGCTTTTGTAAAGGTCATACATCTGCAGCAGGAGGGCCAGGCTCAGGTGTGCGTGTTTGCTCAGTGGTCTTATGTGCTCTTTCAACCGTGTACACTCTCAAGTTGCCCCGGCTTGAGCAAACATAAACGAAGAAACATGCAAGAAGGAAGACATTGTGGTTAAATATCAGGTTTGTAGTATTATAATCCGCTCAGCCTGAGACTGGATTAGAAAGTTCCTTTTTCTTTTGTTGAATTGCACCGTTCGACTTCTCAGAATCCATTTCTCCGTGCTGTGTTTGCTCTCGAATACATACTGCGGCCTGTTGTTTGTCTAGTCACAGGAGCAGCCTGGAAGCAGCTGCCAACCTGGCTCTGCACTTTGTGTGCTGTTTCACTCAGCTGGTGTGGAAAATGATAACAAAGGAAATAAATTAAATAGCACTGAAGCATTTGCGGTCAGGGAGATAGAAAAGTGAGACATACTTTACAGAGAATGGGAGGGGTAAGGTAGAAGCTGAGGCTGCAGGATATGAATAGGTGTGTGTGTGTTTATGTATATATGTGTGTGTGCTAAAAGGCTGTGTTTATGAAGCACAGGGCTGGGAACTAAGTGTTTGGCCCTCCAGGTGTGTGTGCCGGTGGTTGTCGGGGCTTGTGAGGCCCGCTGCGGAGGTGGCAACGTGACAGCGGTAATGATAGGTTGTGGCGGGTGAAGACATGAGTGTGTGTGTTGCTGCAGGCAAGTGTTAGCTCTGCTCCTGATGACATACACACACACACACACACACACACACACACAAGCCCGTGCACTCAGTCAACAATGTACCTTATATCAGACTTCACATCCCACGCAGTGTGAGCAATTAGACGCATGACATCGGGACGAGTGAGCACTTGCCAAGTGAGGAGGGCCAAGTTCTTCAAGTCTGGGGTCAGATGATCCTCAACCAACCAGCTTCGTCTAAAATGCAGGCTCTTAAATCGGGTGACGGAGGGGTCAAGTTCAGGTGGAGCTGTAATCTAGCAGAGCGACTCAAGTGCCTCTGCCTGTCTGATTGCCTTTGACCTGTTGACTTAACAAGATGATCTGTGTTTTCAGCTCTTCAGGGTGCATTTACACCAAGCGTTAATGTTTTAATCAGTCTCTGGAACATTTACATATTTTTTTTAATTGTGGTGATGAGAATTGATCCATTGCTTTAATTTACGCACCAAGAAAAACTCTTCTCTTTGGTGCTTACAGTCTGAAAAGCATGTTTTCTTAAAAGAAAAAAAATCACAAAAATGACTGTTTACTGAACAAATCATTTGGGACAAATGCTTCTAACAGTAGAAGTAACTTATTTTAAGCTTAAAATAGTGAAAAGAAATCACTTTTTTCTATTCATTATAAATGTCTCGTTTAAAATTTCGCCAAAAATAAATCATTTATACTAACTAGATCCTGTAAAAAGCAGTAAATTCTGTGCTCCGCAGCGCAACTACAAAGCCATTATCGACTTGGCTGAGACTAATAGTCGTGTGACAAAAATTCAGTGAACTTCACTGAACTGCAGGCTGTTTACACAGATCAAGAGAAGTGGGCCAGACATGTAGAGGAAGTAAAAATGTAAATAGTTAAATATGAATAGCATGTAAAGCCCCCATTTTTGTTTCCAGTATTGGTAACACTTATGGGCACTTGAGAAAGGTTGTATATAGATTACATTTAATTTCAATTTCTGTGAAATTAATGCTCCAAGTATTTTAGTAGTATTTTTCTTTTTATGATTTATGGTAGTATAACTGTTATGCTGCACAAATTACTTAGTTCTCCCTTCTTCTAGCCATCATCGTGCTATTTTCATTGAGGTGCAAGATTTATATATTGCAGTGAAAAACAAGGCCACAGTGAGTAAAATGTGGCAGAAATGCCCCAAAACGGCTTTAGTGGGGTTCGGAGGGTTAAAGTCTCTAAACTACCAAAATTCCATCCAGTCAAAAAGTCACTTGCATGTCCATTTAACCTTTGGTTTCTAGCCCTGTCCCACTTGTAATTGTGAACCCAAACATAACAAAAACAAAAAAAATTGCAAAATAAACATTTAATTTATGGTTTGGGCCAGAGAAAAATTGTGATTGCACTCTAAGATAAACAGTTTTATATTTTTGTGTGGCCCAAAAGAATGCAGTTTCATATCCCAAGATGTTTTGAGAGACGCTATTTAACATAATTGATGATATTTTATATTTCCTCAAACCGGAAAAAAATGACTTTTTTTTGTGGTAGCACTTTTCAGATCAGCACTTACACGCTCTTAGACACCGTAGGCGCATGAGCTCAGCTCTGCAGATGTTTAAATTAGTTTCTTGTTTTATGACAAGCACATACCTGGAGCTCATTAAATGGGATCTTCAGCACACTACCCCTCTCCTGTCATTTACAGTAATGTGCGATGATAATAGTGTTGCTCCACAAAGATGCTCATTGTTGTGGCTCGCAGCGAGGCCCTTGCATCTCGGGGAAATGGAACTTGCTGTGGCTAGCCGCCCCACACAATAAAGCTCTCAGGAGGACCTTTTCAGTGCCGGGGCGTTCCACTATGGTCTCACCACTCCGGCCGCATCCGTTCACCCGGTTCTGCGATTGTCTGTTCTGTGATACCGCAATATTTGACACACACACACACACACACACAGAGATGAGGGGAGACAACAGGCGAGCTATTGTCTTATCTAACATAGGACTCACAACTACTCATGTCTGCATGTCTGATCTTCAAGTATGAGCTGTAGTTTTGTGAAAGACCGTTGAGTTGCTGCTGCTTTATCTCTAGACGACTCTTAAACATGTCAACTACCATTCAACCTCTGAAAAGTAAGAGATATTAGAGTTATGACACAGTAGGCAAACGACTTTTTCGAGTCCCCCGTCCTTCTGAAAAATGGCAACTTGCCACATGCTCAGGAGCAAAGTAATAAAACTGTTCTCCAGGACAGACGCACAGTAGGAAACCTCTAGTTCTGTTTGGTAGCTTTTGTCCGGAAAGATCAGACGCCATTGTGAGGTGCGTCTGTATAAATCCTTGTGAGATTATTTTTCTATTAAATTTTATGTTCTGAATTGATGGGGCCGAGTTCAAAGAAGAGAAGAGGATATTTCCTGCTGTCTCAGGGCTTAGCGCGAGTTCAAAGCCTTCCAACTGTTGACAGCAGCTGGTCTTCTCAGGAGCTCTGACTTTGTCCTACTGTATAACAAAAAAAGCAACTACTCAGCTTTAGTCAATCCCCAACAGTACAACACTATACATCCCCCCATGCACTGTAGTAGAAAGCTTTATGATTTAGACAGTATTAAGCTGTCTGGAGAGGTATCAAAGCTTCCCTCTTCCATCTCTGACTCTTGTTGTTTCTCTTCACTTCATTTCTTTTCCAGTCCCAGAGACGGCAGTGCCCAGAGGCAGTGTCGGTGCTTATATTTGTGATTTTGTTGGCAGAGGAACAATGGTTTAGTTTAGGCAGTACATTCCTGATTATTGACACACTTTGGTATGGAGGAGGATTAGTGAGCGCCTCAGCTTCTCTGATTCTTCTTCGTTGGCTCGTGAGCAACACCTGGGTGTATCCATGACAACAGGGCATCACAATGAACAGTGATTTCGCCACCAACCGGTTCGACAGAAAGTCTGCGTTGATGCTTGTGCAAGGAGGGTCACTTAAAGAGGAGAGACATGTTTACTCGACACAAAGTGCAAAGGAGTTCTTGCAGAAGTGCTCAGCTGCCTTCAGAATTTAAGTGTAAAACTATGGCAGTGCCCATAGGAAGTATGTATTTGTTAGCATGCTAATCGTGAGATAGCACATTACGCAGTATGCTGCACTAAAAGTACATTAACATGAACCAAATTAGCTGATATACTATTTTGCATGTAAGTATCTCATATGAAATGATTATGGGTATTTATGCTAAGCAACATGAATGTCATCCCTGAATTACATAGTTATGCAACATAAGAAGTGAATAAAGCTAAATCTCCGCTTAGCATGCTAACCAGGAATAACTGGATTTGCACAATACATGCAGACCACTACAACGTCTGCAACTCCATAAAACACTTACTTTTCATAAGGTACCACACCATCCAGCACATACACATTGAACATTGATATTCGCTGGAAACTATTTGAATATTTTTGGAAAATTGAACCTTGTAGCGCACTTTAAAACTCCGAAAGATAGGTAGGCTAAATAGACTTACAGATGAGATGAATCAGGCGTGGAAATCCAGAGTGAATTGTGTTACTGACCAGGTGTAGGTCTATCACACAATGGGGCGGAGCTCCCCTAAAAGGCGTCCGATCAGAAACAGTGCAATGCAACAACACGTCCTACGTAAATAATGATATTTTGATAAATGAATTCAAAAATCTTCAAAATCGAGGATGCACACCTTCGTGCCATGCGCAAGCAACATATACGAAATCTGAGGTCAGTCTGACTAACGGTCAGTGAGGTATGCCCTAGACACACACACACACACGCAGACGCTTCTTGCTTTTATAGATGTGTTTATGCCCAAATATACTTTATGTTCAGTAGAAATAGTTTATAAGGTGGATATGGCGGTTCATGGTTTCTGCAAGAGGAGCTGGTCCCATTCTGACAGCCCTGATTACCTGTGTCCGACTGGCCCACATGTGGTCTGTGGCGAGATGGTCCGATAGCCGAGACTGAGGCAGCATTGTTAGCCGACGAGCAGTATGCTGAGGGTCTGTTAATGACTTGCTCCTCAATCTTATCAGCAGGAGCCCACAGGACCCATATCAAGCATCCTGGTAAAGACTTCCACTGACATCATGGCCTCCAGGTTCTTCCTCAGTTACAGTTTCACCTTTTTAGAATCTGCTTAACAAGGTGAAAGAGCATTATGGGCATCATGCAGCCACATTCTCTTCAGTTTATCTTATTAATCTTATCTTAGGTTTATTAGAATTCATGCAGAATTGTGAAACTCAAAATTGCTTCCAAGTAATGTACAAAAAGAAAGAAGAACATTTGATTGTTTTCTTTGACGTGACATAAATTATGTTTGTTTTAATATTAAAGAACATTCATAGTGGCATTTCATAGGCATTTTTCCAGGAACATTCTGTCAGGGAACGCCTGAATTTGATTAACTACTGCAATCTGTTGAGTGTGGTCGCACTATGGACGAATAAATCATCATCATATCGTACTCATAAACACAGGTTTTGATAGGTAGTTAATTGTGTTTTTCGCTATCTTTTACATACCATGTATGTGGTAAAACATAATGTTCTCAAGGAGCAGCTGCAGTGAGGAAATCTCTCAGCATTTCTGCTCAATGTTTAAGCTTCTTGCAGGGTCCAGCATTAATTAGTTACTTGTAGTGAAACTGTATTCTGTATACTGTCCTGAGGGGAAGTTAAACCTTGAGAAGAAGCAGATACTGCAGATAATTCTGCCCGTCAGGAAGAAAACAGTGTGTCCACATAGAGTTACTGTCCATACGTCTCAGAGGTGACTGTAGTCGACAGCACAAACTTTATCTCAAACGTCTCGAACTGTGTTACTAACGAGCACTGATAAGTGAGGTATTTAGGGCATTTGACTGCCCTGTCATGTGCAATCAGAGGTGATATTGCTTGGCAGGCCAGACAGCTGACAAACACGCCAAGCGGGGGGAAAACCCATCAGTTTGGAGCCCATTTGAGTCACAGAGTGTTTCCAACCTACTCACTGTTGGCTCACCTGGGTATTTTACAGATTAAATGTTCCTGTATTTTTACCTTTCAACTAGGGCTGGGCGATATTTCTCAACATAAAAAATATATTGATATATTTTTAAAAGTGATATGGAATTAGACCATATGGCATGTATCGATATAGTTCAAGTTTCTTTATATATAAATGCTGCCCTTACTAGGGTTTGTCATATTTAGTTATTTTGTAATGTTCGTTATTCTTTTCTCATATAAATATATTTATTTCAGAAAAAGATTGGCCTTTTTATTCAAGATATTTTCTAAATGTGCACTTTATGGAGCTTTGATTTATTTTTTTTTTTAAAAAGGTACTCCTGTTATTATACATTATTTATGTTCAGTTAAGTAAACGGTTTCAATAAAACTACTTGTGACATGCCATATTTGACTTTGATTGAACATTTGCTCTCACTTTTATCGGGATATATATCGTATATCGATATTAAGCCTAAATATATCTGGAAATTAATTTTGGTCCATATCGCCCAGCCCTACTTTCAACCTGTAACAGCTTTGTTTTTTCTACAAGTTCCCACGAGCCAAAGATATGATCATTTTTTTCATGCCTTGTGGAATGAGGACTAATTATGCCTCAATAATCATACCTAGTAAAAGTCATTCATATGTACCTGCTTATTATTCCTTATGGGTTATTACTAAAGGTTATTATATTCTTGTCAGTGTGTCACACTTACAGCGACAACAAATTCTAAACTAAATAAACTAAGAACAATAATAAGAATTCAAAGACTGATAACATCTGATGGTAAGCGTGGGTGGCTACTTTTAATAGCGCATGCATCATTTCAGAAAGAAAACAAACATAAAATGTTCTTCCTGATAGCCGAGATGCCAAAGAGACATAATGTAACTGGGAATGAAGGCCGAGCAGAGTGGAACCGGACCTAGCCTGTTCAGGAGCGCTCTCACTCACAACAAGTGGTTTTGTTTGGCACTGTCCCTTTTGTTGACACTGCGAGGTTCTCATGCCTATTAGGTTGCTGTCTGCGAGCGGGCACCGTGATGACATGTCCCCACACAATGCCATAGGCTGGCACGGTGTCATCGTCACATATCACCTGTTTGCATGACTGGAACCATTCAAGACCACTTGAGTAGAAAGCTGCACGTACTGTATGTTTCTGCAGTGTAGTGTTACAGTATCAGTTGATGACATACCTGCACTGTCATTGTATCACTGTGACATCACTAACATACCGGATGCGTTTTTATTGTGAAACCTATATGTGAAAACACCTTTTTCTGTCTGTGTTTTTTTCCCACTCATTCTTTCATGTGTAATCATTAATCCTTGTCATACTGACGAGGAAGTGCTGGATGTTTTTTTTTTTCTTTTTCTGATGGCTCATCCCTGTGTGGGCACTTGTGCACTGGCTCTTTCTGGAAAAAATGTTTAAAAAAAATCCCCCCCTGCCCTGCCCATTATTGAAGAGTGTTACAGGCTTCAGCCGTGATCTTCTGGTGTGAGGCAGCGTGGGAAGTTTGGTGAACTTCCTGACCCCACGCACCACCGCAGCACATTGACCCTCATCACGTGACAAAGGAATGTTCCGCATCTTTTGTTTTAACATCCACGGCACTCATGGAGTTGAGAGCAATTTTGCATACTATAGAACGATCACTAGCTTGGCATTTTGCCTCCCCATTCTCCTCCCAGTGTTATTCCCAAACAGGATTTGCAGGCAGCTCTCTCTCCTGCATCTTTTAAATCACTTCAAGCGCTACTGAAGCCTTTTTCACCCAAAGCGGGCACCAATCTAATGGCATCATTTGAGCCTGCACACATCGAGAGAATCAACCCCTTTTTTTTCTGTGCTTAAGGTTTTGTGAACAGGGGAAAACAAAAGGCCGACCCAATGAAGCGCATCTTTGCTGGCGAGCTGAATAGAGGGGCCCCTTTCATGGCTGTTTATGAGCACCCCTCTTCAAAAACACACATACAAATCACATCCAGTTCTCCCAATGGCTCCTCTGATACGAGGATGATGGCAGGGAGGGGGAAAGAAGGGGGCTGGAATCTCGTGGTGCCTCTCTCCCTTTTCATATGTTCCAGTTGATGGATTTCCACCCAGTGTCACCCCCGAGCTTTACTATCGGATCCATCGGTTTGTTTTCATGCGCTGAATCACATGTTACATAAGAGCAAGTTGTTGAAAACATCATTAAATTGTTTGATATAACAGATGCTGGACAGAAGGCAGAAAAAAGGCACAGTTAAACTGTCTGTTGCCTTAAGATACAATATATGGGGAAAACATCCATCAGGACAACCTGCAGCATTGTGATTAGCAGGACTGTGACAGGGCTGCATTAAGTGTTTTCACACGTAATTGGCAGCTATTTTGATTGCTGATTAATCAAGTCCTTTTAAGGCTAAAATGGCCAAAGCTTTTGTGAAACGTCATGATTTTCTGCCTTTATTTTTCTTACTTTATAACACATGTAATTGTGCCTGGGGTTTTGGACTGTTAGTATTGCAAACAAAACTTTTGAGTCACCTTCGATTCGACATTTTCACAGTTATCTCATTATTCATAGATAAAATAAAGAAAAATTACCAGATTAGACAATAGTGAAGTACTTACTAGTTACCGACCTACTCTGTTTTTTTTAATTAATTGTTGATAATGTCTGTACAAAGCTAAAACAATGTCAATCTTAATTTCCCAGAGCTTAAGGCGACAATCTAAAAAGGGCACGTTATTACATTTTAAATATTTTAATATTAAACTTAGAAAAGCACCTTAATTATCAAATATTTTGCTTCTTCTTGGGTTTTTTAATGGAAAAATGTCTTAAACAATTAATCCATTATAGAAGTTGACGTTGTTTTAATTGTATATCTATGTATTAATTTGAATTATTGCAAACATTACAAGCTTCTTTTTTTAAAATAGATTTTATTTTATTTTATTTTTTATATATGTTGTCTTGTTTTAGGTAAATAGATCTTGTCCGTTTCAGACAGCATCTCTAGCACTCTAGCATGAACAAAATATTGTTTAAATGCAGCTTCCAACCAACAGCAGCAAACGAGAACTCGCCCTGAGTGACGGCTCCATCAGTGCAGTTACACCAAAAACTAAAGTAGTCGTCATTTCTAAAGTCGTCTGTTTTCGACCTGTCATTTTGTTTTACTGGCAACAGGTCAAACAGCAAAGTGCAGTTAGGATGTGCTTACGAAACTGCCAGGTCATTATAAAGGTATTTTGCACAAAAAATTAATTAAATATCAACTGTAATGCTGTGGTTTTATTAGCTTAATTGTGTAATGTATTTTAAGGATTGTGATGCAATAGCCATTCACACAATTATTGTGATGCAATAGCCATTCACACAATTGAAGTAACTTTATAATACCTTCCTTGCTGATGTGCCACTGTGTACTTGTCGCTGCTTGTTCGTGCTCAAAGGAGACTACACTACAGGCCAAAAGTTTGGATGCAAGATCAAAAATTCCACAAAAAAAGATAGTTTAATTGCTATACTTTGCAAAAAAAAAAAAAAATTTGATTATTATATGAAGAGTCACTTATTAGAACACATTTTTATTCTTTTTTCTTTACTCAGCTGCTTCAATTTTAGCCATTTCTGTGGTAGTTTGTCAGAGATATGAACAGAGTTGAGATTTATTGGGATTTTTTTTATCGAAACTCAAAAGCCAAAGAGTTAAAGCGAATAAGTCAAGTCAAGTCAAGTCAAGTCAAACTTTATTTATAAAGCACATTTAAAACAACGGGGGTTGACCAAAGTGCTGTACAGATATCACAGTTGCAGGAAATACGGTAAAAACTAAAATACTAAAATACATAAACACAGTGCAACAATAGAATAAAATAAATAAAAATAGAATACAATGAATTAAAATTAAAAAAATAAAAAAATAAATGTTTTTTCAAGATGTCCACTTAAACTTGATTAAAAGCCAGGGAGAAAAGGTGTGTTTTTAAGGAGGACTTAAAAACCTCATGAATAATGCAAGTTGTGATTTGTTTTTCTTTTGCACTGAAGTTGTGACTCTTCTCAACCCTAAAACTAAGCCCTTCTTCTCTTTTGTTAACATTTATTCAGCAATGGTCTGGTAGCATCAATGTATACCTAAAGGTCAGTTGAGGAAAATGGTTCAATTCAATAAGTCTGATCATGCAGTAAACCAACATGGTCTCACAGGAATCCGTGAAATAGCCACAGATTCGTTTAACTCAAAATCTGTGGAATAGCCACGGAATCACTCAAATTTCCATGCAACTGACACGGATTTCGCTACAATGCAAGTTAATGACAGTCATATCCCGTGGCTATTCCAACATACAAAGTGATTATGTACATTCACTGAGTGAATATTTAGAAAATAAAACATATATTTCTCGTTAGAAATGTGATCAAAATCCATTTTTATGCAGAAACTAAGTCAAAATATTGTTTTTTTTTCACTAAAAATGAGAGAACTGTCCGCCATGTTTTTTGTTCTGACAGCCGGGACCTTGAAAGTCACGTGACTTGGAACAAACCAATAGGAAAAAATATCCATGGAATAGCCACGGGATATGACTGTCATTAACTTGCATTGTAGCGCAATCCGTGTCAGTTTCATGGAAATTTGAGTGATTCCGTGGCTATTCCACAGATTCCTGTGAGACCAGGTTCCAGTAAACACATCCAAAAATCCAAAGAATCCATACTGGTTTTTAAGAAAGCAATTGTGAACAGAAAATCTTGAAGTTGCTTCCAAACTTTTGGCCTGTAGTGTATGTGTTTGTGTAAAGTTGTTGTCTTTCCTTGAAGCACGCATCCACAATGCCAGTCATCCCACCGTGAAGTAGATCATCTTGTAACTACCTTTTCCGCTCTGTGTCATATCTTGTTCAACAGGTAGGGTTTGATGGACAGGAGGAATGCAGGCTGAGGGATTTGTTTTGTAATGGCAGTCCATTCTTTGGGTGTTCTTAAGCAAACAGAGCGGCGCTATGTCCTGTTTTTACGGGTTTCACACGTCACTGTTCAAACTCTCAAACAGGCTGGTCCCCAAGAGTACATGGAGGAGAGCAAACAGAGCTCTAATACTTCACCACTCTGACCTTCTGCTAACTTGATACACACATAGACAAACACACACACACCTTTTACTTATGCAGCCAAAGCGTGCTGTGCAAAAGGAACTGGGAAATGTTCATTATAATCTCAGGTTCTTGTGGTTTAATGTTGTGCAACTGGATACAATAAAGCAACAAAGACACAGATAATAATGACGCAAACTTGAATCCGACTTTTTTCCCCCTATTAAAGTAGAGGAGGGTAAATAACACTAAAGTGCTGATGTTACTGACATGTTCAGCTCAGGGCTAAATGATTTGGAAAAAACTATTGGATTCTTTATAATAAAGTATTATTACAATTGGTATGTGACTGGGTAGAATTATAATGTTGGTGTTATTATTCTCATTTTCAATGAAAAATATGATAAAATGATCACAGTGTGATTTTTTTTTTCTTAAGTCTGTAAAGTATTATTTTTAGGCTGCAGTACAACAATACCTAATTTTTGAATGGTATTATTACTATTATTATATATAATATTTTTTCCTTTAAAAATATTGCACCTCCAGTGTTTGTTGTCTATATTGTGATTTTTGAGATTAAAAAGATAGACAAAAAAGTTTAAGATCTTAAAAAAAAATCTCTTAAATGTATTTAATGAATGACTTTCCATACTGTCTACATTTAGTATCAGTAAGACTGTAAATTTGGCAAGAATTTATTAGTTTGATATGTATCAGGTTAAGATTTAATATATTGCAATGCTGTAAGCAAGGCGAAATATTGTCATTTTTTAAATCTAATTTAAGAGAAAACTCATAAAGAACACACTATCATAATCAAAGTTATAAAAGTTAACTTTTTCATGCAATCAGTGGATTCTGTATTTGCATTTATCACCGTAACTTTCAGCATCACAGCAATACTTTTTAACCAACCTTTACCAAATCTTTGCATGTAATTATTAAATAGAAATCAATACAGTGTTTTTGAGAATCACAAAACAACACCGGGATACTGAAATGTATCAATATTTTCTAACAACCCTACGAGTCAGGAAGTAGCTTTGTTTTGAATGCAACGCGGGTCTCATAAACATGGGTGGGTGCTATATGTCATGTTTAAGTAGCACACTAGTGCCAAATTTCAGGCACCGTGTGCTGTCCTAATTGAGTGCTACTTTAATGTGTTTGGGTCAAATGCATGGAAAAAAAAACCCAGTTGGAATTCTGTGGGAAAGTTTAAAAGCTCATAAAATGATGGATTTCCAAGTACTCCCTTAATCCCAACAAAATGTATTGAAACAGTACAATGTCTATTTTTATTAATGGCATGGAAAAATATGGAGGAAAACGTGTAGTGCTCCCCGGTTGGTGCACACAACTGTGTGTCCCGGGCTGATTTAGTTTATGTAAGCATGTGTGAAGTAGTTATGTGTCTGGACTTGTGTGTCACTGCAGTGTGTCTTTACAGTGCTGCCAAGCTCCCTGCCATGTTGTCCTTTTATACAAACAGAAAGGAACCAAACAACACCTCCTGCTTCTATACATCCCTCTGCGATCCTCTCTTTACTGTTCTTTTCCTTTCCGCTTGTTTTAAATCTGTCTCCGATATACGAGGCATTCCTTTGTGGTTGTGTAACATGATTTGAGGTGAAAAAAGAGAGCGGGCGAATGAGACGGAGAGAAAGAAAGAAAGAAAGAGAGGGAGAGGTTTGTCTTGTTGGGTTTCACGTCCCACTGTGCGCTCATATTTCTCAGCCCTCTTCACAGTTGTCGGTAGCTGGCTTATCGTTGGCCTCCTCAGCTCTTTCCGTCATGCGTGGCCTCCGTTAATCTCTCCTGTGTACTGTAAACCGCCCCTAATAACCCTGCACACGATTAAAGCAAACATCTTAATCACGGCCTGCCTCATTATCAACTCACACTGGGAAAATGAGTGTTTCGACCTCACCTCTGTAATCGCACATATGTGCCTCAGGGAAAAGCCGGAGAACAAGACAACCTGCTTATTTGGTATCTCTTAAAGAAAAAAAAATAGCCCGGGAGCTTGTCTGATCATATTCTTTAACAACTGAGTAATTGTTACTGATGAATCTGCCTTGTGAGCATAGTTCTGTGCTGTTTGTGAAGAGACATGCAGCAGCAATGAGGTGGTGCAGGATTGAAAGTAGGGTGTTGCTCTAGAGGGTGCTGTTTACTGAGGAAATGTGCTTTCCTCCCTCTTCCTCCCTGCTGCTTTCACTAAACATGTTTAGTCTTTAAAAAAATTTTTTTTAAATATCCTACGAGTGAAAACAGTGTTAAAAATGTTCCGTGCAGCCCTTTGATTTATTGCTATTAGCAGATATTTTTCCAAATGTATCATCAAATCAGATTCAACTCTCAGAGGAGAGTTGCACAAATTTAAGCAATATGATAAATTAGGCCGGTCCTCAAATAAAGAAATGATAAGTCAACAAACACCATGTAATTATGTTGAGTTTTATATGGTGATTTATTCAACAGATTTCTTAGCTTTTGCACAAAGAATCATGCAAAGGCATCACTTTGAATCTCGTGTCAACAAATGTGCTCATACATTTCTTGGAAATAAGAAAAAAACATTAAAAAAATGACTAATTGACTAAAGATATCTTAGTCAGCTTAGACCAAAACTGACTAAGAGGGGGCGCCCTTTAATAATCACAGCATTTTCTCGAAAGAGATATTTCACTGTCTCTGAAAAAGTGTGTGGTATTGTGCTGCAAGGCTTCTTCAACATGACATTTGGCCATTGTAATCCTTCTGTGTGTGTGTGTCCTCCTCACCTGTGGCTCCCACTCCTCACACACACACACACACACACACACAGGCATACAAACGCCCGCAGATGTTTACACAAGTTTCACACAGCCAACGAGGGCCGATGATGAGCTGTCAGTCACACCTCCACTGGCAGAACGGAGATGGGGAAGAATGTGTCGGTGGCGATGGTTACACCTGCGCTGTCTGTGGTTTCCTGCGGCGGTATTGCAGGGTGTAATCCCTGACATCGCCTGTGTTTATGCCTTGTGTTTTAGTTACAGGCCTGATACTCGCATGCTTTAGAGCTTAGATGGGACTTCTGCTTCAGTTACTGCTCAGCCTGGCCCAGGGGCATCCTCCCCAGCCTGCCACACACAGGCTCATCCCCGCCATGTATGGAGACAGTCAACAAACACAGTAGCCCTCTGTGTCATACGCCCTTTATTCCCTCCATGCACACACTATCAAGTGAACATTCATGGCAACTTAAGCACATTTTTTTTTACTGTTATTAACAAAAACATGATGTAAAGCACCAAAAAACAAGCAAAAAACACAAAATAAACACAAGCAGATTGTTCCAAAAAGCAAGTTTAGCAATTAAACCAGGCTCATTTCTGTTAGTCTGATTTATTTTCAGTTGATTCGGTTCCGTAAAGCAAATTCAACATAGTTCAACCCCAGATTCATACTAAAACAGACCAATATACTATAACAGACCATATAAAATAAAACACAAACATAACATATGTCGACAGGCCTAACCATCAAACTAACTAACTAGCTCTCTGTGTCATACGCCCTTTATTCCCTCCATGCACACACTATCAAGTGAACATTCATGCCAACTTAAGTACATTTTTCTTTACTGTTATTAACTAAAATATGATGTAAAGCACCAAAAAACAAATAATAAACACCAGCAGATTGTTCCAAAAAGAAAGTTTAGCAATTAAACCAGGCTCATTTCTGTTTATTTTCAGTTGATTCGGTTCCATAAAGCAAATTTAACATAGTTCAACACCAGATTTACACCAAAACAGACCAAAATATAAAATAAAACACAAACATAACATATGTTAACAGGCCTAACAGTCAAACTAACTAACTAGCTCCCTGTGTCATACGCCCTTTATTCCCTTCATGCACACACTATCAAGTGAACATTCATGGCAACTTAAGTACATTTTTCTTTACTGTTATTAACAAAAACATGATGTAAAGCACCAAAAAACAAGCAAAAAACACAAAATAAACACCAGCAGATTGTTCCAAAAAGCAAGTTTAGCAATTAAACCAGGCTCATTTCTGTTTATTTTCAGTTGATTCGGTTCTATAAAGCACATTCAACATAGTTCAACCCCAGATTCACACTAAAACAGACCAAAATATTAAAAAAAAACACAAACACAACATATGTCAACAGGCCTAACAGTCAAACTAAAGGAAAAAAGCTGTGAATAAATGGTAAGAAAAAGCTTGATCCTGCTTCATATAATGTATAGAAAAACATTGATTGCGTTTCAGGATTATTACCAAAAAAAGAATAATAATAATTCTACACTGCATGTACTTTTTAATTCATAAAAAGCATTCAGCTTCAATAAGCTTTTCCCACCTTTCCAAATGTATTCTCTGTCATTTCTATTTGCATCCTTTCAAAATAAAGTGACATTTAATAAAAAATAAAAGCATGCACATTTTAATGATATTCAATGAGTTCACAGGAAAAAGAAAACTTTTCCCAAACAAAATAATCAAGTTAAAAAATGAAACAGTCTCTCTGTAACCTTACCAGGAATCACGGGGGAAAGATCAGGTCTAAAGCATTGCTTTATTGCATTATCATTACATGTGTTGAACCTCCCTTCAGACAACATGGCAAAACCAGAAAAAATGTACCGTTAACGTGTCTAACTCTAGTAACTCCTGTTCTCAATTTCTGAATATAATTTCTGACACTGTGCTCTGTTAAAAGTTGTTATGTAAAAGGTCATTTATACCCTGTTCTAAAATTAGAAAGTGCAAAACCATATTTTTCTGTTGATCTGGACTTGGATTGCCATAATAAGATCATTTACGGGGAACATTAAGTTGTGGTTGTTTCCTTATGTACTCCGAGTATTTGAGGAGGTCTTTTTTTGTTGTTTTATATGGTTTGTATTTCGTCACGAGTGACGCCGGCAGCACCACTGAGGTCATAAACTGGGGAGGAGAAAGTTCCAGTGCCAGCAACTGAACTCACTTTTTATTTTAGTAAATATGCTAAATTTAGAGCTCGGCCGCGGCCAGAAGCACGTCCCAAACTCCCTGAATGACACACCTTTCGAGAAGTGACTCTCAACATCTGCTATTTTTATCATGGTCTTACTTTTTTCCCCTTGTTTTTCCTCCTTTCGATCCTCTCTCTCTCTCTCTCTCTCTCTCTCTCTCTCTGACGGACACACTATAAATGATGCAGTCCTGTTTTTCATTTATAAGATTTGTTGGGTGGATTATTACAGAGAGGCTCCTAATTCCCGCTAAAGGAAGGGCATGCTTCAGCAATATTTATGAAAACACTATGCTCTGACGTGAGTAGCAGTGGAGGACCAGTAACAGGTCCTCTCTGCTCACACACCCTCCTCACACTGCTGCCCAGTGAAAGGTCTGCTGTAATGGTGGCATTTCAGCCCTTCAAAGTAAAATGGCCAATTGGATAATGGGATTTGGTTTGCCGTTCTGGTGAGCAAACCGAGCCGTGACAGTGCAAAAAGTTACATAAGCCGGCCTCTAGTGACTGAGACCAAACCTACTGTACATAAAGTCTGTCCTATTATAAGTTAGGGTTGTCAAAAGTATCAATAGTCAAAAAAGTATCGATACTAAAACGTTGTATCCGGATACGATACTTATTTTCAAAAGTATCGAGTATCTGAAGCTTGTTATCATAGTTGCAGTTTCTTTTTGCACAACTGTTTTTTATTATAAATATTTAACCCTTTATCAGGCAAAGGACTATATTTGGTAACTTCAGGTAATATTTTGAGAAAAAAGTTGCAAATTTACTAGATTAAAGTGGCAAATCTACAAGAAAAAAAGTCGCAGATTTAAGAGATTTAAAGTGGCAAATCTGCGCCAAAAAAGTCGCAGATTTACGAGAAAAAAGTGGAAAAAAAGCAACTTTTTTCTCGCAGATTCGCCGCTTTAAATCTTATAAATCTACGCATTTTTTTCTCGTAGATTTGCCACTTTAATCTCGTAAATGAACTTTTTTCTCAAAATATTATTTTCGTATGTTTTTTTTTACACATTCTGGCTGTATGTAATATCCTCCAATATTGTCTAGGGTTGAAATTTGGAATTTGCAAGTATTTCAATGAATGCCCTATTAAGGGTTAACCTGTGATTCTGTTAATTTTTACATGTTGCATTTTTCTTGTTAATACAAATATTTCTGTTAAATTTGGGGTCTTTGTTTTTATCCTTGTGGTGTCGAAAATGGTATCGAGTATCGAATATTTTCTTGAGTATCGGTATCGAGTTGGAAATTTTAGTATCGTGAAAACCCTAGTATATGTACAGTCTTCTGTACGATGTGACACTGATGAGATCCGCCCGTCTGTTATTTCTGTTCCTGACCCGTTATTGTCAAGCGGCGCTCTGCTCCGCTGTAAAGTGGTCACTGTTTTGGAACCTTGTCCTGTGGGTTGAGGCTTTGAACCATTTTCCATTCATACCTCATATTACATGCTCCAACGCTGTTATACCTAAATGAACCCAGCTGAACAAATGGAGAGCGAAGAGTTAAGCAGATATAGCAATGTAATACTATAAACTGCAGTTGGTGTGTGAAGTGACGTTTGTCCTCTTTTGATTTTTTTTCTCCTCACAGTGAAGGAATCCACATTCTTGGAATGAGATGTCAACCTTTAATTGCTTCCCAGGGATCCTCTGGTGAGTATATGTGTTTAAAAGACTGAAAATAGTCTCAGTGTGCTTCTGGTGTTTCAGTGTGAAAGCTCTCTGCTGTAAACCTCGGCCCTGTCTATGGCTTTAATCATGAGTCCCTATTGGGCAAGTTCAGTTTAGATTAGTTTGGTTTGGTTTGGTTGCTTTTCAGCTCATACAACTCATTAAAAAATAATAAAAGAACAAGTACTGACAAACCAAAACAACTTTATGCTGACCAATTACCCTTTTTACATTATTTTTCATGTATTCTTCCCTGTAGATTTATACTGAAAATTTAAAAAAAGAAAGAAAATATATGCTCGAACAAAAAATCATATACAGACTAATGTTCATTCTTCAGTTTTATATTTCTTAATCTTCTTATATTTTAATATATATTTTTTCGGTGTATTGCCTATTTTTATTCTTTTATTCTTTCATTTCATTCAATTTTATTTTGCATTAAAATGTCAAAAGACAACCAGACCTAT
This sequence comes from Centropristis striata, assembly GCF_030273125.1. Lineage (NCBI taxonomy): Eukaryota > Metazoa > Chordata > Actinopteri > Perciformes > Serranidae > Centropristis > Centropristis striata. The sequence goes on along the minus strand of NC_081529.1, from coordinate 30,171,118 downwards.
ATTATATCACATATTTTGTTGAGTTGTGTATTTAAGTTATCCCAAAACATTTTGTGTTGTCTTCAAGACATAAAATGCCTTTTTATTCAGTTTCAAGCAACTTAATTATACACTTTTTAGATCTTGTTTTTTTTTTTTTTTTTTTAAGCACATAATATACCCGGATGAAGCATCTTAGTCAGCGGACATCTGGATCTTAAGTTATCAGAGAAACAAGCTGAGCAAATGTTAGCAGCAGCTGCTGAAAAAAACCCCGGAAAAACACAGATATTCAACATGAAACTGCACTTCTGTATTTCTACCGGTTTTAATCATCGGGGTCCGTTTGTTTTTGAGGAGAGTTGACCTCTGCGTATAATTCAGCTTCTGGTAGAAATGATAAAATCCTTACATGAAGAAGCTCCAGGTGCTTCAGGCTGCAAATGACCAAATTGTCGTAAATCTTTTGTTATTGTTTTGATTGAGAGCAAAAAAATGACATCAAGTGACAACAGTGTTTGACTGTTACGCATCTTTTTTTGGCATTTGCTCTTTGGTTTTGTAGTCAGTTGTGATGAGTCTATGTTCTATTGCGATCTACAAGCTTTTTTTTTTTTTTTTATCCTGTCGTGTTTTCTTTGCAGCTCCTGCGGCTCACCCAGATGTGCTGAATGTTTTCACTATCTGTAACAAAGCCAGAGAGTTTGAGTGTTACTGTGGTTTAGGCTTATAAAACTGATGCAACTCCTGCTTTAACTGTTGGCACAACTGGCAGCCAAATGTTAATTATTTAGCTTAACATGAAGAATTTAGACATAATTTACTAGCCGATATTTGTTGTGGTTTGCTTAAAAGATTGTTCTCATCCTCAAAATGTCACTTTATACACGAATCATTGAATCATGTTGCTCTTTAAAGCCACAGCCATCAATTCTGTTCTGTGACTGTGCTGTAGCATGCGGTACTCAGTGTACTTAGCCGCTCTCCCACATCCCATCAGCCCCCCTCCCTCCACACTGGTGCCCCCTATCCTTTACTCATTCAGCTGGTCCACCCTCTACCAACCAGTGTGCGCCTGTCAGCATGTCACCCCAGGGTGATGCCCCTCTCTCAGCCCCTTGGGGCCCTTTTGACTCCGCAGCACTCCGTGTTTGCCCAATCATTTGGGAGCCGGATACGGGGATGAATTGTTAACTACAGCAGGTCAGCCTGTGCCCCACAACCCCCGGCCCCCCCGACCTGCTGTTGACTCATCTCCATGGCGATGGGGCAGGAATTTGTTTTCTCTCATGTGTCCGCTGCCAGCCAGCTCCCCGCCACCGCCACCCTCTGCCACAACCGCCCCCTCTCTCTTCATCCTCACCGCCTCGGAGCAGCCAATCAAAAGGCAGCTGGAGGGAGTCACGTGGTCAGGAAGTGTCGAGGGTGCTGTCACTGGAGCTCTGCTCTGCTGGGAACTCAGGCCTCAGGGGGAAATGTGTTTGATTTGTTTGCTAGGAAATTTTTTAAACACACAGTCGGGCCAGGCGCACACATTTTGAGAAAGCTATGTACAGACATGTTGTTTATAATGTGCAAGTTATTATAAAATACATTATGTGTAAGCTGCCTAAATCCTCCTCCTGCAGCCATTGTGATGGCCTTCGTTAAAATAATTCAATTTCTGTTTATTTTTGCAGTGCAATGATTAAGAGAAACCCTAAACAGAGCAGGTCTGTCATATACATTATAGTTGTGTGCTGGTCTTTTTCCATGCTTTAGTATGCAGCAAAACAGCACAAAGAGACATGGATTCATTACTGAATGGACCCACAAGGCACAGGACCTGGGGCCCAAAGTGTCAGGGGCCCTCCTGGCCTTCACCTATAAAATGTCACTCAAAGAGACACATACCAACCAGGAAGAGACTCAAAATGACCCCAAAGAAACACAAATGAATACAAAGAGACACAAAACAACTACAAGGAGATGCAAAACAGCTGCAGAGACACATGGAGACTAACAATGACTAGAAAAAGGGGCAAAATAACCACAAAAAGACTAAAAATAACAAGAAAAAGCTCCACTATGAACTATGAAGTGAGACAAAACAAGTAAAAAGAGCCAAAAAAAAACTACAAAGAGAGGCAATGTGACTCCAAAATGGCCAACAACCACAGACAATTTTTTTACTATTGTAAGAGAAAAAACAAACACAAAAAGACAGAAAACGATCAGAGAGAGAAGCGTAACATCTAAAAAGAGACATGAGACTATAGCAAAATTCAGCAACTTGTGTTTTACTCATATGTAGGAGAGCTGGTGGGGCCTTTTACATGTCTGTGCCCAGGGGCCCATAGTTTCATAATCCACCCATGCAAAGAGGGCATTCCTCTTGGTTTTGTAATGATAAAACCCTACATGTGGCTCTCTGAGATGAAATTTGATCCTATCTTTATGCCAAAACAGTTTAATTCCCAGCATTGTCTCAACATATCGAATGGCTCAAGTGTGTACATGTGTGTGTGTTGTGTGTTTGCCTCCACACAAGTTATTAGCTTAGGGCAGGTGAGTGTTTGCCTACCCGTCTCCCTTTATGAGGTGAGTGTTTGCTCAAGGAATGCTCTACGTCCGATTTGTCATTGACTCTTATTGTTCGCCTCATCCGACCGGTGCCTTGAGCTTGAGTTGTGCTGTGCCCTGGCAAGTGAGAAATATGTGCTCTCTTTTCTCCTGCTTTGCTCAGTGTATTTGCACATGTTCTTGGACCCAAATGCGACTTGGTGGAAAAGTATTAAGGATGGTAAATGGATTCAGAATGAAAATCCAGAGAGTCCAGACCTGCAAAAGTGGAACTGAACTTTGTTTTTTCAGAAACATTTTATTAGGATGGCAACCTGCAGCATAAAGTTGAGTCACATGATCATCTGTACCTTCAGATACTTACTGTTCATGACATCAATATCTGTCAAGTATGTGTTTTTATTTTTTAGGTATACTCAGATCATGAAAACTTTCCAAAGCACTTTAAGACTTATTTTAAATTTAATTATCAGGTTCACTCTTATCCAACACGTCAATCTTTAGATCTTCATCCTCCAAGATTTCTTACATGCAGAGGTCAATTTATTGTTCAATTTAGGGACTAAATTATGGAAAACCTTTTCCAAACTCTATAAAATGTTTCAAAAGATGATTAAAAGTCCATTTAACTGCTGTTTTAAAATTCCAATTCACACACAAATACACTTTTATATCATGTTCATTTTTGTTTTTATATTATTTTTGTTATTGTCATTATAACTTGTTGATGTTATACATATTATTATTTTCTTATGGGGTTTAAATAAGCCCATCTGAGTTTTCTGCCTCTCCCTGCACTTTACACTATATGTTATCTCTGTAATTTTTTGTAATTCTAAGTGTGCAAATAAACCTAAACCTAAAGTGAATTATTAAACATCATGATCAAGTTGAATGTCACCAGTTTCAGAGAACTTACAAACATTTTGATGGAAGCCAGAGATTGAAACTGGCTTCTGCTCCACATCTGTATACATGGAAGGTTCCTGTTTTGGACCTGGGTCAGTTAAGATAGAAAATTACACAAGTCGTCACTCTTCAATTATGCATTATGCAAACTGAGGTGAAAAAAAAAACCAAGAAAAAAGAAATGCTATGACGTGATTTAGAGGAATTACTTCTAACCAGGCACATCCTGTAGATACATATGAACCCTGATGAGCAAAGTTGGCTCCCTCGCTTTGTGGTAATGAGGAAGCCTCAGCAAACTAATCCCTCCCACTGCACTCGAGTGGTTAACAGAGTCATTACAAATGGCATGTGCAGCTTTTTATGCTTGTTTATTCCCAGAAAGTTTTAATACTTCGTAAAACATCTAAAATGGCAAGATTTTTTTTTTTTAAGTTGCCAATTGTGTAAATATATGGATTTCTGTGGATAAAAAGGTGCATGCATGTATAACTATATTTGAATTTGCGTGCCTGTGTGTGTTTGTGTGGCTGTCGTCCTGTGCCACCATCTGGGTGGTCCTCACGGCTGGTTTGATGGTAATCCCCCTGTCCCATAAATCAGTGTCCGGGCTCGGGCCGGGAGCTGATGCTGTGTGACCAGTGGAGCGAGGGGGCTTGAGGCACTAAGCCGAGACCCCAGCCGCTGGCCCGGCCTGGCCTGGCCACACGTCAGCTCTCCACACCACCTTTAAAATAACTCGTCATGCATGGCCGGCTTCGGGAAACAGCCTCGGCTCCAAGAACGTACGAGGCACCGACTATATAAGCCTCAGCAGAAATGGAGGGCACGCTCGTAAACTGTAGCACCAGGAGATAAAGTTTCATGACTTATAACCTGAACAGTTTGTGACTCTATAGCCTCAATATCCAGATTTTCAGAACTTTTTCATTAGTTTTATTTTTTTCTTGTTGCAATTTTCAAAACCTATTTCAATGCATTTGCTCAAAGTGCAATTTGTTTGTTCTGACTAGTGGCTAACAACCCCGAGTGACTTTTGATAGCCTTCTAGAGAGCTGCTTTCAGTTCAAATGTTCTGTCTGACTGAAAGTGCTAAGATTAAAGCCATATCTTCGTCTTTGTAGGGAATATACCTCTCTGTGAGACTGAGGAGGGAGGATGAAGGCCTGTCCGAGCTGTCTGGCTTGCATACAGCTCTCCGCTGAGCTTTTATCTAGGGAGATTGGTTGCAGCTCTGTCCAGACCCGGCTCCCGGGGAGTGCACAGTCCTGAGACCTGTGGCATTAATAAAGATAATGCTGTTTGGAATAATAACAGTCAATTCCACCCAATAGAGGAGAGACAACAGAGTGTAGCGGAATACAAAAGAAGCCAAGATGAAAGGCTGAAATGCAGGCTTGTGCACCTCTCTGGCTCTCTTGTGGGAACTGATGGAACCGTTATCAACATGCTCGCACACAAACAGCACTGAGAGGGACCCTATGCCGATTTTGACCCTCGGGTGCCATGACGCAGAAATGCAATTTGTTCTTTTGTCTGCCAAGATCACAGAGGGAGAGCAATGACTTGTCTTTCTTTTTATTCTTACTTTTTTTTCCCTCCCGCTCCCCTCCTTTTCATTCTCGTTCTGGTCCCCATTGCCTTCAGTGAGTGCAATTTAGTTTGATGAGCAGGTGGTCTTTTTTGAATCTCACAGTGCTTTTGGCTCCCACCTCTGGCGTGTGGGGCTTTCAGTTGGAGTCAGTCATGTAGGCCAGGATTAGAAGGGTGGAGGAGAAGGAGGAGGAGGTCCAGTAAGAGTCTTGGTATTGGCGACCTCAGCGCCCTGCAGTCAGAACCATGCAGAGTGCAGACTGAAAGAGTTATTTTGTTGCTAAAGCTCTCAGCCGCACCCCAGATGGCTTTTGTGCGGGCCAGGGACATGCTTGGGGACAGGGTTAAAGCTACAGAGTCCTTCAGGCTCGCTGAGTCTCTGTGCTCAGCAGGTAAAGCACTGTGGGCCAGACTGACTGCGAGGCAAAATGCTGCGGTCTCGGCACTTTTCCACCTTGATTCTGAACAGTGGACCGAAACAAAATAGTTGGATTGGCGCAAAGGGAGGACATACTTCTCGGCACACCCGCATACACACCCACATTCAGAGTGAGATTAAGGCTTCCGAACATCCACCCAAGTTAAGATTTATTGGAGCGTCTCATCTGATGTCACATAAGACAAAAGAGCTGGTAGAAAAGGGAGGAAAACCTGCTGCGTGTGCATTTCCAGTGGAAGCCTTTTCCCCTCTTGCACACTGTTTCCTGGTAGCAGAAACTGCTGCGACCAAATTACAACCCACTTTCACCGCTTTACCTTTGATCTCAGTTTCATCACACGCTGCTAATTAACCAACCCTGTTACTACTTAAAGGAATTTATGACCCATTACTTTATCTGTCCAACATTCCTCCGCAATAATCTCCATGGTGACGCCGAGACAAGCAATCAATATTTTGTCAATAATGCTAACCAGGTGTGCTGCTCTGCTTTCTTTCTCCTGTTGATTTCTCGTGCCATAAAATCATTTCTGCCCTTGAGCTCGAGGACTTTGTAGCATGATTTTACAAACTCACATATTCAATTTTATCGAGAGACAAAAAAAAGAGTCTGCTGACCTGAACCATCACAGTAATATTCAAAAGTTGGGTCAAAGCATAAATCAATGATTATAACTTTAATTTGATTAATAATCCGTCCTAATTGTTTTTGCAGTGTCACCACTTGTCATATATTAACCCTCTGGACCCTGTTAACCATTCTGCATTTGTCCCCCAAGTGTTCATCATGGAGTTTTCACAAGTGGCCGTTTCTCCTTGCACTGATAAACAGCAGGGATTGGATCCAGACCCTACTGGGTTCTTGCTGGAGCCCTGGGGCTTGTAACCACACAGACCGCGAACGTTAGTCATTTGTTTATTATTGGTGATATTTGCCCACTCCTAATCCCTTGCTGGATTAGCCTTGATGTGCTCCTCATCCCACCTTTTTCCAGCGTTGCAGTCCCTGGCATTTACATAAGGAGTTTTGCACGTTTTGTGAATGTGTGCATAGACCATATGCACACACACACACATTTGCATGCAACGGCGTGCTTCTAGGCTTGTGTGTCCATGCAATGTGTGTTTGAGTGTGTGTGCCATTTCACATGTGTCGCTGAAGGATGTTTGTAATCAAGGGAGTTTGATAAATATCCCCTCTAACTCCATCCCATGTAACGCTGTGAACAGTGTCAATAGGAAAACTCTGTTACTGAGGCTGATATTTTATCCCATGCCAGGGCATCTTGCTCTGTGGCCCTAGTTGCGGCTGGGGGCGTGTTCAGATCTACCAATTCAGGGCTCCAGAAAGTGTTTTCTGACATTTTTCTCAAACGGAAACACACAAAGAGCCCTATAGGAACCAATTAATCAACGATGCTGAATGTCAGCCTGGCGTCACTGGAAATTGGAAATTACTGATGTCATGAAGGAGGAGAAAGTGGTCAGAGTGGTGCTTACGTGTCCATCCCGTGTGTTGTGAAACTATTGGCCGAGAGTCACCTGGATCAGGGAGGGAACAGGGTTTACTCAGTAGACCTAGCTTGTTCAGTGTGACCTTTAAAGAGCTGATCCCTAACACTACATAAATCTGTTTCCAGTTTCAAAACACGACCACGCAAATGCACATTAACATGCCTTACTCTTTTACCCACAGTGTTTTTGTGGGTGAGAAAGTCCTGCAGATCTGCACAAACACGTAGGCCCTTCACAAAATCTCTGCTCCCAAATTCCTCCCACAAACATACACAGAAGAAGATCCACCAACTGGAGACTGACAGAGATATTCATGACATTGACATGTAATTATCTATGTTTATGTGTGTGGGCGGTGAGGCCAAGAGGTTAAGAATGACACTTCATAATTTTTTGAATACTTAACTTAAACTTGTCTGTGTGATAGTCTCATTTCACTGAATAGAGCAAAGTGTACTTGGCATGATTCAGGGCAAAGACGACTCAAGTTTGGAGTAATTTAGGGCAAGTCACTGGTCTCTGTAGGCACAAATAGACAAGATGTAAGTGAATGGCGAGCCCTGTCTACTCACAGTTATCTTCACATACTTTTTTAGGGAAACTTGTTTTTTCCTAGTAATTATATTCATTTTTGTCATGTCAAAAATATGGGAGGCGGAGGAGGTTGGTGTGGATGGATGAGTCAAGCAAGCACGGGACTTTAACCCAGGCAGCTCTGTCTCCAAAAACATTACTTTCCCATACAAAAAAGCTGCATTCTTAAGAGCAACATATTTTCTCCCTGATTGCATTTGTTTTCGACATATCGCAAATAAGTGGGTGGGTCAAAACAAACAGAGTTTGATGTGAATCCAAAAAGTCAAGACTGATTTTAACATTATTAATTATTATTAACCCAAACCATGATCTTTTCCTAACCCTAACCAAGTAGTTTTGTTAAAATTCACAACATTAACCATGTGTTTTCAGCTGACCTCGACACATTTTCAGTGTAGAATTTAGTGTTGTTCAATGCAAACATACATTTTAGGAGACAGGGTTGAAATGGCACAGCATTTAAACATTTCCATAACTAACCTGTGATGGTTTTACATAGCTAAGATCAAGTAATTCCCATTGGCCCAATAGTTAAATACTCAAAGTGTCTAAATTCTTCTTATGTATTCTTTATTGTGCGATTCTTTTCACCCCAAAACTTGTGACTTTTGGCATCCACGTCTCAAGGTTAGTCTGTTAGAGTAGGTCTAAGTTTTTAGAGTAGTTCAAGTAAAGGCTCAAGTCAAAACTTTTATGACTTGGGTCCGATTTTTGAAGTCAAGCTCGATAAAACCCTCAAACAGGGTCTGACCCTCCCTCTACAACCTTTGTTACCCTGCACAGAAAGTGTTTTTACTCAGTGCACATGGAAGCTGTCCAGCTGCAGCGGTCACAGCTGAGCTTCATGGGGTGTTGGTTAATTGGCAGTTTTTGGTAAGTGCAGTTATGCTTCACTATGCATATCTTCCTCAATGTCCCTTGCACTATTTGCCTTTTTTAAAGTGTCCTTTAATTGGCTGCACAGTCACAGTCTCCTGCTTTAACTGTCCCCTGTGGTACCTGAATGTGGCCTATTTGACCCTGGGGCCCCGGGGTGAAAACCTCTTTTTTTGGCAGCCCAAACCAATGACCGTTCATTTTTTTCTGCTTTTGTTTTCAGTCTGTTTCTGTCTTTAACCAGAGTTTTGAAGGTGATCTCTTTTTCACTGGGACAGTATTGAGCCTCTGAAAAGCTAAATCCGCTCGGTTTCAACACCTCTTCATAATCCTTACCTAGCCTGTGTTTGTGTGAGTGTCTGCCAGCTTCAGTCAGGCAGTTCTGTCAACATGGGAACATGGCTGCCTCCTCAGCCCCAAAGAAAGGCCTCATATTTGGGCTCTGGAGGACCCTGACTCGTCCATCTGATAGATCTGGCCACGGCTTCTCCCTACACGCCAGCCACTTCCAACTGGGCTGCATCAGCAGTACTGAAAGACCTGAGAGTACTGTGATCCCACCATGGGGTGTATGACTGTGGCTCCGGCTGCACTACACTTTAATCCCCTTCCCTTTTAACCACAATGGGAAACATGTGCTTACTCTGTGTAGGGTACAGGCCCACCATGGGAGAGGCTGTTTACTTTCACTCTAAAACTAACATTTCACAGCTCCTGTGACCACTTCTGGTTAGTACCTCAACTGGGTTAAAAAGATGATAGAAGATCATTTGGTGACATTTTTGTTAAGAACTGTCACCTCACTTCTGACGTTGTAAAATTTGACACACAAATGAGTTTCTTTCCACCAATGGAGGACGGTTGAGTTTTCAAATTTGTCTTATTAAAGAGCTGTTTGATGTAACATCTTTAATTTCCATTCAGTAGTGAGTTTTGGGTCAGTGTTTGATGATTGCACCTCTCTGCTCCTTGGTGGGAGAATTAAGCAAAACTGGGAACTTTGCTTGTCAAAACTATACCTTAAACCAACATAATCCACCATGTAGGATGTTTCCAGATGTGGGGAATGCATCTCATTGTTTTAAGATTTTCAACACCCTGAACAGAAGTTTAAGATCATGGTCCTTGTCCCTAAAGCTCTGTTCTGTTTCCAGTGGTAAAACAGACAGGAAACTACAACAGAGAGATGGAGTGGTGTGAAACAGCAACTAGCAGACATATGCCAACCTAGAGAACAGGAAATGCACTCCAGATGAAGACACTACAATGTGGTTTATTTTACCGGTGTGTGTGTTGTCAGGAATGTGTGCTGTAGGACTTACCATATGTCTCTCAAGTTACATCACAGCATTTCTATATCCAGTTACTTACTCAGCCCATAGTTAATTTTAACTTTAATCAATGAATTGATCACTTGTTTCACTCATAACTGTCAAACATAAAGACAAATACCATCATTACCAGAGCCAACATTTTGTCTGATGAACAGGAAAATATTTAATTTACAATGAAAAACAAATCCTTATATTTTAGATGCTGTAACCAGCAAATGCTACTTGGTTTTACGCAGAGACTTGAAACTTGCTTGTCTTGTTATTGCTGTTGGCCAGTTGTACTGCAGTTGTACACAAATTTTGCTTAGCAGCAAAAAGGACTATTTGTATTTGTATTGAATTCATTTATTTGCACCATAAGAAAAGAGAATTACAAAAAAACAGAAATGAAACAAGAATAGTAAGTGCGGGAGGTTAAAAAAAACCTATATGGGCTTATAAAAAGCACCTCCCCAAGAAATATACAAACATTAAAAAATAAATCAACAACAATGAGAGAAAGCAACAACAAATAACAACAAAGAAGAAAGCAATACAAGTGCCATTTTATTGCACACACACAAAAAAAGTCAGAAATAAAAACATGGGTGTGTATAAAACGTAAAATAATTGTATTTGAGTGTATGAGTGTATTAGCTTGTATAAGAGATAATGATCCAATGACAACTATACTGGAAAATACTTGATTTAACAGGTAAGCTTTCAGTCTTAACTTAAAATTATTGAGGGATGAAGATAATTTAACTACATGAATATGAGAATTCCAAAGTATGGAGCCTGAGTATGTGTAGTGCGGCAAAAAGGAAGATGAAGTTTATCAGCGTGTCTTGCGTTGTAAGAATGGACCTGGGAGTTAACTGTAAAGAATTCATGAAAACTATGCACATAACAATCTAACTTTGACAAAAATGTTGAAGAGATTACATTTATGAATCACTATAAATCATGTTTCTGCACTGAAATTAGTAAAAACCAATGGCTGCCTGGAATGTTCAAAATTTAAACACTTGGTATGCTTTGGAAAATGATTGCCAGTAATGTTAAGTGGACACATATTTGTATTTCTTTGGTCAAAACAGCTAAAACCATCATTACAATAATTAATTACCGTATTTCCTCAATCTAAAGCCGGGTCCCTATTAATGACCGGCCTCATTTAGTAACCGGGTGTAAAAACTATTTTTAGTAAATAAAAGCCGGCCTCTTTTATAAGCCGGGTGTCTTACCGGTGTTATGTCAAAGTCTGTTCCCCCGTCGATATGTGTCCCCCTTACCTTAACCTGCACCAACCTGACCCCTGACCCCAACCAGTCCTCCTTTAAGTTGTTAACATGAGCCCAAGTTTACCTTAACCCCAAACAGTTCTCTCTACAAGGCCTAACCTTAAACTTAAATCCTAACTCCAACCAGGAGGTGATGCTACGGAGAACACTATTCAGGAAACATCATTTGACGGGTAACAGATTTCAACACAACACCTGTATTTTGAAGTTTCGCCACACGAGTTAGTACTGTAGGTAAATATCGTTGTTTCTCCCACTGTCCTAGTCATTCTCTGTAAAGTCGAGCCGTTTACGCACGTTCTTCTGGGCTTTTTAGTAGTTTAGACATTTTAAATCCTGCTTAAAATGTACATTCAGCGTACTGTTCATTGTTTGTTTACATCTGAGTACTTCCAATATGGCCGACATCCGGGTAACTGGCTACAATGCGCTGTGTAAAACACTCTAAAAAGTGCCGGTCAGAGCTGCTCTGATTTTCTTTTTTTAATAAAAGCCTCCTTCAAATAATAGCCTGCCCCTATTATTAGCCGGGTCCCAAACTGATTTTTTATTAATAGAAGCCCCGGCTACTATTTGAGGAAATACGATATACACTGTGCTGTACATCAGTTTATGTTGAGCCCAACCTGAGGCTCTGGTGACCAGTTCCCATCTTCTGGCTGGTGCCACTGTGTGACTGAATCAGAATCTGGCGTCCACAGGTGTGGCAGGTGATCTGAGGGATGAGTGAGCTCTTCCTGGGGTAACAGTAGCTCCAGCCAGTTTCCCCCGTTGCCCCGCCCCCATCTGCCCTTTCCTGTCGTCTTATCTGAGCGTGCTGTGCAATCTAACCCAGGGTGCGGTCCCTCTGCTCCTCCGTCCCCCTCGCTGCCGGTCTCCATCGCCGGCCTTCTCAGATGTCACTGTGAGGAGAGAATCAACCCGCTTGAGTTGAACTTGAGTTGGGCTGACTGACAGAGTCCTGACACCCCATTGTGAGCGCAACTGTCTCAGCTTCCTGCCACCCACAGCTTCCCACCCTCTGACCTCCATGGCACCAAGGGCAAAAAGAGCTCAGACAATGAGCTACACAGCTGATTTATTTAGGATTTTGCGATGTACGCCGGGACAGCAGTGATTGATTTTCCAGACTCAAATAAGTAATTCCAATTTCCTTAAAAAGTTGTGAAGACAAATGAGATTTGGTTTTTCGGTTGGGCCAGAGGGACATGCTGATGTAGTTGAAGGCCTTTCTGATTAGCAGAGTGGAGACTTAATGTAGATCCTGTAGGGACAGAGACTTGTACTTCCTCCAACTGTCTGGGTTTAATTATGAGACCAGTCCACCAGCAGCCAGCCAACCAGCTTCTTTCACATTGTGACTTAGAATGAAAGACTCGGAGATAAAAACTTGGATAGTTGCAAATCCAATCACTGAAGCTAAAATGTGCACAGACTTTAAAAGTGTTTAGCACCAAAGAAGCAAACGGTATAAAAATGTTTGCATGCTCACCATGTTTTATCGCTCTTACTATGCTTTTTCAAGTGTCTGCTTATTCAATCATTCAATAGAATAATTACAAAGAAGTGACCCAGGAAGATATGACATTAATGTAAGTAGAAGAAATAAGTTTGATTTTCCTGCTTTAACACATCAGTGCTTGTTAACCTGAATAGAACTTGAATCATTTGCGAATCATCTATCATTTGCATTCCTGCCAAACACACTATAAACATGTTTCCACATGTGCTCATTCCACAGCCGAGCTGCCAAACAGCAGTCAAGCGCTGCTGAAAGGAGGCTTATCGCAGACTTCTATGATTTTTCTTGACAAAGAAATTGTTTTGTTTTGTACTTATTCAAGGGAATCTGTGGCCTTAGCTACAGTCATTCTAGTCTACAAGCTGTATATTGACTGTATCATGTTAATTTATATGTATAGTTTGAGCCAGTATTCCTGGGCCTGGCTGATACTTGCAGTTTGCGTACATTCATAAAGACGAGAAGGTTTGTGGGACAAAATCTGATTAAGCTGCATGTGTGTGTGTGTGTGTGTGTGTGTGTGTGTGGGTGTGGGTGTGTGTGTGTGTGTGTGTGGGTGTGTGTGTGTGGACCTGAGCCCCGAGCTTTAAATGTGTGTGTGGACTTGCAGACCTCAGCTCTGAGATGTAATCTGATTTGCAGAAATGAACGGGTCGTTTCACATGACTGGTTTAAAGGACCACTGGCGCAAGGTTGTGCCAGTGTCCCTAACTGGTGTGTGTGTATCCTTGTATTACTCATGTTGTGGGGACACAAATCTGTTTATACAGTCACATTGTGGAGACTTGCCTTCCTTGTGGGGACAAAATTCAAGTCCTTATAAGGTAAATCAATACATTTTAAACTGAAGACTTGAGAAAGTAGCAGTTAGGTTAAGTCAAGTTAAGTCTGCATAGTGTCCCCAAAAGTGATGTGGACAAACGTGTGTGTGTTTCTGTGTGTAGTTGCATGCTTGTGTGCGTACGCCCAATACTTATTTGTCTTCACAAAGTGCATTGCAGAAACTTGAGCATTTGTTAGTGCACGCTCCTAAACAGTAGAAAAACAAAGGTGTAAAAGTTTTCTCTGCGGTTGAACAAACCAGAATGCTGCCTTTATTCCGTTGTTCTTGGTTTTAAATCAGATTTATTTGGGAAAAGGTTACATGAAAGTAAGGCCACTGCTAATTAACAGTCGATTACACATCTGGAAAAAAGTACAGCTCTGCTTTAGACTCTGATGCAGGTTTTGTTTGCAACTTTCTGTTTACACATCTCCTATAATCAGAGCTTTATTTTGAACTAATGGACCATCAGAAATTATATCAAATAATTGAAATCATCCTATAGCCTCAGCCCTCTTTAGAGGACTGCTGGGATCAAATCCCCTGAAAGCTTTGCCTCGGAATCCTCTCTGTTTTTTAACATTGTTTGTTGATGTTTTTTCGGGGTGGAGATTCTCTGCTGGATGCGGTCCATCATGTGATTTTCATTGGAGAGTGGCCGGAGGAGACGACCACAGTAAAAGCAAGTGAGCGTGTGTTTGTGTGTCATCTGGCCTCGTTAATAAATGCAGGTTGTTTTCCATCTGGGGGTCATCAGTTGTGGTCATCACATCCACAAGTGGTAGAGAGGGGGGCCCTGTGAGGTGACGTTTGCAGCCATGTGTGTGCTTATCGGTCTGTCGGTGAACATTTTTTCAGAGGTTCAAGTGCTCTGTGTTTGGTTGTGTGTTTTCTCTCCTGTGTGGAGAGCTCATAAGCAGGACATTGCAGCGAGCAGGAAGCTCTGATCCCATCAGGCGTGTCAGCAGGGGCAGCTTTTCATAAGGTAGTAATCTCACCACACAAAGGGGTGTCCAATATTAGAGAGAGACCCTACCCCTGAGCTAATCAAGACCTGACCAACCCCTCTCCTGGCTCCTCAACCCTCTAAACATTACCTCATCTGGAGGCTTAGCCTAGCCACATGCTGCTCCGGCCTGCTGGTCTACATGATAACTCACTTAGCTCAGTACGATAGCTAGAAAAAAGGGAAATATAAGAAGGGATATAAAAGAAATGGGACCAGTGCACAACTACCTATGGTGCCTGGTGCCAGGGAAAGGTATTTTAAAAGGGAGAGGAAAGAAAGAATCATTTTACCATGTCCTCCAGAAACTCTGGGAAGCAATTTGCCGGTATTCAGTTTCTCTCCCCGCCGTCCTGTTATTGCTGTTTTCCCCTCAACTCTTGGAGCCTTCAACCTGAAAGGAGGTTCTTAAGTTCAGGCTTTGTGTCACTCGGAAACAGTGCATTTGTTTCCAAGGTAACAGGTCTGGGACAGTGAAACTCAGAAGCAGAGAGCACCTTTGTCCGTGAATGGATGAAGAGGGACTGGAGCTGTCACCGGTCCAGAGAGCACAGCCTCGGTCTTAAACACGTCTGTACAAAGAAACCTGCGATCAAGAGAAGGTTCTCGATCCAATATCTACCTGAACCTCTTAACCTTATAGAATAAAACCAGCACACCACGTAATTTAACATAGTAAAATGGAAAAGCCACTCTGACTGCCGCCTTTTTCTTCACCTGCCAGCTACTGCAGAGCTCCACTGAAACCTTAGATTTACATTAAACAGAGTGGGGTGATCTATGTCGCCACTCCAGGTTTTTTTTTAATGTCCTGTGAAGATATTGGAGAGGGTCTGGATGCATGTGGTCATTATAAAACCAGGTTTGGTGGACCAAGAGACTAAAAAGTAGTGCAACAACAAGGCAGTCAGAGTAGTTGGGTGATAACATGAGCCATTTTGTACGGTGGCCCTGAGAGCTCACAGCAACTGCAACTTAAGAAAACACATGCAAATACACAAAACACAAGCAAATTGAGAAAACATCATCAATTAGACAACACAATGCGTAGCATTTAGAAAACGCGCTGCAAAGACCACAACACAACTCAATAAGAAAAGGCGATGCAAATAGACCAGAACACACAAACTGTTTCCAGAGGACCCTTAAAAATTATGCACACGTCTGCTAGCGTTAGCCGGCAATCGATAGTATGTAGCGTTAGCGGGCTAGCAAGACCAAGACCAACTCGGTGCCGTTGAGAGAGACCAGCTACAACGTGTATCATTTATTTATTTGCTTCGTTTAACTGCAATGTGATTGATACGGGCTTGTGCTAGCGGGCTAATGCTATATATCACGTTATAACATGAAAATGCCATTATCATGAAATAAGGTGATAATTTCGCGTTATAACATTATAACATGTAATTACCATTATCTTGAAATAACTTATAAATGTATAAATGTAATAAAATCACCTGTGTTGTCCAGACGTGCATCACTTTTAAGTGTCCTCTGGAAACACTTCTGTTGTCTATTTGCAGCGCGTTTTCTCAATGCTGCGCTTGTGTTGTCAAATTGATGAAGATGTTTTTTTTCAATTTGCTTGTGTTTTCCTAAGTTGCAGCACTGTGAGCTCTCAGGGCCACCGTAGTTTTGTCACCTTTTGAAAAAAATAAGCGATAAACACAATTCTCTTCATTCAGGTAACTCAGAAAAAAAAGACACTCTAGTCACAATCCTTTTAGACAGTGACAGCTCCAAATAGATTACAATGAGAATTTTATTATTTTGTAAAAAGAAAAATTGATAGAGTTTTTTTTTCTTGGTATACAACTGTCAAGCATATTGCATTTCATTGATTAGAATAACTTTATTGTACCAGAAGCTTTCCACTGCGCATTTATTATCTAGAAAAAAAGAAGTACTGGATCAGGACTCGGTATTAGCAGACACTCAATATTTTATGATTCAGATCAGGGGCAAAAAAACTTGGGACATTCCTAGTCAGGATCATATTTATGACTAGACATAAATGTAGACTTCTTATTCTTCTCCTATAAAACTGATGTACTGTGTATATGTTGCCAATCATCACTTGTTGCACACTGTATGCACGAAATAGAAGTGCTTTTTCTCCTTGTTTTATTTGACTAATGTTTAGAGGAATGGAAAGGTAAATTAATCTGGTACATTTAGAGGAATGTCAAAAAAATTATTTACAATTTCCATTTTATTCTCCCCATTTTCCTTTCCTTTATATAATTTCATAATTCCTCAAATTCATTTTGAGACTCAAAGGTGAGAACCTCATCATAGTACCTGTGAAAACAGAGGAAGGAACTGATTTCTCTCTCTTTGTACTGTAGGAAAATAAATGTTTGTTGAGGTGTTAAAGCAAGTTTGGACAGAGCTGAAAAAAAAATTACATCTTATTCTACAGTTTTCTTGGCTCCTCTCTGAATCATTTTATTCCCTGTCCTTTTTCTTTTTCAGATGATCTCAGGTGAGAACCCAGAAGAGGCTGACTAATGGAAACATGATCTCAGGAGATTTAACAGGTAAGGATGACTCTGGTGTTTGTTTGATCTTCATTCAGTGGAATATGTGATCACACACAGGGCAACCTTATTATGAACTGACAGTTGCTATAAACATCCAGAACTCGGTACATCCACTGATCAAACAGAGGTAGCAGTAGTTCACATATATGTGAGACTTGATCAGGGTGGTGGCACTGGCTCCATACCCATTTTCTTGCTTCTTTTTTTTTTTATTGTGTAACTCAAGTCATGACAGCACGGTAAAGAATGCAGTGGCACAGAGATATCACTTCAAACACGGCGTCTCTCAGGAGCCTCAGATCCTTTCAATGGAACTGAATGAAGATATGCTTTGATGGCCCACCACAGAGTCGGTGGCCTTCAAAGAAACCTGTTGATGGGCTTGTGCGGGGCAGCCAGCAAGCTGAATGAGTGGCACTGTATGCATGCGCCTCTCAGGGTAGCTGTGGGTGTTCTCAATGGAGGTCAAACATGCTTGACCCCGACATGAGTAGTCATTTTCTATAGATTTTAGACATGCATTATCTTTTTTTTTCTCCCTCCCCCTACCAGGTTCTCTGGGTAAATGAAGGGGAACTGTGTGTGTGGATGGCAGGGTGCCAGCAGACAGGTACAGTAGATGTGCTGATGAGGGAGGGCGATAGGGGCCGGCCTGAGTCGCAGGCCCCAGGCACAGACAGGCGTACATGGGCAGGCTGAGACTCAGAGGCAGGTTGAGGCCTGGTTCTGTGTGCTGATGCTGCTCTACTGGCTCTGCTCCAAAGGTGAGGCATAGAGGAGAAACGTGGGAAGGGAAAAACCAGGAGAGCGATAGAGAAAATCAGGTGAAAGGATGATTGTTGAGTGGTGGAGCTGAAAAAGCACACAACCAAAAAATGAGGGCAGATAATAACAGAGAGTGTTAACAAAAAGCACTAGAGTGGTTGTGGCTTAGGTTAGGTGGGGAAGCAGGCCGGAGAGAGATGATGATGTGTGAGGCCCAGGGGGAAGGAGAGAGAAGAGGGAGATGAAGAAAGAGTGCGCGAGTGAGGCCACATCCTGTACGCTGGTGGAACGTGACTCCTCGCAGGTAAACCAGCTCAGAGGTGCAGACAGGCAGAAAGAAGATGAGAAACATTGATGGATGACTCCTTATCCTCTGACACGTTGTTTCGTCCCCGGGCAAAGACAGGCGGGACAGGCCGGTCCCGCCACTTTGGCTGAGTGCATAGTGCGTGGGGGCAGACGACGTAATGTCATGTTGTGGGCGGTTGTGCGCACAAACACAGGTAAAGCAGAGTACAGGTTGTCAAGAGGCCACCTACATGCATTACCTCACCTCAGGGAGTTCTGATGTTTTTGTGAAAAAAGCAGATGTTGTACGTTCATCAACACGTCTCTCATCAGACAACATATTCATGCAACTGTTGCTCCGGATATAAACAATTTTCTTATCTTCCCCTTCAACTGTTCACACACTTATAGTCTAGATAGTCTAGATATTTTGTGGCCCTCACCTTGATATGAAAGTTTAATGTGAGTTTTATATGAATGGCACTTTACCGTGTTGTGTGTGGAAGGTCCCTTTAATTATTTTGTGTCTTGTTTTGGTAATTTTGTGTCTTTTTAAAAATAATTCTGTGTCTTTTTTTAAATAATTTTGTCTCTTTTTTAGAATAATTTTGTGTCTTTTGAAAAATAATTTTGTGTCTTTTTTGGTAATTCTGTCTTTTTTTGGTCATTTTGTGTCTTTTTTAAATCATTCAGGGTTTTTCAGTCATTTTGTGTCTTTTTTGGTGATTTTGTGTCTTTTTTTGTAATTTTGTGTCTTTTTTTGGCCATTTTGTGTCTTTTTTAAGTAATTTAATTTTTTCTGTGATTTTGTGTCTTTTTTTTTGTAATTTTGTGCCTTTTTTTGGTCATTTTGATACTACCTCCAGGGGCCCCCAGGTAATTTGAGTTTGAGACCCCTGCTGTAAAAGTTGCGGAGGGCCGGACCAATACTCTGAACTAAATTCTGCTCCATGTGAATTTCATCGCTTTATAAAATGCAGTAAATTAAATTATATTATAGAGCTGTTAGTGGTAAGAATATATGTTGTTCACCCTGTGCAAAAAGCAAAGTGTTTTTAACAAGATAAATCTGTGCAGGTGCTTATGCATGCACGCACATACGTAAATCGCGTAAATATATAATTCCTGCGCCTTTATAATAACAAGCACAATCATGGCTAGAAATAGGGGAACACAAACATGTATTTTGTGTAGGATAAGACGGTTAAAATGCCATTATTGATTAAAAAAAAACGAAAGATGCAAGTTAAATTTTCTTTGATATTAATTTTGAAAATAAAATTGAAGTGCTCACAAGTGTTCCACATGCGATACATGTTTAACTTTTTTACGTTTTTACAACCTCTACTTACAACTTCTTTTGCCCTCTCCTCTCTGATCTGTGTAAACAGCCTAAAGTTTTACTGATTCAAGTCATTCATGACATCCTAGTTGTGCTGAGAAGCGCAGAATTATTTTTTTACAGGATCTCATATGACGCATGATTCAAGCGAGGACCATCAGAAATTGCAAAATCTGAAAATAATTTCAGATTTTACATGCTCTGACTATGATAAATGGTGTAATTTTGGCTTTAAAAAAAAAAAGAGAAAAAAAAGAAAGTATGCCTTTTAAACCCATGGGTGGGTTGTGGGGTACAGAGCAGTGTAACTGTGGTATTGGATTGAAAAGTAGCTCATTCCAGCTGCAGCGTGAGAAAGCTCGGCGATTCGTATCGGCACTTCTGGAAAACACTCCGCCTAGATTTTGCCACCCATCACAATATATATCAGATATTTTCAGCTGTGGATGAGCCTCTGAGTGGTTCTCACTGTGTGCAACGTCTTAATTCCAGTTTGAATCCTCAAGTCTTTTTTGTGGGGAAAGTTTGTAAAAGCAGCCAAATCTGCTTAAGGCATCAGCTTTGTGTTGATCAGTTCTGGGTGTTTTTATGAACCTCTGGATGTTTAAGTTACTGTCACTGAACAGTTGCTTTTAACATTTAAAAATAAAATGTTGCCAGAAAAGATTAAAACTTCTAATTTTCTTTAGTATGGGTATGAGAAACATGTGTCAATGTTCAAGCTGCAAGTGGTTTTTGGCTTCAATCAATCATTAGTTTCTGTATTATGTTTCTAGGATCATACTAAATCCTGGTTTGGACCGTGGACCAGCATCCCCTGCAGCAGATGTTTGCTCCTGGCATGGCTGAGAAACAGCGTGAGCTCCATCACTGACAATCTCGCTCTCAGGATCCAGCGCCAGCAGCTTGGACTTGGAGAAGCTGTGACATAAACTCAGCGGGACAGTGGAGTGTATTCTGCTGCTCCGACATTATGGAACAGATCAGTCAACCTTGTCTGGAGAGGCGCTCGATAGGAAAGTCAACTGGATGAATGTGCGTTTACCGTAGTTACCACAATGGATCTACACATTGTTTGACTTTTTCTAAATTGAACCTGGATTAATATTTTCCCGTATATACATCTGCTTTCGATATCCAGTGTTTATTCACGCTGTTGCTCATACACTGCAATTGTGACATATACTGTGTTATTCTGGATACAGTATCAACAAGCGTTGGAACTGTAAATGGAAAATAATCAGATGTTATTTTCATTTTTGGGGCCTATTTTTACAGACCGAAAGGCAGCGCTTACACCAGTATGTACACCAGTCGCATACAAAGTCTTGTGAAGAGCGAAAGAAATGTTTCCTGTTGTGTAAAATTTGAGATTCCTCTAAAGGATTACTCATTCACTAGGAATGTAACTATCACCTGATGTCTTCTAATTGTGATTACAAAGAAGCCTTTGTAATCAAGGTGCTTATGAATGCATCTATTGACACTGCATTTCATTTTGACAATTGGCAGCCTATGTTAGTTTTGGTTAATTATCCTGTCAAGCTGTTTATTCTGATATTGATTAATAGCTGTATAATTTTGTTGTGTCTGCCCATTAACGGAAATAAAGAAAGTGTATCCAAGATGCTGTCTGTTTGTTTTGTCTTTGCAGCTGCAGATCTGTGAGATTAATAACTGATAAGATCCTTTCACAATGTTCGTTGTGTGTGTGCTTATGCTGTTATTATTAGTCACTCTGGCTTCATTACCAGTTAGGCCAGTATGTGCCAATCTGCTACCAGGAGGACTATCAGGAGTTTTATCACTATTTTTTTTATTTTTTCTCTCCTGCAACAAGGCAACAAGAAAGTGAAAAGTAAAGTTTAAAGTGAAAATGGAAAACAGTGACATTTAAATGTCGATCAGCTGTATCGTTATTGGAAATCACAGGGTTTTACTTCACTAATCCCAGTGTGAATAATAAGGTCAATTTTGAAGTGGTGTAAAAATTTACTGCGCAAGAAGATTTACTTTTTATCACAGGGTGTTTTCTAGAAGTGAGAGTTTTCCTTAAAAAAAGATGACCTCATGGAAAATGTGTTTGCTTCTGCGGTTAGTTTCTGGAAACCTTGTTTGTAGGATGTTGACGGAGAAGTGCTTACTGTCACATAGGTCACCATGAGTCAAACTGCAGGGAGTTTTCTTCACTTTGTGCATGAAAATCCCCACAGCCCCTCCACAGCCTTCTGCAGAAAGACATTCCACAGTACACTACAAATGCATTTATTGTGTTCAATTAGTTTTAAGTGAGTTCAACAATTCAGCACTGACTTCCCATTCAACTGTCTTTCACTGTCAATTTCAGCTGTGATTCAATAAGGTTTTGCTCGGGATGGGGGGGGGCTGTGGGCCCTGCGGGGGATGGGACGTGGGTGCAGGAGCGCGGGGAAGCGGAGTTGCTAAGGGGGTAATTATTCCTCAAGGGGTTGCTTATTGTTGTCTTTCTCTCCGCGATAAAACAAAGCGGACCGGGGTTAGGCTCCTTTGCTGTGTGCTCAGGCTTTTATTCTGGCGCTTGACAATGTTCTGACAAGTTGTTCAAAGCATCATAGGGATCATATTAAGAATCAAATTTGTGGGAGGGGGACGAGGTCATCTCCATGTGTAAAAGAAAAGGGGTGTGAAGGCCCCGGCGCTGATGTTTTGGAAGTTGAGCTTCATGACATCTTTATGGCCCTGCTTATGGTCAACAACATTAGCATGTCCACAATGGACTTCCCTACTTGCCTGCCTCCCCCTCTTTTATTTTTCTCCCCCGCTTTTTCTCACACACATACACAGCTCAGGGGAAAAATGACCTCTCTGCAGCTCTCAATTCACTGCACTTCTATAGCCCTGAATGGACCGGCTCAACAAAAGGTGACATAATTTTCTCAGGGTTTGATTGGCCCCCTCCATGCCACAGGATGACATCATGCAACCCCCCCTTCCTCCTCCGCTCAACGCATCACAACCAGCACCGGCACACAACCAACCCTCCCCTCCATGTTCTTGGATGCTGGGTTCCCAAGACAACCGCACTAGGCCCAGGATATGGGGCAGGACTTGGCAGTATATTGCGGCTTGGCTGTCCATAATGAGCTCAGGCGGCGTTGCTCTTGTGTTTGCGGTAAACAGTCTTGGGAAATGATAGAAGGAGATGGGAAGAAGGGGAGAGATGAGTACACTGTCCTGGGTATAATCTTCATTCCACCTCCGGCTCTACAGGGAGCGTTGATGTAACTCTGTGCAATAAGACATGTATGAAGAAGGAAGGAAGTGTCAAGCCACAAACTTTTAATGTCAAGCACGAGCTTTGTGGGCTCTCACTTGAAGCTCTGCCAAGTTTTGGTGCAAGTTTTATTGTGTCTCACTTTCTCTCTCATGAGGTTCAAGGAGGGAGTGTGTGTGTGTTTGTGGGATGGAAAAGGGGCTATTTAAGAGGGATGTGGGCTCATGCACGGCCCACAAGCCATGATTAATATTCTCTAATTAATGAAGACAGAAGGTTCACGCCTGTTCAATTTCCCCTACGTTGAGATTTATTTTCACCCAAATCCATGTTTTTTAGTATATAAGTAAGGGATGTAAAGACAGAAATTATACGTAAACAAGTTTCCTTTGATCTAAATACAAAATGTGTTTTCCCTCTTCTTTTCTTTATCAAATTAAAGACTCCTTTTTTCTCGGGTAGGGTATAATCTTTACACAGAAATGTCCTTTTTTTGTAAAAGTAAAACTGAAAATACCTTTTGTTTTTAATTACAAAATCAAATCCTGAATTCAATGAATAAGTGCATATTATGAAAATCACTAAAATAAAGAAATGGTTTGGTCTGTGTTTTCAGCTTGGAATGTGCATGTTTTGGTTTTTTAATATCATCATATCTACATTTTCAGGCAGGAGCGGAGCTATCTTGAAATTCACAAAGCACACTGTTTTCTGTCTTTTGTGGTATGAACTTAACTATTTCATTTTCTGGATTCCATCAGATGTAAATGTGACGTGTTTGGCTGTGACATTGCCACTGGAGCTGCATCATGTCACAAGTGTCCCTGAAGCAGCTCTCTGCTGTAGCCAAAACGCTGCCACGTCTCTGATCTAAAACAGGAGGGTGCATCCTCATTACCAGCTGGATTCTCGCAATATCATGCAAGACTCACAGGATCAAAAGATCGTGAATCCATCTTGTCAGGCTTCAAGAAATGCATTTGTGTCACAACAGCCAGCTGTTCAACCAATCAGTGTGCTGTGAGAAGCTACTGGCAGTTTATGTTTGTGTGATGGCAAGAATTGGAAGTATTTTTTATTTTGTTTTGCTTCTGTGTAGCAAACCTTCTAGCAGTATGAAGTTAGCATCATCAGTGACAGAGCTGGCCAAAGCCTCCATGGGGCCCTAAGCAAAATCCAATTTTGGGGCCTTCTATTTCTGCCAATAATATTGATTATCAGCCTGATATGTCTTCACACATTTAAGGGGGTGGCCCAGTTAATTACATAAATAATACTAATGCAATAATAATACAAATAATACCAATGAATAACTAAATGATGTCCAGGGTATCACATCTGTTTTTTAATCTAAAAATGTATCACATTCAACTACAAGAGTGACTTGGGGCTGATTTACACAACAATCCAAATGGTAAAGCATTGTAGGCCTATTTACTGTAAAAATGTCATCTGGTTTATTATTTTTGACTTCAAAAAACTTGCAAACATACCTTTATCTTGGCGTTTTTTTCTCCTCTTCCTCTCCCTTTCCTCTGATACTGAAGGATATGTCCTTTTTTGCAACATTGTTTTGCCTCCAACTACCTGCATTTTGGATGAGCAGTGCTCACTGCACGGCAGGAGGCACACGTTACCGCTGCAGCGGATCTTTGACATTAAATAGAGGTAGTTAGAATCACTAGGCCATCAGCAGCAGCAATCTGTTGACATAAAATTGTATTTTTCTCCAATAATATATATTTGATCATGTAGAAAGCGTCACTCATACATGCAAAATATTTAAAAAAATATATACATATTTTTTGTTAATTGCTCTTGGGGGCCCCCTAATGGCCATGGGGCCCTAAGCAGTCGCTTAGTTTGCTTATGCCTTGGGCCGGCTCCGCTCAGTGTGTCGCCTCGGTCCAGTTTCCGATGAATATTACAAAGGATGTCAAACAAATTGAAGTTAGTAGTAGGTTGCGCCCTCAGCTGTTAAAAATGACTGTCGCTATTTTTTACGGATTACAGATTGTAATTGTCTACATTTGATTAACTGTATCATTACATTCCAAATATTTGTAAATCTACTGTTATTTTTTTAACTTTGAAAATTAGAAATCAAATAAAAAGGATGGAGGCTTCTACGATAAACGTTTCCCCCCACTTTTTTTCTATGTATCCACAATTCAACAAAGGGCAGTAATTGGGGTGTTCCTCTTTTTGTCGGTCTGACGTCAAGTAACAAATCCTGGGTTCTTCCACAGTATCAAAGCCAGAGGAGCTGCTATTGGCTGCTGAGCTCAGCTCGGTACAACCTGTGACCCTGACTAATAAATGCCACTTTTCATGCTGGTGTGCATCCAGGACTTTTACAGGCCCTGTACACCAGAGTATCACACACATACAAATGGCCGTTTCCCCTCGGAATTGTCGTTAATGAGGATAATTTGAAGTGAGGTTGACATGCAGCCCGGAGCCAAACCTTGTTGGTTCCAAACACTCCTGCAGCGTAGACGCCTTTAAGCACACTCCAAACCATTTCCTCAAATTGGAGCTGCATCCGAAGAAAAAATGACACAATTACTACTTGGTGTTGGAAAATGTCCACATTTCATGTTGAACGTTACATATTGCACTAAAGAGTCATGTATGACGCATGGTAGTGTTGCTACATACTGGTTTTAATGGAAAAATAAGATAATTCTCTCTTTTTGCGCTTACCATACAGCTTTCTGTCTTTATCTTGTCCATCATGCCAAGTCTCTTACCCACATTAAAGTGCACCTCTTTACAGTTTTCCCTTTCTTGCCGCTCCTTGTGGTGTGATGTGATTAACTGTGGTGTGCCGGGTTGGCCCCTCCTTGGACTTTGTTGGAAGAACGCATAGCTTTAGTGGGTTTTCGAGCTTGGATGAGCGTTGACTGGGTATCGGTTACCTCTGGCATGCTGAGGGTGCGTGGGCTCCCAGTCACTATGACGTCGATCCACTCAGCTCCGCTTGCACAGGAGAAATGGTGGGAATTCACTGCTTTTCCTTTCCTCTCTATTTTCCACAATTGTTCTTTATAGAGGTAACCTATTTTCCAACAGGTTTTTACTTTCTAATGTGTCATGGGATTTACCTTGAGTTTATTATGACTATATTTTCCCAAGTAAGAACTTTATCAATACATCAACAGCAAATTGATAGTGACATTAAGGTTCTGTACTTCCCAAAAATCATAAAGCACACAGCAGTGTTTCAGGTTTATTCACGGTGACAGCGTTGATTGGCAAGGTGACACAGATGAAGCAGTTGCATGGGAAACCATCCCTCAGTCTGGGCAAGCACCCTCTCTCTCCCTCTCTCTTAATCCCCATTGAGAAGGGGAAGGGGAGACTGGGGAAGCAGGAGAGGATGAAGAGGAGGAGGGGAGCAACAGAACAGGCCAAAGGCTCCACTGACATCCATGGGAATCTGCAGATCCATTCACTCGTAATTATTAGCATCAATGCAGAGAGGCAGTGGCAAGGCGAGGGGCGGGGGCAAGGGGGTGTGGGAGAGTTGTGGGGGTGGGGCTGGGCGGGATGGAGAGGGGGGGGGGGTGTCAGTCCAAGATGGAAATCAATCATGAGAAGAGGTTGTAATGAGAGTGAGAGAGGTGGCGAGGTGCAGAGTGATGCAGAGCTACTTTCAGTTACGGCGAAGATGATGTGAGCAGTGTTTCCTTTTTCATTCGTGTCTGGTCTCTGGAGAAGTGATTACAAGAATAGAAATATTTATAGACAGAGGAACTACAGTACATCATCAAATGTGAAGTCACAAGTCATGCACATTTT
The DNA here is from genome assembly GCF_030273125.1 of Centropristis striata. NCBI lineage: Eukaryota > Metazoa > Chordata > Actinopteri > Perciformes > Serranidae > Centropristis > Centropristis striata. The sequence continues at coordinate 30,144,682 of NC_081529.1, read as the reverse complement.
TATCTCTGATTAAGCCACTTGGCATTTGGTTTTATGTTTTAGGTCACACATGACTGGGTGAGTGAGTTTTAATGACTTGCAGTCAGTGCTGATTCGCAGCAAGTCCTCATACTTTAGGATTTCAACTTAATTTATAGCGTTATTGTTGAGTTGTTTGCCTCCTTTAACACATTCGTCATGCAAGTATATGTCAATATTTCCTGCGTATGTGTGAGACAATAAAATAATTCATGTGCACGTGTGCTTCCTGCCTGTCTGTGTGAATTGAAGAAGCATGCGAGACGTTCTCAAGTCCAGGATGCCAGCCCTCTGTCCCCTCGACATCATACATCACCCTGACAGGCTATTTCACTCCTGGATTCAGAATTCCAGCTGAGAGACCACCTCAAACACTTTGGGTTGTCCCCGTTTGGTGAGAACGTCACTCCCCACCCGCTGGATACAACGTTTGAACTTTTGCCGACTGGATGCTGAGCAGAGTCAGTCCGACAGGGGAAATTATGACAAATTATTTTTTATTTCTCCCCCCCCCCTTTTTTTTGTTGCTTGAAAATCTGAAAAATTTCCAGCAGAGTGATTCAGCACAGCAGCTTTAGTGGCTTGACCTTTCACTGGTCGCTAAAGAGGAAGGATCACATTTAAACAGAAGACACTAAAACTTTTTAAAGGTGGGTTTCAGTGTTGCTCATTTATACTGTCTGTGAAAGAAAGGTCGTGTCAAAGGCTATGTCAGCACTTGTCCTCTTCGTTGGAAGGAGTGGTGATACTCTGGACTTTACCTTGGGAAACATAGTCAGATTGAGATGTCTCATTATTCTTCTGGTGAATTCAGACAGAGGGTGTCAACCTGTCAGCTGCAGAGATAAATTAAGTCTTCATGTGAAGCTGCCAGAAACAAATGTTTCAATAAGTTGGTGACATTATTTGTGTCCTACGCATGAAACAATACCGGCTCTGAAAAAAAAGAGGCCTGTATATGAATATCTAATCAAATGAAGCCTTTTATGTTTGAAAATAAATGCAATCTATAAGGCAATGTACTGCCAAGAGAGTCTGACAGACCATTTGGGTTTTTATGATGCAAATAAAGTGTCATGATAAAAACTACAAGCCTTTCAGCTCATAACTTTTCCCTAAAAGTTTGTTTTAGATGTTTCCTAAAGCCTAGAAGGTATTAAAATGCAGATTTACGAGAAAATTATACCTTAACCCTCTATGGTACGCATTATGATGCCAGTAAGGAAAAAAAAAGTTTGGAGTGTTTTTGTATTAAAATAGACTAAATAATCAAAATCTGAAGAAATTGTATATATATATATATATATATATAGATATATATATATATATATATATTTATACAGTATATATATATATTTTTTTAAGTTTTTGGGGTTTGTTGCCCGTAGGTAAAATTGTACCATAACGGTGCACAAGTGAAAAAGAAAGTTTTTAAAAATAATTTTAACATCATTTATTTCACAAACATGTAAATCATCTCCCCATGATGCCAGCCACCTATGGTAAAATCACCTCCATCCTCAGTTGATCGGATCATGTGGTTTTACCCCTTTAAGATAATGGCCTATGTCAAGTGTGTGACTTAAGCGGATTTATTATGCCTAAGTCAAAATAAAATGTGACTTAGGCAATTTTTTAATCATGCCTTTGTGACTTAAGCAATATATGGTAACACTTTATTTTGGAAACGTCAAGCTGTCCAAAACCAGCAACGTAGACAAGGAGGAGGAAGCAGTTACTATTGAGATGAATGAACGAGTCATAAACATGACATGGGATGTGTCATGAACATTAATGACACTTTGAAGTAACATTAATGCTCATACTTGTCATGTCATGTTTCTGACAGGCCTGTGTGACTCTAATGTAGACACCTTCAAAATAAAGTGTTACCATATCTTGCTTAAGTCACAAAGGCATGTTCAAAAAATTGCCTAAGTCATTTATTTCTCTTAAGTTAAATTATTTACACACAGTGTTATTACTATGCCAATAGCCATCCTTTGTTACATCCTTTTTGAGTGAAATGATTAATAAATGTCATATGTTACACTTTTGGTGAAGTTTTTTGTGTTTCCTGCAAAACTTGAAAAAATGAGTTAGGCGATTATTTTAACAAGGTGACGATAATCTATTCATTATTTTATGTGCTGCTCTGATGATATAGCTCGAAGGCATGTTTACCCAGTGCATTTGAAAGCAGCGCTGTCACGCAATCATAAACACCGCCTCTGATTGGTCGGTAAGTGCGAAATGCGGCATCTAATGTGTTTACAGACAAAACCGGAAGACATCATGCACCGCTAGTAGTCGCTAACAACAACCAAGACTGTTTTCAATGCGATAAAAATGGATATGAGACATTCAGTGTTGGATATTTGATTATGGATTTATTTTAGCGAAGTCTCCAAAAAGTCGCCGCAGTTGACACGGCTTTAAAAGCTTCTGTAAGGGAAACGACCGGAAGGAAGGCCTTGTTGGAATGGCTCAGCTGTTAGCTTCTTGGCTAAAAAGGTAAGTCTCACATGCAGCTATCCACATATATTTAATATGTTTTCTCAACTATGCAGTGGTGGAAGAAGTATTAGGATCCCTTACTTAAGTAAAAGTACTAATAAAACACTGTGAAATTACTCCACTACAAGTAAAAGTCCTGCATTCCAAACTTACTGAAGTAAAAGTACAAAAGTATCAGAATGAAAATGTACTTAAAGTATCAAAAGTAAAAGTACTCGTTATGCAGAATGAACCCACTCAGATTGTTTTATATGTTCTAAATATATTATAAGATTATTTGTATTGATGCATTTATATAAGTAGCATTTTACTGTTGTCCAGATAGGACTAATGTTAACTACTTAATACACTGTTATGTTTTATAAATGTGTAATCATATTAAATATATGGTATTTTTTCATGTTGAATCTGAAAAGTAATTAAAGCTGTCAGCTAAATGTAGTGGAGTAAAAAGTACAATAGTTGCCTCTAAATGTAGTGGAGTAGAAGTATAAAGTTGCATAAAATGGAAATACTCAAGTAAAGTACAAGTACCTCAAGATTGGACTTAAGTACAGTACTTGAGTAAATGTACTTAGTTACTTCCCACCACTGCAACTATGTATGCATGACACATTTCGATTGTCTTATACAACATCATTGCCCTTAAGCTGACAATATAGTGGGGCTACAAATAAGTTGTATTTTGGCATTGTAAGGCTCGTTGATCCATTTGGATGGGTGAGGTGCAGCATCAGTAAATAACTTAATGCGCGAAAAATATAGTCTGTACAGGTACATCTCAAAAAAATTGAATATCATGAAAAAGTTCAATATTTTTGTCAATCATTTCAGAAAGTGAAACTGATACATTATATAGATTCATTAAGCATAGAGTGAAATATTTCAAGCCTGTTTTTCTTGTAATTTTGATGATTCTGGTTTAATGATAATGAAAACACAAAACTCGGTGGGAAACAACATTTTAACTGGGGGGAAATGCTACATCAATGGGGGAACAAACTTTGACTCAACACTGGCATACCTGGTGCTGAAAATCCTCAGGTGCCATAAAACAGAACATGAGCATAGTCGAGTTATAACAGCTCATGCTCAAGTTTATTTGTTGCAAACGTATACCTTCAGTTTAAGGTTCACCAAAAACAAAAGCACTGTTTTTGGAGCCACCTGTGGCACAGACTCATCATGCATATCCAAAGAAATCCCATATTTGGTACTTACCTGCCTTATTTAAAATCAAGTGTTTTAATGCTGCATCCAGCACTAGTATGTAATTACTAGGTATAATTAAAGAATATTCAGCTTTTAAGCTTGAATTTCCAAATGAAGTCGGTGAAAATGATTGCCTTCTGTGTTGTGTTGAGAGTAAGACAACTTTTAAGAAGATTTGGTACTCATGAAGAAATTCTTATCTTTCCTTTAGTTTTTTTCTTAACTTTCTTCTTAAGTTTTTTGCTAAGATAGAACTTGAGAACAAATGAGATTCTTGAAAACAAAGTTCTTAGATTTCTTCTCATATTTATTCACAACTTTAAGAGAAGCCCTCACCAGTCTTAAAACGGCTACAATGAAAAGGTAAGTCTTGATATGGATTTACTTGAACAAATTTGTATGACATTTATTAGATGTCTTTAATATTTAGTTTAGCCCTAGACTAATTTTGTTCATTGAAGGTTGGTCAGGGTAGTTTTTGTGAATGTATTACATCATGGGTCTCAAACTCTAATTGCGGCCCTCGTGACGATATTTTGTGGCCCTCACCTTGATATGAAAGTTTATTGTGACATTTATATGAATGGCACTTTACCGTGTTGTGTGTGGAAGGTCCCTTTAATGACCTTTTTTTGTAATTTTGTGTCTTTTTTATATAATTTTGTGTCTTTTTCTAATAATTGTGTGTGTTTTTTTAATAATTGTGTCTTTTTTAATAATTTTGTGTCTTTTTTTGGTCTTGTTTCCTTTTTTAAGTAATTTAGTTTTTTCTGTAATTTTGTGTGTATTTTTGTGCCTTTTTAAAGTAATTTTGTGTTTTTTCCAGTCATGTGTCTTTTTTCGTAATTTTGTGTTTTTTCATTCATTTTGTGTCTTTTTTTTGTGGTCTTTTGATAATGCCTCCAGCGGCCCCCAGGTAATCTGAGTTTGAGACCCCTGTACATAAAGCTTATTCTGGCAGTTTTCTGGTTGTTCTGTTATTCTAGTTATTCTGGCCTATAGATTACACTACAGTATACTCTTAGTAAATCACAGAGGCAGTTGTTGTATTTGATACTACTTAATTAATGATCTAGTGATCAAAAATTTAAAATCTGAATGCCACTAAAGCCTGATTTCCACCGGGCGCGTTACTGCAGCGTCGCGTATGACGTTACAAATAGGTAACACTCTAATCAATGAGAGCATTTCCACTGGGCGCGTAGCGTAACGTTACTGCAGCGTCGCGTCAGCGTCTCTACGCGAGCATTAGGTAGGACTTCTGTTTCTCCGCGAGACGCTGCCAAATCGCGTGAATCTCAACAGAGCAGATCGCACCAGACAGGAAGTCCGACTCAGAATCAGCGCAAAACACTTCCGCCCCTTTCAAAATAAAACACAATACGCAGTTCATGCAGCCTAAAACTACTTCACATCAACGTTATGTTATAACACATTGTTTTTATAAGGATAGATGGTCAGATCAACATATCTTTCACCTCAGAGAAGCAAAGTAAGCTGGTTTTTGTTGTTGTTGTTTACTTTATACACACAGTTTATCCATAGACTGTATAAATAGAGTTTAAAGTTTATCACGGGAGCTTGCGGTCTCCCGTATGGTCAGGATTATCGCGTGATCTCGCGTGTATATGGCCGGCTCGCTAAATTGACGTGCTGCTGCTGTAACGCGTCCGGTGGAAATCCCCAGTAATATTCATTAGTGGCATTTAAGAACATTCATAGGAACAATTTATTTTTTACACATCTTTTATTTTCTAAAGTTTTATCTTAACACTTTTGTGAATCCGGCCCCAGGATCTCATTACTTTATCCTGGCAGAGCTGGCAGTTCCCTGCCTCCCACACTGCAGGAATCCTCTGGTCAGAGAAAGCAGTGACCCCTTGACCCACACGCACAAAGTTCCTTTTTACATGCAGCACTTGAATTTCGTTTCCTGATGTGTAGAGCTGGCAGAGGGGTGAGGAACAACGAGAACTCACACGGCCATCTATCACAATGATCGCAAAGACAAGACGCTGGTGCTGTGTCACTCATGCACTGGCATTGTGTGCAACGTGAATCTTTCTTTCTTGTTTTGCTGCACAGAGTATGAACCCGTTTGAACTGAGACAGCACAAAACAGACTGTAGGTATTGTGCACACTGACACACATAGACATGTATCTCACATAGCCAGATAAGACGTGTCATTCCTGGGTCTGGGATAGTCGATAGCCATCAGCTCAGGTCCTGTTTACACAGCCAGTGAGGGCCTCAGCAGCAACACAAACTTCTGATTCAGGTGCTTCACCCCCGTCACACATGTACATTCACCAGGATAACTGTTGGACACCCATATTTGCACACAGTCAAGGACATAACAAAGATACGGACAAAATCGACACCATCTAGTCCTTTCCCACCTTCTGTCGGGGACCGTGGCACACTTTCAATCTGAATCAGTGTTTATACTGAAAAGTGAATGAGCTACAGGCCACATAAATATTCTAACTGCTGCTATGACTGTAGATTTTAATGAGTTTATATTTAAGCTGCTAAAGGTTGGTAATGATATCAAAGATGGTAAAGGTTAAAACCCAGCATGTAGGCAGAAATCGGAGGAATCCAAGACAAAATTAGGGCCTGCTTTTTATCTTGAAACGGAGGATGATCAGAATACTGCAGACTCAGGGTTTTTCTTCACTTGTGTTTGTATTTCAAAGGCAGCTTTGTCTTCCTGTTCATCCTGCTTGAAATGTAGCCCAGAAAGTTGACGTTGTGTGATCTTATCAGCAAGCCCCAGAATGTTCTTGTCCTCGCCAGAAATTCAAAACGCTTCCTATTTCATCGAAAGCACCGAGGTCAACACCATTCATAATTCTTTAGAGTATATCATGTTTAATCCATTTTCGGGTGCATTGACTTGAGGGGATGTTACGTAATCATCACATTTTATTGTGTATGCATTTGACCCATTTTGAGTTCCTCAGCATCTGTTCATATAAATGTTCTTTTCACTTACACATCAGAGAAAGTTATAATGATTGGTTTTAACATCTGGGTTTCTAATTTTTTACTTCATAGTTTGATATAAGTTGATATGTCAAGTATAACATTTTAGCTGGTAGAGGATTAAGTTAAGGTCTAGTTCATTAGTGGCACAATATCCATAACATGCTAATCTGCTGTTATTTGAGTTCTTTTTCTTTTCATTAAATCTCCTCTGCTGATTATTCTTGTAAACAAAAGTGTCTTTTTAGGTTTGTAAACCTCTGCTGACTTGTAGATGGGCAAAACTGAGTTTTTGGCTTTAACTTTAAACTGTGCGCCATTATCTTTTGTACAGTTTAAGAAAAATAATGCTGGTTCTAACCAAGCAGCAACCTCTGGGGCTGAGAAGTGAAGCCAATGCTGCAAAAGTCCAACTTAATGCCAGAATTATACATAATTTACAACATAAATGTACAGTTACTCTTCCACTTTATTAGAGAACAGAGGTGTCATGATGAGATATGCAGCGATCGGTCATTGCAGCCAGGTAGCAAACATGACCTAAGGGTTATGGCTTTGTCACAGTCAGTTTTGTTTTTGCGTTTGCCTCATAGACTGTATAAATAATGGACGTAGTGACCGTGACATCACCCATTGGTTTGTGGACTGCCATTGGAAGCATCAAATTCAGCATATAAAATGTTTATTATTTATAAAACACTTAAGTGGAAATGAAAAACTTACTTGTAGTTAGTGCATGTAGTGGAGGGAAGGAGGATTCTATATTAGTCATTAGGGGTGGGCAATATGGCCCTAAAAGAATATCACGATATTTCACGGTATTTTTGCAATAACAATGTTTTTGACGATATTACAAAATACGGAAAAAATATAGAAAATATGATTTTTAAAAATTAATTTTCAGTCTGTATAAGTAAAAATCGTACAACAAAATAAAAAATCAACCGTAAATCTAAAGTGTAGTCTAAAGTGCAAATCTCAATTGTTGCCAAAGTACAAAAAATGTACCCTTTTTTTGACTCTTCATTGTAAAATGGAAGTATTAGAAAATAATAGAAATACTGCAATTAGCCATGTCTTCAATGGTGACGCTTAATGTCCTCCAAATGATGATGCTAATTTTAAAAAAAATCAAATCTTGACTCATTTTATGGTGATTTTCAAAACATCTGTCCAGCATTTCTAGAATTGAAGCTCTGTGCGATTAAACTGTTCAAAAGTGTCTGGACACGACTCAGCAAGTCCATTTGCTAAAAAAAACACAGTAATTGAGCCGAGCTACTCCCAAGAGTTTACTTTCAATGTGCTCAGAAACAAACATGAATTCACTCATTTAAGGGGATTTTATTTGGATGTGGAAATGCATTGCACTGGACTTTGTCCAGTCAGTGAGAGTTCTGGAGTAAAGTGCAGCAGTAGCGTCTGACAGTAGTGACATACAACACATAATAGCTAATTAAATGGAGCTCTTTCACTCCAAAAGGTCAGGCCCTCTGCATGTGAATGTTTTGTGTGACACGCTCGTATGCTGAAGCACGTTTTGATTTTCTTCGGCCATTATGAACACAAATCAATCGCTGACAGTGAGTAGTGTTTGGGGTTGGTTCCTGATGTGACTAAGTTAAGACGTTGCCAGATTTTCCACCAGTTGGCTCCATGTGTCTTCTCTCTGGGGACGTGTTTGTGTGGGAGAGCAGGACCAGGAGTTTCGCAGCCTTCCAGCCTTCTTCTGAAAATCTGGTTGCAAGACTATATCGTGCCAGAATGCTGCCTACACTGAGTGTCGATCCTGTATGTTGTTCAGCTTGAGAAAAAGCAGGGACTTGTAATTGTGAATTTGTTGCTTCGTGTGTGTGCTTCTATCAGGTGTGTTTTAATCTATCTTCTGAACTAATCCCATGGTATGATTCAGCTCTTTCAGTGAATGTGAAAAGTTTCCTTGTTCTCACTGGTGGATAAAAAGCATTCCCACGTTGAATCTTCCTGAGAGCGGCCATTAGCAAATGGTCCCATCTACACCTGAAGCGGTAATAATGACATTGTCATCTTCGCAGGTGAGTGTAACTTGGCACCTGCTGGGATCAGGCCCAGTTTCTCATGGGATATAATACAAATATCTTCTGGTCAAATTATAAGCACAATTAGTGTGTTAGCGTACTCTAACTGAAGTCTTTTCATTTTCTGTTTTTCTGTACTGTGAGAAAGCACCTTACTTATAATTTAAGTGATCTGTTCTCACAGCCTTTGTTTCCCTCTAAGGCAGGCTAATGACCACTGGCTGTTCATGTTGAATGTGTGTGGTGCAGGATGTAACACCAAAAACAGGCAAGTGGTCAACCACACACACTTCTTTGCTCTGGGTTAAAGTTTATTAAATATTTGAAATAGCTTTTTAAACAAAAGCAAATGTTTTATTCAGTCCCTCACTTAAACAGAATGAAAGCAAATGGGAGGCAAACATCCGCCAGTATTATTTGTGCACATGTAACAATTACACAAAATATAATTTTCCATTTCAAGTGAATTTGTGTGGCACTGTGGCAAGAGCCTATCAGCATTTCTTGAATCACTGAAAAAAAATCACAGAGCTGCATGCTCCTCCAGGTGATGTTATAAGCCCAGATACGACTTGGACTTCCACAAGAGGAACAAAGCAACAGTTATTTTTGGTGACAGAAAGAAACACAACTTGCACGAATATTTTATATGTATATGTAACATTATATATAACTTTATTGCCACGTTGCCGTGGATACGCTTTCTTCTGCTTCTCTCCTGATGACGGCTCGCCTTGTTAGCTACCTGTCAATCAAAGGTAGCCACGCCCTAAATCATACAGTTCTTTATCTTCTATTTTCTTCTAAATGGGGCCATGAAGAAGATTTTTTACTAGCACTTGAGACCATAGTGTCCTTAAAAAATGTCTGAGATAATAAATCAAGTGGGAAGTTTTCTCATTTTGCATTGAAATTAATGGACAGAAATCTTTCTGCAGCCAAACTTAGCGCCCCCTACTGGAATTTTTGGTAGAATGCAGCTTAAGGCACTTCCTGGTTTGCCTCCCTGCTCAGACCTGGAGGTTGCCGCTTGGTAAAAACTTCTATAGAAGCCTTAAACACAAACCTAAAATTAAATCTGATCATATTGCACTCCTACTTGACAAAAACTGAGAGTCAGACCATTAAAACCCCCTTACTCCAGTCAAGCTGACATTCTTGATACATCTCACATTTCACCCCCTGCAAACATTTAAAGCACCTGGAAACTCCCCTGAGAGAGGGAAAGCGAGAGAGGGACTTATACAGTATAGCAGACAGAGGGGAATGACAGCGAAGTTGTGGTGTAGAATGGGGAAATATTCAGCTCAGCTATCTAAAGAATCCCTCCAGCATAGCAATGTGCTCGCCTCTTGTTTATGTGTTTACAACAAGGGCATGCTGGAGTCAGCAAGCCGATGGACATGGGTGTGAAGCTGTGGCTTCACAGCTGGAGCCAAGCTTCCCATATCACATGATAAGCGCTCTTGTGATGGCCATAATGACAGCGGTGGTGGTGGGGTTACTGAAAGGTTATGACCGGCTGAGGAGGAGACACAGTTTATTGCCACTGGGGGGGAATAATTAACTCTGACACCACAATGTTTTTTTGGTTTAACATCCAGAATTATTCAGAAATTGGTGTCATTTCAAGCCATTATTTATAGCTGTTTTATAAGACTACAAAAAAACAGGAAATCTAGTTTTAAATGAACATGGAAAGTGCTTAGTATGATTGATAACAAACACAGTGTGGGATGGATGGATGGATGGATGGATGGGAGTGAAAGAGTGTCTTGGGACTGGAGCACATCCTGTCAGCTGAGCTCTCTCTCTGCCTCTCCCACCCTCCTTCCCTCAGTTGCTCCTCTTAACAGCTGGTGCTCCCTGCTGCACGCAGGGTGATGTGTGGGTTGAAGGGGTCTCTCCTCAGGGTGTCCAGCTGAATCTGGGCTCGGCCTGGAGTAGCGCTCTGGGGTTACATGACCTTTTGACCCCCGGGTTAACCTCTCAACTTCATCTCTCCCCAGGGCCGAACGCATAGCCATGCTGAACGCATTAACCCACTGACCCCCCTCTGTCCTGCTTATTGATACACAGAACACTTCAGTCAGTAGTAACAATAGCTATTATTAAACGCCTCAAGACACTCGTTTGCAAACAGAAAGAAACTTCAAATACAAGATATGATATGAAGTGTTTGAGGTGGAGGCACTGCATGTTCAGAACCAACATGGTCTCACAGGAATCCGTGAAATAGCCACGGATTTGCTTGACTCAAATCTGTGGAATAGCCACAGAATCACTGAAATTTCCGTGAAACTGACACGGATTTCGCTACAATGCAAGTTTATGACATATCAAGTCATATCCCGTGGCTATTCCAACATACAAAGTGATTATGTACATTCACTGAGTGAATATTTAGAAAATAAAACATATATTTCTCGCTAGAAATGTGATCAAAATCCATTTTTATGCAGAAACTAAGTCAAAATATTGATTTTTTTCACTAAAAATGAGAGAACTGTCCGCCGTGTTTTTTGTTCTGACCGCCGGGACCTTGAAAGTCACGTGACTTGCAACAAACCAATAGGAAAAAATATCCATGGAATAGCCACGGGATATGACTGTCATTAACTTGCATTGTAGCGAAATCCGTGTCAGTTTCACGGAAATTTGAGTGATTCCGTGGCTATTCCACGGATTTTGAGTCAAGCGAATCCGTGGCTATATCACGGATTCCTGTGAGACCAGGTTCTTCAGAACATGCTAATGCCGGGTGGACAGGGGCGGTTTAGGACGCGGTCATGCCGAAAGCAGGCTCAAAGTTTGTCCAGCCAGACTGAGCTGTAACTGTTCAGCAGCTCCTGATTGAAGCTGAAGGCTGAGTCTCCGGCCTGCAGGCTGCAGGGCTGCCAGGCTGGTCAGGTGGAAGGCTCGGGGCTGGGTGACTGCCACGGGGTAGCACCACTCCTCCCTCAGTCCCTGATCTGCCCAGCGTGCACAGGACTTAGGGCAAAAGCTGGGGATTATCTCCACTGCACTTCCACCCCTACCACCCACTGCCTCCTCGCAACGCAACGCCACGCAGCACTTCACCTCCTCCCTCAATACTTTCTGTCTTGCACCTGCAACTAAAGGACAAGTTTTTCTTGAAACACAGTAACGTCCTCTGTCTAGTTCATTTCACGTAAAAATTTAAAGCAGTTTTATCCTCTTGCTCCCTCTCCCCCCCCTGTTGCACACTGATTACCCGCAGCCTCCGTAGCCGCAGTCACACTTCTTGTGAAATGAATAGATGTTTGCCAAAGGGTGGTTGAACGGAAATGCTTTATTGTTCGTTCTTTATGCAAAACTCATCAGTGACAGACAGGTAACAATACTTGTTTTTCATGTTCTTCCTCCCTGGTTACTCACCCACACAGTCAGTCGTCACTCACTAGTCAACTGACAGCATTTGCAATGAGACATAAATTGTAAGATTTTCAAGATAATAAAGTGTTTTTTTACTTTAAAATTCCCTTTATATAAATATAACCCATCACTAACTAAGTGGTATATTCCACATTGGATTCAAATTCTTTCCTCCCAACATGTTCTGTGTGTACATGCAGGTACAAACATTGCTTTAATGTTGATGATGCCTTAACATACCTTTTAATGAAGTCATTTTGAGATTAGCGGCGAAGCCTTTTAATGTGGTTTGCATGAATAGACGGATCTTTGTATTTGTTTAGAGCTAAAGGGATAGTTGGGATTTTTTTTAAGTGGGGTTGAACAGTATGAGGTATTTATCTATAATAAGTGCACTACCTGCAGAAGAGGGCGGCTGTCACCAGCTACCAACCCGTCATCTTCTTTAGGTAGTTTACTGACTATGGATAAGTATCTCATAAAATCCCCCAAAAACAAAAACAAACTATGTCTTTAAGGATGGAAAGAGATTACAGATAACACTGAAGCCTTCTACCTTGCACTCTGCAGGGCTCCACTCCACAGGACAAGTCTTTAAAAAAGGATTGTGTGTTTCATTTCCCCCATAACACATGGCCTACTGTGTGCTCTGCCTCTCTCAATATCTCTTCTTCTCTTTCTGTCATACACACAAATATCACACCTACTACTCTCACCCTAATGAGCTGTCTCTCATGATGTCATGTGTGAGTGTTGACAAGAATCTTGTCTACGTGTGGGTTGAAAAGCAAACAGTAGCTGAATAAGATGACTACCGATAGAGACACTACAAAAAAAAAGAATCTGACTTCACAATCGGATGACATCAGCTAGCCTGTGGCTGACCCGGTAATGCAGCAACAAAAGGCACAGAGAGATAAAAACCCACCGGATTCATTTTACATTTAAGATGAAGTGATACAGCTCTGGTTGGCACAAAAGATGAAAGAAATGACCTAATTATGTAGGAATACAGATGTCTGTCTTGCAGTGATTTAATACCTTTTTATTTTTTTTATTTCTGTGTTTGTCTTTGAGGGTTTGCACCGTCATTTGTGCAGGCCAAAAGCTGTAGTGCTGCAGCTGTGGGGTGGGATCTGCTTGGCACAGTGACACAATTTTGTGTTAAAGCTGAAGTCAGGGAGATGTATACCATTCCCTGTGCATTTAATTGTATAGTGTTGCTGATGTCAAGTGCCATTAAAATGTCATATTGGAAGACAGATGTATTACAGCGTCGTCTCCTCTGCTCAGCTTTAGACAAACAAGCTAAAATGGCCTCCAAGAAAGTGGATGTGTGAGGACATGTTCTCACGGCGCTGCCTGCTGCAGGCTTTGGCTCAGACTCCGGGGAAGAGATGGCAATGTGTGTGCGTATGCATGTGTGTGTACGTGTATTTAGTCGGGCAATGGGGGGAGTGGCAGTGGAGCACAGGCAACAAATCATGGGCTTGATGCCAGGTGAGATAATGACACTGGCGAACAGGATTTTGGGTAATGGGGGCGATAGTAGCTGTGGAAAATGATGTCATGAAGGCTGCTATCTAGGACCTGATTTCATGGAAGGTGGCAGCTTTAAGTTGAGGAGAAGACGAAAGGGGGGAGGAGGAGAGATAAGGGTTGGAAGGGGCTCAAGGAGGATGCGGAGGGGAGTTTATACGAGTTTGTGCACACAAGGAGGGCTGTGATTGATGTGATATGGAAGGGATTACGTGTTATTTAGCTTGTTCTCGGTATGCACTTGTGCATAATGCATATGGCATATCTATATGCAGAGCATGGTGGCAGGGGCTTGTGTAGTGTATAGGAGATTTATCATACATCCCCTCCTCCCCCTCCTCTCTCCCCTGTCCCCTTAGCCTGGCCCCAGTGAAACCATTTTGCAGGCACGTAGCCACTGCACCCCTCCCTTCACCTGCTTGTGTCTGCAACCACATTACCCTCACACACTGCTGGCAAATGGCCATGGACGCAATGTGCACACCACATTTGCCTGCACGGCCGAATTCCTACACCTGACTGACTGTTAAAGCACAATGGCGCTAGAGAATGAGAATTATCAAATTAGTGGCAGCATTGCTTTACTTTTCAGCAGCATCTGTTGACCCAATCTGAATTTTTTAAAGAGTGAAAATACGTGAACAGCATTCAGAATAGGAACCCAAGAAGTAAGCGTAGTTCTGCCTCTTAATTTTTATCAAGCAGACACAGTACACCTCAAACAGAAACAGGAAGTACTGTGGGTTAATACAGGAAGTTTAGATAAAGACTGCGACTCTGTGCTGGGTCAGCAAGATCAGAATTACCAAAAGACAACAAATATATCTAGGTTTGAAAGAGCCTGCTTGGTTTCAGGTTTGGCATGCCTTAATCTTTTATTTACTGCCCTGCTGGTTGGCAGGGAGCATTGAGCAATCCCTTTTGTTCAAAGCTTACAGAGGACTTAACAAGAGCAAACAACCTTAGTCCATATAACTGAAATGTGATTGAGATTCATAGTGCATGATGGAAATGTAGATTTATATTGCATCAGAGGACATGCTTGCACAAGGGCTAGCCCGATTTAGCCACAGCACTTTAATGGTATAGTTTGTATCTTTGAGTGAGGGCTGCCTGCGGTTTGAGGTGAAACCCAAGGCCTTACAGTCTAGGTGGGCCTACTGTGTTAGCCTAGCTCTGACAGCACCTGGGACTGGTTAGCATCCTGGCTAGAGCGAGATAGAGCTGTTGGACAAAGTTCAGCTCTGTGGGAGAGGAATAAAAGTTACAATAGAGAGAAAGAGCTTTCTAATGTAAGCATGACGTGTATGCTGCCACACGTCCCATGGACATTCTCAAAGCTACAAATCAATTCACGCATGTACTACATAATCTCTGGGTTTCTATACATCACATACAGTAGAAACTCTGCAGCTGCACCTCAAAATGACATTTTAGGGTAAAAATAATATAAAACAAATGGGCTACAAAAAATAGATACAACATAGCTGTTATGTAATTTACAGGCTAATTTAATAAGGCAAACAATACTAATGTCATGTGTTTACAGAATATTCCAGTTGTACTAGATAGGAATACAGAAAACAGATGTAATTGTATCTGCTTAGTGCAGCTTACAACAAACTCTCATACAAACTTCATCTGCTGTGAAATTAACAGTTGCAACCATTGACTGGTGGAGGTACAGTAGTCCCCATTACCTCACACTTTTGTTTATTTACTACTTTTTGAAGCCTCGAGTTTGACCAGATGTCCTGATTTGTCAGCAATTGTTCCGTTATCTGCAAAACACAAAAAGTCCAGGTTTTCAGCACAGGTCGCTGCAGACTTGCACGCATTTGGAGAAAATAAAAATTATCTTAAAAGATGACATCTTCTCATCAGCGTCCATATGTACAGTCAGATTTCTTTTTGCAACCAGTCAAGCCACCCTCTGCTGACTATTCGAAATATTGAAAGTTTAAGACACTTCTGCATTGGCTTCACTTTTCAGACCCAGAAGCTGCCCCTTGTTATTTCAACACAGAAAATGGAACCAAAACTCAAATCTGCTGAATGATGGTGTCTATTGTATTTTGACAAGTGGCCAAGTGCAAGTGCATTCAGTTCTGCTAAAGCACCTTCAGCAGGGCTAGGGCAGAGGATAGTTTGTAACCTAAACACCCTCACTGTGGGTACAACAGGATTTAAAATTGACGCCCCTTTTTTTTCTGCCCAGTACATATCCTACTCATTTCTCAGACATTTATCCCTCATCATTTTTCTTTTCTCCCTTCGTCTCTCAGCAGGATGTATTCTATCACCACTTCCATTTATCCACTACGGGTCCTGTGCCCTAATCCCCAAATGGTCCTTCCCCTTGCTCTCACATACAGCCTTACTTTTCACATTAGTCCAGGGTTAGAGCAGTGGTTCCACCTCCATTGCCAGTTGGCTGTGATCCTTGTTCCGGCTCCAGCATCTGCAGTCCAAAGGGGTTGCACAGACTAAGGGCCTGGGTCAGAGAGAGGGGCTTCTCTCTTGTGACGCAGTCATTACTGAGGCCAGGGTAAGCCTTCTTTGCTGGATGGATGGGGCGATGTTCTGCCCTGGCCGGGGTTGACCTGACTAGACGACCACAAGCACTTGGCTGGCTCCGGCTCATTTTTGGGCCGCCAGCCCACCTCCATGTTCTGTGCTCCATTTGGGCTTTCTTGATCCGTCCCAAACAAAACCACAAAAGTGGAGGGGCTAATGCAGTGAGGTTGGTGCGCAGCTCTACCCAGCCACAGAGCAGTGAGGTCATAGACTGTATGCCCCAGCCTAATGCTTGGCATGATGCATGGGAACTGTCTTTGAATCTCTCTCAGCACCCGTACCTCCTATCCCCACTTCGTTTTCTTCTCCCTCTCTTTCCTTTCCTCCCCTCTATCACCCAGATTTCTGAGTGTCAAGGATCTGACGTCCTAGCACCTCATCATCCTTTAGCATACAAACATATGGTATCTATATCACGGCTATATATTACTCATCTTTGAATCTCTCAAAATCCCATCCCCAAGTGCTGCACCAGCTTTCCCACACAGCACAAATCATTAGTGTCTCTGTATTTTGGCATTACAAAATGGTTCTATGACGTGATATGTTAGCATAACAGGAGTGCTGCCAAAACAGAGCTATATGGTAAGGCGGACAGGATTTCATATTCAGATACTGTTACATGTCACAGAAGGGTATCAGTTCTTGAGCCAAACCTATAGCTTTCTCAGAAGCGACGTATCCTTTACGTTTCCTAATTGCTGCCTTGTTAAACTGGACATAAAGTATATTTTATGAGACACAGAGATTTACTGTGAATGGGGAGGGTGTTGGTTTACATGCTCAGAGACACAAGGACTTCTCTCAGGGGACAAGAGGAAGCTGATAAGTGGCAACAGGGTACAGTAAAAAAAGCTGAATCCTGCAAATTAGATATTATGCATGCTGGATCCTGCTTTCTAGTACTTGGTCCAACAATGTTGCCCAGTGCAACAACATACTGTGTGCAGAGCAATTGTAAATACGAAACGTGAGAACGTAAGATTTCCTTCCATGTCTGCTGTGCAGTGACTTGCACACCGAAGACTGTAACACTTCCACAGCTCGATTACTGCCTGGGCAAGCTCCAAGGGCAATTTTGTTGTACCATACAGTGTTGAATGGTAATATCCCTGTGTTGTACAAACTGTGCTGGACTTTTCTACATGATGAGGCATGCACGGCATGGGAACGTATTGCTTGTCAGTCATACATTACCTTGTTCTAACACCTTCACAGACACAAAGGTGCCAGTATTGTTTCTATAATGCTCCCTCTTCCCAGGGTTTAATTCTTTATTTTACAGTGGTAGAAAAAAACCTCACTTCCTGCATCAGAACGTGTCATGTTTCTGTCTCACACAAACAGCCCCTTGTCTCGCAGTGCAATTTACCTGTCCCATAGCCATGAGGGCTGTTGTTCCCCTTCGCTTCGTCAGGGCACAGAGCACAGTTCACTGGGAGGACAGGCTTGTATAGATGTTCTCTTGGTGATACACAACCACTAGGATTCAAATTATGGGATGTCATGTATAGCTGCGAGAGGGAACGGCACAGTTCTTTGCACAGTTCTCTACATCTTTACAAAGATGTAGGATTCAGGTAGTTCTTTCGTGAAGCGATCGAAGCTTCACCTCCTTTGCACAAAATAACACAGAGCTGTTAAAATAATCATGGTTAAGATTGGCTTGGACAAAGTGTGTCCAATGTGCTAACTCTAAAAGACTCCACTATTTACCGCCCAGCAGTGTGAGTATTGTGCTTCCTTGCCAGCTCTGGTGCCACAGTAAAAGGTAGGTGAGCCCCACCCTGCTGCGACTGCCTACTGTGTCGAAGGCCTCAGGCCAAGGGTAATGAAAAGTGAATGAATATACACTGCTCAGACTTGTTTGGCCTGTCACTGAAGCTGCAGAGTATCAGTCCAAAGTAACTGTCAGCAGCTCTCCCTATATCTGATGCCTCTGTGCACTGTGTGTGTGTGTGTGTGTGTGTGTGTGTGTGTGTGTGTGTGTGTGTGTGTGTGTGTGTTTTTGCACACTTTTGCATGTATTGGCATGCATGTGTTTGAGCTGGGTGAGAGAGCAAAGGTGAGCGATTGAGAGAATTAAAGCACGAGTGTTGCCCTGCGTTTATATGCTGGCGCAGCGTCACACGTACAGCTCCTCATCCAGTATTTTGACAGTCGTGGCTCGTTAACAGATTGGATACTGCAAGCGTTCCAAACTCCATTCATGCCTTGAAATGTAACAGTTTCATTGTACAACACTTGAAAGGCCTCTTCCTAAATTCACCATGAATCTGTCATCAAATTGCAATTGTTCCTATTCTGACTTGCTGCTTTATTACATCCCGCCCTTAAAAAATTAAGAGGAAAATTAAGGGGGGAGAAGAGAATGAGATGAAAGAACTTGGGTGGGGGTGCCAAAGTTTTATGATATTATTCTGCTTGTAAAAGCACACTGGTGATGATTTCACATTGGTGGAAAATTATTCATAAATCACGTAGCTGTACTATGACAAAACTCTCAGAGGCTCTCTTTTGCATGACCATGACTTGCAAATGGACTAGAAAGTCTTAGCATATTAAAAATGAACTATGCAAAGTTTGACAGTTATACAGAGGGAGATAGGTGGGTGCTTTAAGCTGAGTCTGCAACCTTGAAGAGGTAGCTCAGATGGCAGTCGGCACGCCCCCCAGTTTGGAGAGATAACCCTGACAGTAAGGTAAAGGTACAGTGGTTTACACAAGGGGAACTGAAGCCATTCCAAAGCCACCAGACTCCACTGACAAATATTATCTCCCAGACCAACGACACTTGTTCCGCAAAGTAAAATAATTGTTCTTGCCAATAGAGTCTGGAGGCTTTGGTGAGAGCATAGATAGCAGCTTCAGTTCCCCTTACACAAAAGTTAGTCTGACGGCAAGGTAAAGAAGCGAATAAAATATAGTGTAAACTTAAATTGATGTTGTGTTTCCTTTTTTAGGTGGCTAAAATATGTTTTGCTGCTTTCCCTGTGCTCAGCAGCACATTGCTTATCTTCCTTCCGGTACTCCTGCATGCTTCTCCTAACTGGGGGCGTGCCGATTGCCATCTACTGCAGGTAATACTCTGACTATTTTTTTATTTTTTTATTTAACCTTTATTTTACCAGGATGTCCCTTGAGATTTCAATCTCTTTTTCGAGGGAGACCTGGTTGCCAGTTACAGATTGAAAATGACAGTGACAAAACATGGGAACATATAGAAAACAGCAGAAAAGAAAAATAGGCAATACACACATTACACATACAGAAAGGTGCTGAATCCAACTCAGGCAAAACAACTGCACTTTTCAGTAACATGGACCATTTGAATTGCTTTAAATTTTCCCAGGGATACAAGGTTTGGAAAATTTAACACACTTTGCAGATTATTCCGAGACCATGGGGCAAAGTAGGA
This sequence comes from Centropristis striata, assembly GCF_030273125.1. Lineage (NCBI taxonomy): Eukaryota > Metazoa > Chordata > Actinopteri > Perciformes > Serranidae > Centropristis > Centropristis striata. The sequence goes on along the minus strand of NC_081529.1, from coordinate 30,124,958 downwards.
GAAGGCTTTTTTCCCCACTCATTGAGGACTCTTGGAACATGGTAGGTGATCCATTTAGAGGAACGAAGCCGAGTATTGCTGTTGATCTGTGACTAACCTGTACAGCACACAGTGGTGACTATGAGGACCATAATTAGTGATGAAAGGTATAACACTGTGGACAAGAACCTTGTACAAAGCCACTTAAAAAATTCTGAACTGTCCCTGAAAAATTGATGGGTAAAGATGTCATCCTGTCAACAAGCACAAATATGTCACAACAGATTAGAGATAGATAAGCAGCTTATGGCATGCATTGTTTGGACAGGTTTTGTTTACAGTGAGGCAGAGCTCTGTTCCTAAACCCTACATATGCACCAGTCCCATAGTGACATACAGGTACATCAAAAAAAAATTAGAATATCATGAAAAAGTTCAATATGTTTTCTCAACCATTTCAGAAAGTGAAACACATACATTATATAGATTCATTTCGTGTAGAGTGAAATATGTCATGCCTGTTTTTCTTGTAATTTTGATGATTCTGGCTTAGAGATAATGAAAACACAAAACTCAGTGTCTCAGAAAATTAGAATATTGTGAAAAAGTTCAATATGTGAGTCCTGGGTCAGTGGTGGTTTGGGGCCATGTCCTCTGCTGCTGTTGCTCCACTGTGTTTTCTGAAGTCCACAGTCAACATAGCAGCCATCTAGCAGGACATTTTAGAGTCTTCATGCTTCCACAAGCTCTTTGGAGATGCTGCTTTCATTTTCCAGCAGGACTTGGCACCTGCCCACACTGGCAAAGGTACCAAAAGCTGCTTCAATGACCATGGTGTTACTGGGCTGGACTGGCCAGCAAACTGGGCTGACCTCAACCCCATAGGAGTCTATGGGCTGTTGTCAAGAGGAAGGTGAGAGACACCAGATGAGCTGAAGGCTGCTATAAAAGCAACATGGTGCTGTAGGCTGATCTCCTCCATGCCACCAAGTATTAATGCACCAATTCATGCAAAAGGAGGCCCAACCAAGTATTGATGGATAGAAATGAAGATACTTTTAAGAAACATGACATTTGAGTTTAAGATATTCTTTTTCTTTATTGATCTTATGTAATATTCAAATTTTCTGAGACACTGAGTTATGGGTTTTCATTATCTGTAAGCCATAATCATCAAAATTACAAGAAATACAGGCTTGAAATATTTCACTCTATGTGTAATGAATCTACAGTATATAATATACGAGTTTCACTTTCTGAAATAATTGACAAAAAATACTGATTTTTTTTCACGATATTCAAATTTTTTGAGATGTACCTGTATTGGTTTACGATTGAAAGAAAATGTATCCTAAAGCATTACGCTTTTTGAGGATTAAAATCGATACTAAGCCCTGTACTGAGCTTTTCTCCTTACATAATAAGCAGTTTGACAAGCTTGTCGTCTTCGAGTGAGGTGATACATCAACACATCTACGGGTGCAATGTGTCAACAGTGTTATCCCTTGCATTGTCGTAACCACAACAAAGTTTGAACGGAGCCAAACAACAAACTTTTGCTGGTGACCTGAACCTGCTGCTTTTCCACAGTTTCAGCCTGCTGTAAACATTCTAACGATGAAATACACACAGCATTTGTTCCTATACTATATCAATAAATAAAACTGAGGGAGAACATCATGCAAACAATTTGATGGTAGATTAAACTTGCACCACAACATGCATACATGCTTCATTTACTTATTATACTGCTTATTGCTTTAAAAAGACCAGGCAATTGCAGCCTAACCAAGCATACAGGGGAAAAATGCCTAGTTTGCCAATATATTAAAGGGATCATATGTTGTCTGACATGCATCAGCCCAATCCTGCTGTGAGGTGACACTATTAACGCCTAAAGTACTATTTACATTTCCTCCTGCATACATGCAGGCAAAAAAACCACCCCAAAAACATGTGATGCACACATAAATAGCTCTAGATGTCAGAAGTTAAATATTATTGTCACCGACCTTCCTTTGAACCTCCAATTTCTGCATATCATTCGTTGTATTTGAGCATGACATTAGTTATTCTTCAGGCCCATTTGCTTCTTGTTGCGCTGTATCTATGCAAACAGGCCGCTAATCAGAAAATCTGAGTCATGCAGAACACATAAGCTGACAGCTTGTGCCCAGTAAACTGTGCTGGTTGGGTGAGACACATAAACCGGTATGTGCTACTTCTGTGCCACACTCGCACAAGTATCTTAAGCCATTATTTGCCTACTTAGAAGAAACATTACAGTGAGTGACAGTGTAAATACAAAGCTATATCTGCCCAGCTTAACTCTGTAGTGTGAAAATTCAACATATGTACTCTTTACTGTCTCATTGTGTGATGAACTCTTTGAACCTCTTTTATTCAGTCCTCCAGTTTCTCAGATTAGCACACATTTTGTGCAAGTACACTTCAATGTGCAACGTGTAATTTTCCTGCTGCTTTGGGTCTCTCAATCAAATCATCAAAAGACAAAGCAACGCTATCATTGTTTCTCCCAGTTAGGATTCCTTCAGTGTTCAGGAGGTTTTTACTCCTCTCCAAAAGAAATGGACCATGTGATTTTAACAGCTTAAAATCACCGAATCAAGCAGTATCTTCTTTAAATCTGCGTTTCTCCGACACAGAGGGGCTACAGCCAACATTTTCTCAGCTTGTAACTGATCCAGACATTAAGGAGGTTTTTAATGGGGAGCTGAATTATCTGCAGAAGTCTCTTACTCTCCAAAACAAATGGACCCAGTGATATAAACTGGTGAAAACCCTGAATTAAATATTTTTTATGGTAAAAATCTGTTTCTCAGATGTTGTCTGGCATGCCCGCAAAGGGGCTGCTGCCGAGCTGGCGCTAATATTTGCTGAGCTTGTTTCTCTGATAACTTAATTTCGCAACTTCCGATGACTAAATATTTCATCCAGTTAAAAAAACATGGTTATAAACAACCAAAATACAAAACGTGTATTGTAAAAATGTGCCTTAAAAGTGGATAAAACGACCATTTATGACAGACTGGCAACGCAGTTTTGCACAGAAGGGATATGATGCCATTGACGGAGTGTGGTGGATTAAAATGACAGATTTCTATGGTTTTGAACATTGTTTGAAACATTTAGCATTATGTAAAAACACGTAAACAAGTCAGATATTTTATTATGGAAATGCTTCAAACTTCCTCTACAATATCAGGTGTATTCCTGTGTGTAGAGTTGTACATCTGTGTTTCTTTCAGGCACAAACTTGTTTCCCTTGTTTCACATCCATAGAGACAGATGGAGATGACAGCTCTGTTTAGTGTGAGATAATGGGACTGTATGGTAAATATGAAGACATGGTAGTTTGCCTGAGGTAGAGTGTGAAAACCGGGGCAGCTCTACTTGCTGTTGCCTGTCTCTCAAGAACTAATTGAGGTGTGTATGTGTGTGTGTGTATGGGGAGCTGCCAAGGCGATCCTATATGGACAGAGGGGGGTGCAGTGAAAGATGACAATACACGTATGTAGGGCTAGGAAGGAGATATAGTATTAGAGAAAGCTGCAGAGGTTAGACAAAAGAAATGTCAAGAGGGGTGGAGAGATGGAGTGATCCTTAATGGCGGGGTGGAAATTCTGCTCTGACACAGGCCTGTCAGCACTCCCAGCAGCCATCTCAGAGCGCTGCCATCGCTATGGTGACTGCCGAATGTTTTCTTTAATAATAGGCAACTGTGAGCCCCGTGAGCGTCCCCGTGCACAGATACACTTACTCATACTTTAACGACACCTGTCAGAAAAGCCGTCTCCTCCAAAGCTGATGAGCTCAACAGCTACTGCGAGGAAATGTGAATGCGTATGTGTCACGCACACACACACACACACACATAGATCCCTTACAGATGAGTGGAGTCATCAGTGCAGTCAACAGATTTGAAGTCAAGCTCTTCATGAAAGAGGCCTGGAGGAAAAGAGTTTTGACAAGGAATCTGTCTTGCTGTCTCCGCTTGACAAAACAAAAGCTTACGTACACTCAGTGGAACTCTGGGGAAGTGAAAGAGGAACAAATTAGAGATATTGTTTGCGGAGGGATGTTTGGGGGCCTGCATCCGATGCTATCGCCGCCTACCGCCTGATGGTATCTCACCTTGAAGTGATCCTGGGAGATGTGCACCAGGGAGGTTGGCTTGGTCACGTCTCATTGCCGCAAGCTTGATAACATGCAGCTGTTTACAGCTCTGAATCTCAGGGTTGGGCTCAGTGTTACGTCTTCTCAATTTCTTTTTTTTTTTTTTTTTATTGCGATGAAGTTCCCTCATTTCCGACGCATGTCACTTCACAATCATGTTTTGTACTGTGTTGAGATAAATATGATAGCTGAAAGACATGATTTACTCACTTCCATATAAACTATGCTGTCATTATCAAAGTATAAATCTGCCACTGGCTGACTTCAGGTTAGCCTTGGAATAACAAGTGCATTAATAAAATGCGTTTTTTCATGTCCCTGTAAGGAAGACATTCAGATGATAGCTACTCACTCTACTTATTAACATTGAGGACAGAAGGTGCTCATTAAAACTGAAATTGATATGGCTTTCTTTCTCCAGTTGCTTGACGCTTTTGTTCGGTATGGGAATGGCACTACAACCCAGAGTGCTTGGCAGTGCAGCAGCGGCTCGTTTTGGCTCCGTGGCCTGTTGTGTCTTTGTCAATCACCTGGGCCTGTGAGGAAATGGCTGTCTGCTGCATGGGCCAGCAACATCCTGGCAGGCACCTAGGACAGCTGAAACCATGGGAATGGCTATAGAATAGAAACTCAGGGCACTTCTGTTATTGCCTTGTACGTTGTTGATGAGGTTCTCTTTTGGGAAATGGAAACCTGTTGGAGTTTTCCTTGTCCAATTACAGCAAAGAATCTGTGTGTGTGTCCTTCGCATATCTCGAGAACCGTTCATCCGATCTACTTCACACTTGGCAGGTGTATTGCCGGGAACCCAAAGACACGCAGTGTTAAAGTTGGTACAATTTGGACACTTGATATGTTCGGTATAAATTAACTTTGAACATTTTGTTTTTAGGGGTGGATTTAGTGTATTCAGGGCCCAAGGCCAACACTGTCTTACTTTACTTTTAACCCTTTTTCTCACTGGGAGTGTTGGTAAAATCAGTACTAAAAACTTTTTTCTGAAGTACAACTTTTAACTCTTAATCTATCTATAAAAGCAAGAAGCGTCTATGTGTGTGTTTGTGTGTGTGTGTGTGTGTGTGTGTGTGTGTGTGTGTGTGGATGTGTGTCTAGGGCATATCTCTCTGACCGTTAGTCAGACTGACCTAAGATTTCGTATGTGGCTTGCGCATGGCATGAAGGTGTGCATCCTCTAATTTTGAAGATTTTTGAATTCATTTTTCATAATATCATTATTCATATAGGACGTGTTGCTGCATTGCACCTTTACCGATCAGACGCCTTTAGTCTATTTAGCCTTCCTATTTTTCTGAGTTTTTAAGTGCGCTACAAGGTTCGATTTTCCAATAATATTCAAATAGTTTTCAGCGAATATCAATGTTCAATGTGTATGTGCTGGATGGTGTGCGCACCTTGTGAAAAGTAAATGTTTTATGGAGTTGCAGACGGTGTAGTGGTCTGCATGTAATGTATGGATACATACTTCCTACGGGCACTGCACTAGTACAGTAAAAAAGCATGCATTGAAATGTTTTACATGAGTGTGAATTGAAAGAGAAGCATTATCAGTGCAGTACCTAAATGTACTTAACTTCTGTTCAAGGTGGAGTTTCAAATCTAATCTGATGCTGTATGGTTTAATGAAGAATAATGCATTTTATTTTTATATTTTGTAAGTAAAATCTTTATATGCAACGAATCTATAATTTAATACATTGCCTTTAAAGTAATGTCAGCCCTGGTGTTTTTCTTGTGAACTACAGTGTATTTCACCATTGTTTCTGACCTAAAGTGACCTGATTTTGTGTCAAAACTACCCTGGCAGGTGTATTGCTCAAGGAAGCTCTGTGTTGAGTGTGAAGTTGTTTGTATAAACGTTTCTCAAGAAATAACACAGGCAAAGCATGCAGGCTACTCCGAAAACAGGTCTGTTTTGAACCAGTTTAATAAGTTAATCAAGATTGCTGGCAGGATTTGTGGTTTGTTGTAATCTTTCATCATTTGTTCTTCCTATTAAACTCTTCCTCAGGTTCTGCACTGGAGCAATCATTTGATAGTCACATGCCAGCAGATTTGTAGCTGGACAGTGCAGCAGATGGTCCAAAGTGTAAGCCTCGTTGTTCCTCGAATGACATGCATTGATAAAGCCAGAAACTTCATGCTGCATTTAATGCTGCGCCTCAATAACCATCCAGTTTTCTGCCAAATCAAATCTATGAGGAGAAAAAAAGAGACAGACAAAGAAAGAAAGAAAAAGAGAAAGAAAGAACCAATGAAGCTGAAAGAAATGAACCCATGAGAATAGAAATATAAAGGGCGCTGTTCTTTTGTTTCATCATATTTGTGTGTTTAGCTACATATAAGAAGATATAATTATTTAAAAATAAAGTAAAATGATAAAAATGGAGCTTCTTTATTGAGATATTGGCCTGTCTGAGGTTCTTCGATGATATTAAATGTTTGAAAGCTTTTCTGAGGTGGCATGCTGGTCATTAATATTCATAATTCATGCAGGCTATTATCACTTTGCAACAAAGATATAAGCAGAGTGCATGTGTGTGTTTGGATGTGTGTAACTCCTGAGTTCAGACAGAAGGTCATATATATTTGGCAAAAATTCTACATAATGGCATTTTTTTGCCGGAAACATGTAGTAATCTAGTTAGTAACTAGCAGCAAGTGGCCAATTAATAACCGAGCAGCTTGGCTGAAAAATGCTTTCTGAATCATTTTATAATGAACACCATTTGTTCTCAATTGAAGTGGAGCTTCCTGGAGCCAGTAATAGCTCACTGGGAACTGAAAGGTCTTTTTTCTCAAATATTTTTCCTCAGTGAGTTGATGATTTTAATTATTCAACTTTTGTACAACAATACAAACTTCCTCATCATTCCTCTATGACCCGAACCAGTCAACATGGCTCTACTGTACATACAGCAGCAACATAAGGCCGGCCAAGGGAGAACACATTACGAGGAGAATCCATGTAGTTTGTCATCATTTGAGGCAAAGCTCAGTCATGATCCTGTAATCACTCTGAACCCATATAACAAAGAACAGACCGTGCAAGCAAATCTGATTCAAAGCAATTTGTTCAATTATAGGGAGCTGGAAAGTGGAAACTGATACCCCGTATGAGACTTTAGTTCCACTGCATTCATGAAAGGGTGCTGGAAAAATCCTTGTTCTATAGCCACGACTGCTGCATTTCTCTCACAGCATGTGTACCGTTGAGCTTGAGGACTTTGTGACACATTTTCTCTGCCATTTGTCACATTGAGTCGCTGTCGCTGGTGACGGTGGATGGAATGAGTCTGGGGCAGAAGCAGGTATGGGCAGCCCAAGGGTTACTGTTCAGCTCAGGGATGTATTATTTTCACACATACAGTAACTAAAAACAGCGTCCAAGAATATAATTATGGTTCATTTTCAAGTCTAGCTGAGAAAAGCTATTTTCCATCTGCTCTGCTGCTGTTTCTTTTATATGTCTTATGTGAAATCAAGTGAAAGGTAAATTAGATAGAATAAGTGGTGTAATTGTGTATTGTAAACATTTTCACCACACCCCCATTGGTTATTTGTACGCAGCTTAGTAAGCAGCTTATCATGATATTTACGTTTATTAGGTAGTTTATTAGGTTAGGAACATCCTGTATTTAACTGACAGAAGAGAAGAGCAAACAAACTGGAGTTTGACCCAGGAAACTGTTATGGCGTTATTACGCAACTAACGTGACTACTTAACTAATGAATGTATGCCATGTTCTACACCAGGTGAGGATCTATTTCTTGTATTTTTGTATGAAAGTAATGCAACAAATGGACCTATTTTAACCCAAACTGTGATTATTTCCTGATTCTAACTAAGTACTTTTGCTGGCTAAAACTAACCAAGCTGCGGACGTTTCACAACATTAATCATGTTTAAAACAGCAACTGTTTCTGCAACATTTAGGTATGAGGACATGCTGATCTTCTGCACCAGGTGAGGCATTAAATAAGGAAAAGTGTCCTGAGCAGGTTGTAGCTATGGGTTGGAGGACTTCTTGGGAACTTCAGATCGAATCATTTTTAAAAAAATAAACCATTATATACTCCTTTTTTTCATAAAGAAAAATCTAGGAGTAAGTGTGTGTATATATATATATATATATATATACATGTGTGTAAAAATAATTAAATCATAATAATAATAATGATTACCAAAGTAGCACAGTTGAGTTTATAGTGTTATTATTAACATATTTACAAGCAGAAAATGACTATTTGTCAGAAACACATACCTCAGTTTATGACACTTTAATTAGAACTATGATCTTTTCTCTATTTCTATGAGTTACTCCTCATCATAAAATCATGGAAAATCTGATCTCATTGGTTACTTAAGTTAGATGTTGTTCAAATTCAGATAATTTAATTACCATATCATATTCAGGCGCATGTCTTTTCAGTTCTGTTTCACATGGTAGACACTCTCAGCATGATCAGATGTCTGAGCTTCATGAGACGCTTTGACATCATCACTGTGGGCTGAACACAAACATGATGTGCTTTCACTTCTCTCTGTTTTGTCACGTCTGTCTGACAGAGTGATATCATGCAGACACATTTTCATTTTTCACCAGCCCCGAAAGGGGAAGTGCTTCTGTGTGTGTCTGAGTATAACGTCCTGTCCGTCCTTCCCACTGTGTGGTGACGTGATTGTGACCATTTCTCTCCGGGTAGTATTCTGTTTATTACATCTGTGGGTTGCGCTTCCCTTTTCTCCAGAGATGGCTTGGAGTGTCCTGTGGCTATCAGGGGTGCATTCCCTTTGCCATGGGGAGTACAAAGCTTCACACGTTCCCAGCTGTAGCCTTCTGGGAGTGGGGATTCACAGCTTCTGTCACACCATGCTTACTCCCTTGTTTCCCTGTCCAACCTGCCGCTGCGGTTGTACGTTTTCCACACCAGAGCATGGCTTAAAAATTCCCAATTCCCTCTCAAATGTGCAGTGAATGTATTTCTCAAAGCTGCAGTTCGTGTCTTCATGTAAAAGGTCAGGGATTTGACAAGAACAGAACTGAAAGACAGTTCCAAAAGCTTTCCCGTAAACTACAAAAACAATTAAACATCAAAAGGTCGCAAGTTATTATGGAAATTCCAGAGTCACTTCTTAGATTGCAAGTTTTTTTGTGGGCAAAGTGTATCAATAAAAGCATATAACCTCATGCACGTGCAGCCAACATATGTGCACAGGCACACATGCACGCTTTCACGTGCGCGCAGACACAAAACAAGAAGTATTTAAACCATTGTAAGTTGCTGTTCTGGGAGCCAAATTTATGGTGAGAACACAGCAGAGAGCAAACAAGCAGGGAAGTGTAGGATGCTTCATGAATACTAATTTTGGTGCTATTAGCCAAAAGACTACCACATGAGACAGCTGGAAAATGCCTGATAGCAGGATCTGTTGAACAGGGGGGAAATTGTTGTTTGAGCAACATCACAAACCTTTAGTCACTTTTGTCTAAAATCACTTGCTTTTAAAACCAATATTAGCATATTACGGACAATACAGCATTGTGAGAGTGTTGTGTGAGATGGTGACCCCACTGGCAGAGTGCTGCTGTTGTGAGTGGAAAGTGGGAAGGATGGAGGGAATAGGAGGAAGGGGCAATAACAGCCCGAATCAGTGGAGCCAGGAGCCTGACATCTCAGGTACCCACGCTAGCTTTCTGTGCCAAGCACTGACTTCACTCCTGCTCCTGACACGACTGTTTATGTGTGTGCGTGTGCGTCACAAGAGTGGCAAAAGGTCACCGGTGACAAAAACATTCACCAGTCTCCCCATTAATAATCCGGCCCTTATTTTCCTAGATTTTTTTGGTAATCCCGTGCCCCTGGGGATGTAACGAGTTGGGATTAAACCATACTTAATGGATATGTTGGATATGCCCGCAGCTTCCATGTTGCAAAGCCAGCCTATAAGAACTGGGTCAACTGCCAAGAGGAGGTGATTAAGGTTTGTCTGTTTGACAGGCACCCAAAGCCTGACAAAGAGAGGTGAACTTAACTGAGGCGCCTTATTTCTCATGGAGGTGAAAGATGAAGGCACCCACCCAAAACCCATGGAACTACAGCGAGTGGGAGCACCCCACCCTCTGGTCGTTTACACGCACATGACCTCCAGCTCTACAGTGGTCCAAAGCTATTACTTTTATCTTGGACCTAACCATCTAACTTTATTATTATCAGCTTTTCACTATACAGCATTTTATTGCAAAAAATCAGGGATAAACATGACATATGTAAATTCCGGATCTGGAGCCAGTAGTGCAAGGTGAGCTGGTGTTCCCAGTGGGTTGGAGATACAGGGGTTTGCACTTAATGGGAAATGATGTGATTTACAGACGTCACTGGTGCTCCTCTCCACCGGTTGTGTTGGATCACTGGTGGCTTAGATGATCGCTGGGTCTCACAATGTCTCCCAGACATTAAAGCATGACTTAATCTGTCCAGTAAAAGCCAGCAGGCTCACTGCTGCCGCAGGCCTGGCTAGGCTTGGCTGAGACCGCGCTGGGACTGTGGTGCGCAGGGTTGGCTGCAGATGGCTGCAGCTGCCAGATAGCTACGTCAGAAGCAAGCAACGGGCTGAGTGATGAGGATAAACAAAATCAGCCCAACGTGTTTGGAACCAGAATCTCAAATATGTTGATTTTATCAAAAGTTAATTTCTATGTGTTGATGAAAGTAAACATATTGGGGGCGTCTAATTTCAGTTGATTATGCGCTCTTAGCTATCCAGACAGATGGCTTGCAGTGACCTGTCACAGCATTGGCTGTGGATTGTGATTAGATCGTGATGCAGTTTAGGTTTGAGTATCCTCCCTAGTGGTCTATTTGCAGCACAGATTTTCTTTTTGTTCCTGTTCTGCAATATGTGTGTCAAGTACGTGACTTCAGAGCAGATATACTGCAATTATATTGCAATACTTAATGGTTAAACTTCATGGTTCACGGTTTACTATTGCTTTTGCTCTGCCTGTAATGCAAAACAGGTGAGGGAGGCAGTGCCACTGAGGCACGGCCTGAGTGGCTCGCCAGTTTGGATTGGGCAGCTCTTGCCCATATATCCTTCCTTAATGTATCAGCCCTCCCCCTGCCTGCGATGTCCCTACCCTCACCCCTTTTCAGCCAGACCTGGTCCATTAATGACATCCATTTTGGGAGGCGGTGGGAGAGGTCCTTTTATGTGGCAGCGATTAAATAGCTTTTTGCCTATGCTTAGCAATGGTGCTGCTCTGGGCAGTAGACCATTACGTGAAAATAAACCTAATTATTTTCTGTGCCGCTGCAACTGTGGCCCCCAGACTCCAGCTGCAAACTCAGATTATTGCTCTGGCTTCAGCTCCTGGGACTCGTGAAGCTCAGCCTTTTCTATATCTGTGAAGCTAACCCAGAGAGTAAGATTGATTCACTTAACCAATAACTGGAACAATAGTCTTTACTCTAAAATCATAACCATCATCAGATTCTGTCTACTATTATAATCTGTGAAGTGTCCTCTTTCAGTGCATTAACTCCAACCTGATGTAAGCGGGTTTGGAAAAAACGTACCCAGGGAATATATCTGGTAAATCTTAATCTAATAATTCCCATTTGGGCATGAATACATATGTAAATGAGGCTGGAGGGGTTGTGTAAAAGGGGCAAGTGGTGTAAGTCTGACATGCTACAAACATGAACCATATGTGTTTCCCTCTTTGTCTTTAAATGCAGTCAGATGGCTTTGTTCTTGCAGTACCCCCAAGGAGAAGGTTCTGTTCAACCCAGATCCCCACTGTTTCCCCCCTGTCCCCTTCCCAGTTCATCCTAGGTCCCTCCAGGCAGCCACAGACCTCTCCAGCCTGCTGGAGCTTCATTTCCTGGAAGATCCTCCTCCGAGTGTCGCCCTGCCAGATAAGGATGGTGGGTGTGTGGGTAGTGGCGGTGTGGCTAGAATAACTCTAAATATCTGTGACCAAGCCCAGAATAACTGCATTATGAAGGAGACCGGAGGAGCCAGAAGGCAGGAGAGACCACAGTTACTGAAGAAAATGGATAGGAAATAGATGTAAATCCACTGCAAGATATTTCGCGTCTAGTCGTAGAAGCTAAAGCGCGGCCAGGTGGAGCGCGGCACCGACCCGACCAACGAGGAAGTGCCCTTCACAGTGGGAAGTAGGGCTCATTGCTTGGCAGCTCATGTGTACCGCTGGGAATGTGACAATGAGAAAAAGAGCATTGCTTATAAGTCTTAATGATGCCAATAATAATCGCTTTGCACTCTGTCTAGACGAGGAACGGTTAAATTGGGTGTGTGAGGGTGTTTGGGCGAGGGGGGCGGGCACTGCTGGAATGGGTGAGTAAAGTGAGCATTCTATTGAGGTCTTAGTTTGGCTAATCTCCCCCATGTGACAGCACAGCCAGATTTGCTGCCATGGAATGCCACAGGCTGTTGTGCTGGGGACAAAAAGAGACAGAGGCTTAAACTGCAGGGGGGCAACACTCCGTGGTCCTGGAGAGCAGCGCAGCTACGCCAAGAGAAAAAAAAAAGTTCTCAGGGTTTCCACACATACCCCTTCCTCTCCCGCCTTCCACCCACCCCCCAAGATCCCTCCACCTTCAACAGTCATCACCAGCAGCGCGCGCTCACAACCAACCATGACACACGTGTGCACACACACACATAGTTCTCACCAGCTACTGTGGTCAGAGGTGTTTTGGGAGGTGTCCTGCACACATTTGACCACTCTTCGTCCCTCCTTCTCTTGCTCACTCTTTCTGCTTCTGTCTCCACTGCCAACAGTGGTCCCTGTCCTGCTCCACCGTCAGCTTAGGACCACATCTGGTCCACAGCCGTACAGGGTACACAGAGTCTTCCCATGAATGCCAGAACCGTGGCGAGGACAAACAATACAGATCCTGAGGGTGGCTCGCTCATCTACCCCAACATTCACTGTTTTTCCTGCCTCCCTCTTTTGTGGCGCACATCGTCTCAAGGGAAAGGGAAAGAAACCAGCAGCAACTGTCTTCATTTTCACCCTGCAGTTACAGACGATCATCACAGCTATCAATCGTTAGCTAATTTGTTGTGAACGGTTCCAGTTCGGCTCATTTTTATCCCTCTGAATCCATTTTCTTTGGGGTTTGGGTTTTTTTCAGGAATTTACTTTGTAATGATAAACATGATAAGATCTGAACAGTGGTGAGGAACGTAGTTCTTGTGAGGTAATGTGACCTCACCCTTAAAAGTAAGAGCACAAATGCGAGAACGTCACATGATTAGGCACTGATGATTACAGAGTTTAATGCATATATGTGCTCAACAAATGAAGATGATGTCAGCCACCTCCTTTTCAGTAATTGCAAGGACGATCTTGTGATTTGTTCTGGGCTGAGATAAAATTATAGTCTCTCAGGCAATATGGGCGACCTGTGTCACAGATTCAAAGGCTCAGCCTCAATCCCCTAACCCAACCAGCCTTTCACAAACCAGCCAAATCCCCCAGAGCCCCAGATCTTCAGTCTGGGACGGACGTGAGAATCCTTGTCTAGTAGGGGTAAGGACATGCAGTTCTGTCAGTGTCAACTCCACCCCTTCTCCCCTCTTGCCCCCCTCTGATGCTTTAATTAAAGAAATAATCAGGATTTGCATCACAATGGCACCCAGGGCTCTTACCATTAGTGGCCCGTTTGCCATCAGAAGTCTAATGAAAATGTAACATCACCTAAGCCCTCCTTCACAGATTCTCAGATTAGCCATAGCGGACTAGAAGAGAAAGCTCGGACCTTGAGTTGGTTTAATTCTTTTGTATGATAAGCATCGGCCCCCTAAATCCGGCCCGGCCAAATCCTCTTGAGAGGGGCTAAGTGGCAGAGCTGAGTGAAGAGAGAAGAGGAAAGAAGAGAAGAGGAGAGGACCGGGGAGCAGAGAGGAGAGAGGACAGGAGAGAACAGAAGAGGAGAGGAGAGGAAAGGAGGGGAGGTAGCCAAGGCAGCCATACCAGGCTCAGGCTCAGCAAGACCCCTCCTCCCTTGCCTGCCTCCGCCCCATTGCCCTCCCCCCTCAGCTGTCCCGGGCCACAATAGGCTGAGCATCTTTTGTGGCATTAACGGTTTGTAGGAGCAGGAGAACAATGTATGAGAAGTGAGGAGCGCGGGGTTCCCACACACAGGGCCGACATGTCCTCAAACCCCCACCCAGTCACCCCTCAAAGACGGCAACCTGCACACAGCTGATCGCGGCGCCCCTCTGTGCCCCCCTTTTCTACACAAAACACACTTTCCTCCACATGCATGTACAAACACACTCTTACAAAGCAAACACTCACACGCACGTACATGTGCATTGCTGGTTTTGACACAGATATTTGCTCATGTTTAATGCATGATTAAGAATTTATGACATTGGATGCAGTTGTTGATAGAGCTGCATAGAAGCATGCGCACATGCACTTGCACATGTAGTTTAATTGCCTGGTGAGGCCATAGAGGGCCGGGGAAAATCCTTTTGTTGCATGATGGGTGAGGGTTTGTCTGGGATCTTGATTAATTTGTACTGTCATATGTGGGAGGGGTCTTTCACCAGGGGGTGCAGGGTGGGAATGTCACTTACTCTGGGTTCCTCCCTGTCAAATAGACTGACAGCGCACTGGGGTCTCCATGAGTGGGTTCCAACTATCTGATGAAGAAACTTTTGGCTTAAGCCTCAGTTAATCAGCATTGATTTAAACGTGCACAAGTGACTTATCCACAGCCAGAAAGTACAGTCTGTAGATTGGAGTAAAATGGTATATTTAGTCATGGTGAACAAACATCGGAGTTTGAACACAGGCCAAGACCCACTTATAGCAACTGTTTTCCATAAAAGTTTGATTAAATCTCTTTTCTTGTCTCACTTATCTTGTATTCTCTGTAGGAAACTTTGTTCCCTTCACTAAATCCTGACATTACTGACACTGAAGTGACAGGTACATCTGTCTCTTGGAGGAAATGAGAAATATTCCACACACAAGTGTGTTGATACATTATGATTGAGTATGTAAACAATGGAAAGTGCAGAAACACATTTTATGCTTTTTGGTGTTGAAACAATTTTGTCCATAGTTTGTGTGCGCTTGAATTTCTTCCAAGACATGACAGGGGTGATGACAGCCTTGTATGGGCTTTCATTAACATATTTTTGAAAGACTTTTCATTCTTGATATTTCTCAAGCAGCAGCCTCCGAGGCTAAAAAATGAAGTCACTGTAGAAGGGACAAAAACTGCAGTTCAATGAATGGCCTCTTGAGGCTTGCTCTAAAAGCAGGTCAATCCTCATAGGCTCAAAATGCCCAACTTTACAGCAGAAATAACATTTTAAAGCCTGGTACAAAAAAGGTTTTGGTCTCTAATAGCTAATTTATGTATTCATGACTGTACAGGAAGTGAAACTCAGGAGCCGTGGTGCAAGTAAACAGGCCTCATTTGTCCTGAGTCAGCACCACCTCTTTGCCTATTTTTGTATTAACTGGGAGTTATTGGCATTGTCGGAGCAACCACACTGACCTTCACATATTTTCATTTCCATATTTTATCCAATTTATGATATTTAGATTTTTATTTGTTCACAGACTGTCATTATCATTTTTCATTTATCTGCATCTCTCTGGGCCTGCAGGAATTTTGGTCACATGTTTAGGCCACAGTGCCACACTTTAGAGTGCACTTAGCCTTGGGTGAAATTAATGTGACTGCAAGCTTAGCAAGTGTGTGTTCGTGCATGACAGGAAGCAAGCCTGTAAGTGCGTGTGTATATGCATGCATGAGTCGTTGTTATTTTCTCTAAACTAGAGCGTTTAGTCTCCTAATAGCTCAGCATGCCACTGTCAGCAGCTGCATTGTTAACCCTGAACAGTGTAATTCCCTCGAGACTGTAGTATAATTAAACAAGCTGCAGAAACATGCAAAATATGACTTGTGAGTAAGTGCTCAGATGCCATCTGTTAAAGTGTCTTTCTCATTTATCCTGTATTATGTGTGCATGCGTTCGGAGTGTGTCCTTGTCACTCTGTCAAAATGTCATTGTGATAATGTGGAATAACGTGTCTTCGCCCCTCCCTCTCCCCTCTGCTCTTCCTCTGCTCTCTTACCCTCCATCATCCAATTTAGCTGTGTGTGGCACTCAGTGGATTCCCACACTCCACTGCTCTTGTGCTGTCAGGCCCAATCAGAGGCCGGATCTGTATTGATTTTCAGCCACCTGTGCCAGGCGCCTTGCTACTGCAAGGACTCCCCACTCCCTTCCTCCTCTGCTCTCCTTCCCTGCCCCGAGTACGCCACAGTCTCCAGGGGCAACTGACGCGCAGTGTGCAGTGCAGTCCATTTGTCACCAATTGTCAGCGTTTAGCAGGGCAATGATGTGTGGCAAGATGGGGGAGGGCGGGAGGGGAGCACGGGGATTTGGGGGCAGGTGGAGGGGGTGGAAGAGCTTCCTCCAATGGGATGAGAACCACATCCCACCATGAAACCCCTTTGCAATGAGGACACATGACACACACTTCAAATGTGTCTCCTTTGCTCCTCCCAGTAAAGTAGCTGGAAAACTTGAGTCTCTAAGTCAGGTAGGCACACTCCCTTCCTGCACACACTCCGCCTGTTATCAAATCTACGGCTGTCTCCTCCATTCACTTCACAGGATAAATGCTGCACTCGCTGTACATTCCAAATCACCAAAACCTGATTTGATTTTCAACAGGGGACTATTGAGTTGCACCAGCAATCTACTGGATTGCCTGGGGACGGTATTTGTTAGCACAGAAAGTGAGTGAGTCTGATGTCCTTGTTTGTTTTCCTTAATAACCAGAGACTTTTTAAGAATGTCAAGGGCTGGATGTCATTAGCGGGGTGCGGCTGGTCCCTAGTGAGACAAGGCCTGAGTTCAGCTTACTCACTTCCAGCTCTGAGTCAACAGAGAAGGGGCAGTTTTCCGCCACCACAGCGCCCATCGCTAAGCCCAGACCCTGAACTCAGTCAGGACTGAGAGAGGTGCCCCAGTAGGAGAGGAGATACCAGTGTCCTATAATGGATCTGTTTTCATTCCAGTGGAAGTGGTTATTTAAGTAGACTATGGGGAGAGCCCCCTTCTCCAAACATCCACAGAGGGGTTTATACTCTGAGGGTGAATTGGTGTTTTGAATAGAGGAGAGTCTCCTTTTTTCTCTCTCAAGTCCAACCTATAGGAGGTTCACCAGAGAAATGATCACAGTCTTATTTATGAACTGTGTTGCAGCCTTCTCTGTCACTGTGATATCATCACCTCACTCATAGACTGTAAAAAAAAATATGGACATAATCTGCTTGATGCCATCCGTAGGTTTCTAAATTCCAACTGTCGCCATCTTGGCAGTGCCTGACTTCACCTAACTGCAGACTATTTAAAAAATGGACAAAGAGGCGGAGCTTTGATGGGCAAAATTAAGGCCACAACACCCACCTGTCACTCAAACCACTCACGCCCATAATTATGCAGAACTTTAAACCTTAATATAACTTAAACGAGTGAGTTATATAAAATCACCTCAGTACAGTCATGAAAAGGGAAATTAGTTTATAGAGACCAAAACCATTTTTTTTTTTTTTATCGGTCTGTAAAGATGTTTATTTCTGCTGTAGAGCGCATTTTAACATGGGGGTCTATGGGGATTGACCCACTGTCTGAGCCATCCTCAAGTGGTCATTATAGGAACTACAGTTTCAGTCAATCCGTTGGTTTCATTTTTCAGACCCGATATATTGCCTCTTGATATCATTATGATAAATCTCCTGGAGCGCTTTATGCATCTTTGTAAGTATACTGGCTGCAAACAGTTCCTCACTTCAAGTTTTCTTTCAGAGCAGGAGGTTATAAGTACCATTGCAATGACCGGTACCAGTTTTAATTCCAACTGCCAGGATTTAGTTTGGCAGTGAAACTTAAGAGGCTTTAGACTTCCACCTTGTTAAAATTATTTGACACCTTATTCAGTCCAAGGTTGACAAAGAAGCTCAGATGCTTTAAGGATGCCATTTGAATGTGACACCCTGATATTTTCTTCAATTTTCTGGAGCAAACACAGATGAAATGCTTTTGATATGCATTCCACATAAATAGCCCTTTTCATAGGCTGCCAGGCAAAATGTGTTGACTTGGCCTTGACTTCAGGTGCCTGCAACAATTATGAAAATATGATGAGTGTAATCTTTAACAGTGCTTGGTGTGTGTTTAAGTGTATGTGTATAAGTGCGTGTGGAACGTGGTGTTTTTGGCAGGTTGCTGCTCTGCTTGGTGCCACTGTGCAGTATGCGTTAATGGACCTTCGGTAGGGGGTGTCCTGATTGCCCAAGCGCCTTTCGTCTGCTCTCCTCCTGGGCTGCAATGCCAGAGAACGAGTCTTTGGACACGTTTTGGGGATCAGCTCATGTAAACACAGACTGACCATTCCTGGGTCCATATGGAAGAGATCATTACATGGAGGGTGGCGTGACGCCTGTCATAGTGGGGCCATGGGATCACATATATCCCCACCCATTCCCCCAAATATCTCCCAGGTCCTCTTCTCCCGAATAGCCCTTCCTAGAAAACACATTCAGATCTGTCAACAGGGCTTGCAACCTGGCAAGCACTCCTGGTCCTCCAAATCAGTGACTGAACTCCTGGCCTCTCTGAGTTGGCTGGTGGATGCAATGAGGGCTTTTTCTCAACTCTAAATCACCACTAACAAATGCTCAACCTGTTATGAAAACCTGTATGAAAGGTCATTAAAATACATTGCACTCTCCCGTGTCCTGAAGCTTAGAGGTTAATGAGCAGCAGTGTAATTACTGTGCTGAGGACTTGCTTCTTCTCATCATGGATGACTGGTTTGGGATTAACTCATTACCCCCTGTCCTGACCATGCAATTAGGCCTTGCACCACAATTAAGTCTCCATGTTACGCCTCACTAGGCACTAGACACAGTGATCGCTGCCAGCGCACCATCACTGCAACCTCTTATCTCCACTCTGCGGATGATTGCAAAGCTCCGGCTAGTGATTGTAATGACAGCTATTGTTTCTGCGAGTCCTATCTGGTGTATGCTATCGATTAGGTTGTCGCTACAACCTCCTGATGCGTGTAGACATACAGGCACAGATGCAGTGGGTGTGGATTGTCTGTGGAGGCTGTCAGCAATATTTCGAGTCTTCCAGACGTCTGCCAGGGTGGCCCAGCAACAATGCTGCCCATCTGGAAACAGCTCCTCCTGGGTCTGGACGACCTGATGGATGGGGAGATTTTTCTAGGATGTCCAGCTGAGCCTGCTGACAGGGACCCAATCAATCACCCCCCTCCAGTCCCCCCTGACGGGCACCCACCCCAACGAAGACCCACAGGTCAAGGGTTCTGTCAAGGCATCTTCAGCTCCTTACACATGTCCCTTGACCATTGGCAAACTAATTTGATCACGTTAAGTGTGTCTTTATGCGAGAAGTGTTCATTGTGCATTGTACTTGTTGCAGTCAAATTTCGATAATGTTATAGAGAGCACACTGCATCATACTTATAAACAATTGCCACCACAAAATGCAAGAGCTGAAAAGTTATTTTTGATCGCTAACTTACCAAATGTATTCACGGGTTCATTATCCTGTTAGTGCATCCCACTACAGCAACATTTGGGCTTGTTTCAAGCAGACACAATTTAAATGGAGGCACCTCCACTTGATACAAAGTCAAAGGAGACTGTAGAGTTGTTTCCCCTCCAGTGTAGGCAGGATATAATTGCACTCTGTCTCTATTTTTACCATGATTGTACGGTTTTCCCTTACTAGCTCTTTTGTTTTCCTCATGGACTGCTGCCCTGTCCTTGAGTTTCTGCATTAGTTTATATTGTTCCTGAGAAAAGAAGTGGTGAAAGTGTAAGCTGGTGATCACAAAAGGCTAGGTTATCTGGTAAGATAAATACCCTGTGCTTCAGCCTGCATAATGAAGCACTTCCACAGCTTTAATGGGAGCCATAAAAAGCTGTTTTCCGTCTAATAGCAACAGCAGTGATACCAATATATCACTTACAGTTGCTGCACTGTGTGGAAAGTCTTTGATGTTCGATCAATAAATCTTCTCAATCAAGCCATTTTGACGGCTTCACAATCTATTATCTTGTCAGGATCTCAGACCAGACTGTCAGTGAAAAGCAGGTCTTTCAACCAATCTCCTGTGCTGTGATTGATGGCGTTTCAAACTGATTTTCCATTGCTCTGGAGACTCCACTTGTCAAGACACTTCTCAGGTTTCTGGCAATAGTTCTCAGTAGCAGTTGGAGACATATGTAGACCCACTTAGAATATGGAAATATTGAGTGATTGATTATTACAATACTTTTAATGTGTTTGTATTTGAAAGCATTCATAGTGTTCAGCGTAAATGGTGGCATTTTATCATTTTAAGACTGACTTTCTTAATGCATTGAGGCATTGTTATAAAGAAAAGCGAGAGAAAGGTGGGACGATAGATAGAACGAGTTACAGTGCCAATGGGAGGCCTTTCTTCCTGTCACTCAGTTGGCCCACCTCGGCACTTGTCAGTCATAATGACAAATGGCAGCGCTTGATGAAACAGAGGGGTTACATTATCACTTCCCTAATGAGGCAGCTCACAGCAGGAGGGGGAAAGAGGGAGCAAGACAGGCAGTATGGAGGGAGAGACGGATAAAAAGGAAGAGAGGGAAGACCACTTTACTGCTGCCAAATACCCACGGCTGCCCAGAAATTGTCTATGTTTATCAATGAACACATTTTCAGATTGCTGTGGAATACTGAAACTGTAATCAGTTATATAACAGAAGCGTATCTCGAATGATTGCTCTTGTTCTCAATTCCAACCCAATGTCACGTTCAAGTGTCCCTTTGTGCTGATCATATAAGCCTACCAAGGACAGAAATTTTCGCAAAGCCGTCTGCGCTGTTAATTGGAACCCCTTTATGGAAAGCCATGTGGTGAAAAAGCAACAATGAGGCAATGTACATTCAAACAGTAGCGTTTCCCAACTTTTAGTCATGACGCCAGCAGGGACAGAGATAAAGAGCTTTGTTGAAATATTTCCTTTTCATTGACAATATATGTGATTTGTTGCGAATGCAGCGCGGTAGCATCAGCAGCAGCCAGGCCCGAGGACGTTCCCCCCGGGCCTGTGTCTCTCCGTGTCTTTATGGCTGGCTCTGGACTTGGCGCTGGAGTCCGAGGGGGAGATTATCTGGCCTGTCTGCCTTCAGGAGCTCTCAGGGTTTGTGTCTTTGTGCAGCATTAGAGCTGGCTGGGAGTGCGCCCACCGAGAGAGGGGAAATGTGTTTGACATACGCTCAGCGCACACGGTCGGGGAGGCTGGAACAGCAGGATACGATTAATGACCACAGAATAAGATTGTTACAATATGGCTTCCCTCACCCCCACCTTCTTCACCGTGGGGCTGTCATATTTCACGGACTTGCCTGCCTCTGTGTGTTTGTAGTGTGTTTGTGTGTGTGTGTGTGTGTGTGTGTGTGTCTGTGTGTCTGTGTGTGTGTGTGTGTGTGTGTGTGTGTGTGTGTTAGGAAGGGGCCCTTTTATCCTCTCTTTTTGTTGTCTCTCTCTCTCTCTCTCTCTTTCTCTCTGTTTTTCTCTGTTAATGTGGGTCATTGATATGCAGCAGTGCATTCCTGGATCTTACAGGAGAGCCTGTTCTCATGGTTATTGTGGAGTACTTTGGCAGATTAGACACAGGGACACAGGTCCTTGGACTTTTGTCATGGTCTAGGTAGGACATAAAACCTATAATGGAGAGGTTAACAGACCCTTGAATTATCAGATGTATAACTAAACCAAGGCGGTAATTATAATATAAATTAGGTGGACACATCTCCTCAATGTCCCAATATGAAAATGATGATTTTATGAAAGCACATTCCACTCACTGGCTTTGAATAAAGTTAATGTTCCCATCTGTTATTGATGGGAAACTTATTAGTGTTCCGCTGTACCAATAATAACACTTCGTCAGATTATTTGAAAGTGGCAGGATATTAGTTTTTTCCTTGCCCCGTCTTATGAATTTGAGATTCTGTGATGATGAGGTTGTGTTTGATATCTATCAACATTTGAGCCAATAATAACAGTAAAACCAGAGCTGAAACACTGGTAACATATCAATTTGCTGTACAACGATAAAGAGAGGCTTTAAAAGTTTCATGGCGAAACTTAAGGAAAAAACTAACAAACCTGGAAGCCAAATGTTGCCAGATTGTTGTGGTGGCTAAGAGGCTCGTTTGAGTGATTGTCAGAGTTCTGGGGTCATTGCCCGGAGCCCAAAGGGCCACAGAGGCATGGATGTGTAAGGGTAGAGAGGGCAGGAGGAAGGAGAGGAAAACCTTAACAAGGTGTCAAACAGGCCTGTTGGATCTTTGCACATGAGCACACGCATAGCTGAACCTGCGCTGTGATGTTTGTTGACACGTCTGGGAGAGAATTTTGAAGTTTTCACAGCTATCATAAATCAGGAAAGGGCATGATTTTTCCCAGGGTTCGGAGCTTCATCTCACTTGCCATTGGCCAACGCCAGCAGGCTTTATTACCATGGCAACTAGTGTGTGCTCTTCTGCAGTTTGATACCAGGGCCTCTCCCGCTCATCTGCTCGGGATTAAACAGAACAACGATGACATTTGCCAGGTAGGGAGAAAACCAGAGTGTTAAAAAACAAGAGACACAAGAAGAAGAAGAAGAAGAAGAAGAAGAAGTCTAATTTCTTCAGCAAGAAAAATGCTTGTTAAAAATGCAGTCTTGCATTTGAGAAGTTGGCTTTAGTGCCATTGAAAACCAAATGTCTGCCTCCTGATTCTTCTCTTCCTGACGTCTCCTTGGAATTTCACAGCAAGTTACAGAGAGTGACTTGAGAAAAAGGCTGAGAGAGAGAGAGAGAGAGAGAGAGAGAGGCTGGATGTGCCGTCTGGCAGCTTTGGCTCTGTACTTGGGCACAGCACTCACTCATTTATTGGGATCCCACTGCATGATCCTGCCCTAAAGTGAAAGATTCAAATTTCTCCTTCATCTAGCCCACGTCAAAGAGACACTTTACTGGCACCTTTTCTTATGTTTTTCTCTTTTTTTCCACTGTGTCTTCCTCCAGATGTATTGGCTACTTTCCTCTTCTCTCATAATTTAACAGAGACACAGAAACATAGGTCCAACATCTTTTTCTGTCTCTGAACTAAGCAGCAATATTGTGTTTTATGCATTTCACATGTGGCAGACCTCATCACCCTTGCCATGTGCTCACCACACACACCTGTTCCCTACAGCTGCTGCTGCAAAGCACTCTGGGACATAATGCTAATTCCTTGTTTTCTCAGCCCCTGGCAGAAAAAAGAAGGTACTGGAAAAGATTAAAACTTTTGTTAGAAATAACGGGAGAGTTTTAAATCTTAAGTTATGTGTGCTGGGGCTGTACTAAACGATAGCCGGCCAGGAAGGAGACGTGACTATCAAACAGATAAAACTGTCCGAGAGGAATGGGCATCTGTAAAAACAACTGTTCTCTAAAATTAGAGTTGCATAAAAAGCTTCCTGCAGAGAGTCCTCCTGCACCTCGTTTCAAAGTATTCCCTTCTGCACAAGATGAGGCCAAAACTGCTGATGCTTCAGAGGTAGTTGGAAAGCACTAAACTGCCTGTGGAGAAAATAATAGGGGCACACAGCAGAACAAACCCAAGCCCTGCCCAACCCCCATCACAGAACTGCTACCAATTAATGCACTTCAGAGGCTGCACACATAACTTTGCGAAAGTTGCAGGATGGGAGCACGAGCACATGATGCTGTTCTTTTTTTTGTATATTATCCATTAAATTAGGTTTAAATTATTCTACTTATTATTTGTTTCAAAGCCGAAGCAGATTAAACTTGCAGCTTTTTGTCACCCAGTTACGTGAGCAGTCAGCTGCAGTAATCTACCCGGCAAATCTTAAGCAGCGAATCACAAGACACTTGTGTCTTATTAGCCTCTTTACTCAAATTGAGTTACTGCTTCTGTTTGTTACAGTGAAGTGATATTTGCTTTAATTTTAAGGGAACTCAATACCGTCTGCTTCCTCCTGTGCTGTCAGCATCAGGCCTGGGGGGTGGGGGGGTCTGCTTAGCGCTCTCTGACAGAGCTCTGCGTGGAGGAAATGAGGCCGGTGAAGACCCCATTGACCGTAAGGCATTCTGCCCATATTTCACTAAGCTCCTGTCCCAGTGGAGAAGGCCGCAGAGACGAACCATATCAGAACACATGCTTAGGAAGGGGGGTCAGCACAGGGGAGAGAGTGAGAAGCAGGGAGAAGACATCCACATACACACATAAACACACACATAAAAGGGACAGCTCACCCAAAAATCTAAACTTCATACATGTATTCTGCCCTACAAAGCCTAACTGCAGTAACTACACTGAAAAAAATTGGAGTTACACTTTTACATTACGTTACATTACATGTCATTTAGCTGACGCTTTTGTCCAAAGCAACTTACAATAAGTGCATTCAACCTGAAGGTACTAGACATAGACCACAGGAATCAAGTAAGTACATAACTTTAAGAGCCAACTGTCATCGCTACAGGAGTACTATATGTTAAAGAAGAAAAGAAGAGAAGAAGAGAAAAGAAGAGCATTTTTTATTATTATTATTATTATTATTTAAATATATATACGCTGGGTGACCATGACTTAACCGAGGTATTGTTGGAAGAGGTAGGTCTTCAGCCTGTCCAGGCTGCCTGAGGTCCTGATGTCAGTGGGGAGCTCATTCCACTATTTGGGTGCCAAGACAGAGAACACTTACTTTAAAAAAAGCTAGGCAAGTTTTTCCACACCGAAAGTGTTTGTAATCTTTACTCAGGCTGTTTCTAAGTAATATTTATTTGATAGAACCACTTTTTAAAAAAAATGAAAATACACAAGTAAATTGCAGATTCACTGATGTCCCTCAATTACATTTTACTTAATAAATATCTAAATATCAACTAATTAAGCCAATGAACTGGTTTAGTGAATGTTACTTGGAACGAATGATTCAATTTACATACAAAACTGAGGACACATTATAACAAACAATCACTAAGTAATGCACTACATGAAAAACTGCTATTTTAAAGTAAAAGCACTGAATTTGTATTTCTTTGTAGAATTTATATAGATGATTGAAATAATAATTACAGGGCCAAAAACATTTTTTTTCAGTGTACGCAAAGGTTAAAACTGAGAAAAACTGCTTCAAAGTTTTTTTTAACATTGAGCCAAATGAGTTATAGGTAGGTAAGTGATATGACACTTATTTCTACATGTATTGATGATGTCATTTTTATGCCAAAAAATCATGACAATTTACTTGACCTTTCACCCCAAAAATGTAGTTACTGCCTCTGGTTTTGCTGTAAAAGGTTCTAATAGTAATGCACAAACAGAGTGCACTAACTACAATGTTGTCATCTTCTTTCAGCTTTTAGATTTAGTTTTCAGTGAATAAACATTTTCAAAATTATTTTGTTAGAAGTGTATTTAAAAGTGTTTAACAACTCTTTTCAAAGATTTCTTTATTTTAGACTTAATATTATAACGTAATGTTATATTTTAGTTTCAATACAACTTTATCTCACTTTTTTTAACTTAATCAATATCTAGATAATAATTTCCCTATCAAATTAACTTAATAATAATTTATATTTTTCTTGTCATCACTATTCGACACAATGAAGAAATTTAAGGCTACACTGTATCACAGTCAAAGTGAAGTTACTGCTGTCTGCTTTAGTTTTGACTTGGATTTTGTAGTTACTGCAATTTTTATATCATTATTTCTCTGAAATAAAGCAAAATGTAAATCTAAAACTTTGTCACAAGATAAAACAGACATCAAGGAGTTCATTTTTAGTTATAACTCAATTTTGCAGAGAAATGTAGTTACTGCAGTTAGGCTTTGTAGGGCAGTATAGTTATCTATCATTCTAGATTATTTTGGTGTGAGCTGCCTTGTGTTGGATATATTAGCTGGAGAGATGTCTGACTTAAAAAAAAAAAAAATTACTTTAAAAGCATAACATAACTTGAGTGTGAGTCCATGAGATAGAGAACCTAGGGCTGGGCGATATATATCGATATAAAAATATATATTTTAAATGTGATATGGAATTAGACCACATAGCATACAATGATGTTGTTAAAAAAATGTCTTCATATATAAATGCAGCGCTTACTAGGGTTTGTCATATTTAGTTATTTTGTAATGTTCGTTATTCTTTTCTTATACAAATATATTTATTTCAGAAAAAAAATTGGCCTATTTTATTTCATAGGCTATTTTTATTTAAGTTTTTTTTTTTTTTAAAGTTACTCCTAATGTTATACAGTATTTATGTTCACCTAAATAAACAGTTTCAATAAAACTACTTGTGACATGTCATATTTGCACTGCAAAAAAGTGTTGTCTAAAAACGAGATAAAAACACAAAATCTAAGGGAAATTATCTTGGTGCATGGACAGATAGTCTCACTTGACAAGATTTCTTGAATTCTTAAATCTAGAAATAAGCATGTTGAACACTTAAAATAAGAAATTAACTCTTCAAACAAGATACATTATCAAACACTTCTAAATCTAATTTTTTTCTTTATCTTGGTAAGAACCAAATAATTTGCAGTGTGGCATGGAGTTTGACTGAACATTTGCTCTCACTTTACGATAAAAATATCGGGATATATATCGTATATCGATATTCAGCCTAAATATATCAGAATATGACTTCTGGTCCATATCGCCCAGCCCTAAGAGACCCTGCAGAGTTGCGTGTGTGTGTGTGTGTGTGTGTGTCACTTCATGTCCCCATGAGTCACTCTGTGTGTAATTAATTGGTTTCCTGCCAGGCTCTGCACCGTCTGTCTCTCAGGAATCTGCATCTGGCCCTGAACTTTACTTTTACATGTTAGTTGAGGTATTAACTTATTTGGACAAGGGATTAAGTCCGACTGGTTGTCCCGTAGATGGAATGGACAAACAAAGGGGGAGGTATGTTTGAGATACCGGGCCCTGCCAACAATACTCTGCAGCTTGGCTCACTGTAGTCACCGCGAGAACAAGCGACTAAAACCTCTGCTGCCCTGAAAAGACACACACACTCCCATCACACACACTCCCGTCCCGTGTGCATCTCCTCCCACGCTCGCTCTGATCTGAGACGAGTCTTCAATTGACATTGTTTTTCACGCTGTTATCCAGTGTCAGACAAACTTAACAGATAATTCTGACCCTGTTTGCAAGCAAACAGAAACCTCAGACCAGCCCTGCTGTTTGCAATTCAGTGGCTGATCACATCTATAAATAGTTAAGACTGCATGGCAGAAAAATACACCATCGTGACCAATTTTTGGTTATTTATACATAGCTGTGGTAACGATTTAAAACAATGACACAACACAGAAACTCGGCTGCTGCATCCGTACGTTACGCAGATAATCTTTCTATGTTATATATCCACGGTTACGCCTCAAGGATCAACTGCCAGAGATCGGCTTATATTCGGCTCTAATGCCCTCTGAGAATAGTATCAGTTTTGCTGACATGTCGATTTGCATCCACTCAAACAACCTGTGCCCAGTGGGCATGTGCTCTGTAAAATGATATGTTCTGTGGAGATTTACCAGGTACAGACGAGGGAATTAGCAAAGACAAACTACTGTATACGTGGTGGGTTGGACAGCCCGAACTTTTCTCTCAGCGTCTTAATTGGAAACAAATGTAGAGATGGATGGAAAATCTCATTATTATTGGAGAGAATCCTTTTCTGAAGGATGAGGGATAATATAGATAAGGATGAGAAAGCTTGATTATATGAAGCTTACATGCAAATCCACTTGATCCATCATCTTGTTTTGGTTCCTGGCTTCAATTATGGAGAGTTGTCTTCCTCTTTGGCACATTTATATGCTCTTTTTAATTTATTTTTCTTGGTCATGCAGTACATTTTTAGCATAGAAAATAGGTTTTACATACTCAACTGAAGACTTCAACCGAGGCCTTTACTAATGCATAGGTTTATGATGCATATTTACATTTGCCAAAAATATCACAGACTCTTAAGATGTAAAGAGCAGATAAGCTACATCTCATATTATCCACTGACTCTGTTCTTGAGCCACAAAACCCACCCACCGTCAGCCCTCACCTACCTTCCTCCCAGACTGAGCTGGAGCTCATGAGGCCTCAGACACACTTAATGGGATTATGGTAATATAATTTTGTGACGCTGACCTCGGGCCGGTGCCAGGTTTCTTCCACATCCTCAGACAAAGGCAGGGAGCTCACCAAGGGTTCCAGCAGGCTGGCCCAGCTCGGCCTCTTGGCACAGGCCGATGTCCTCATGGGCCCAGCACAAGATGGATGGCTGCAGGGCAAAGTCTCACTTCCTAAGTCTGCTCAAACAGAGAGCAAACTCAAACGGTGGCGAGAAGGGATTGTTAAATAAATATAATTCCCTTAGGAGGCACCATTGTTCAGGTAACTCTTCTGATTTAATGTATACAATAATCAATACGCTTCAGGATGTAGGAAATGTGTCCTCCCTTTGCTCCCAACTTGAATCAGCACATAGTAGTTTTTCAGCTGAGGGTGTAGCTTCCATGGTAACGGCCTTGTGGTCAGCTTGTCTTTCTCAGTGATTTAGCAAGGGCTTTCCTCCTCTGGATGTTTCTTATTGGTTTAAGAATGGATTTTATGGACTGGACAATTAAAAGTAACTCACTGTGGGGTCAATTCAAACTGTCCCTGTAGGTAATCTAAACAGAGGAGTGGTTACCAGTGGTGCAAATATGCAAAGAACAATAAACTGGACATTAGATTGCAACATTTTTTGCTTTGATAAGACCATTTTAGGAACATTTTTCATTGAAATGCTGCAACAAGCAACCCACTCACACAGCAGGCAGTGCATCAGTGTAGACAGGGTATGCTTGCAATATGTCAAAGTGCTGTTTGATTCTTGTTTTGTCTCATTTTACTTTGTTGTGTATTTTATTGTTGTCCAGTCTCTGTGGGTGTATCACCAGATTTTTTCCCCTTTTCCTTTTCTTTTCCTCTTCCTTTTGCCTTCAGAAAGACCACCCATAGGGTTCGGAGGGGGCAGACGTCTCTGTGGAATAATAATGGGGTCGTCCTGGGAAAATTGCCCATGGAAAGGCCTGTCTGAAAAAAAAAAAAAAGAAAGAAAAATTTGGTCTTGTTTCCGATCCTTCTCGGAAACATTCATCAGGGCACTCCTGCTGTTCGGAGGGGAGCAGGCCCACTCGTAGCCCCCGCTCGCTCCACTGCCTGGTTGGGTCACTCTGCCACTGCCAAGACTTTCTGAGGTCAGGAGACTGAGCACATGGGTTAGAAAATACGCTTTTTATTTGCCTTTAACTTTAATACAGACTCACAGTAATGGCTGTTAGCATAGAGCATGGGTCTCAAACTCTCGGCCCGCAGGCCAAATGCGGCCCTCGTGATGATATTTTGTGGCCCCCACCTTGATATGAAAGTTTAATGTGAGTTTTATATGAATGGCACTTTACCTTGTTGTGTGTGGAAGGTCCCTTTAATTACTTTTTTGCTAATTTTGTGTCTTTTTTGCTAATTCTGTGTATTTTTTTGGTCATTTTGTGTCTTTTTTGTGTCTTTTTTTTCAGTCATTTTGTGTCTTTTTTGGTAATTTTGTGTCTTTTTTTAAAATAATTTTTTGTCTTTTTAAAATAATTTTGTGTCTTTTTTTTAAATAATTTTGTGTCTTTTTTTAAATAATTTTGTGTCTTTTTCGGTCATTTTGTGTCTTTTTTGGTCATTTTGTGTCCTTTTTTTGGTCATTTTGTGTTTTTTTTAAGTCATTTGTTTTTTTTTCTGTCATTTTGTGTCTTTTTTTAAGTACTTTTGTGCCTTTTTGGGTAATTTTGATACTGCCTCCAGCAGCTCCGAGGTAATTTGAGTTTGAGACCCCTGGCATAGAGCCTGTATATCTGATGTTGACCAGTTGCTTTGATATATCTAGTTAATTTCAAAGGAAAATTTAAAGTAGTTGCTGTAATTATGCTGTCATTTCTCTTGGCAAGCTGCCAGACAGGTGGACTCGAGTCACGTGACTTGAACTAGAATCAGGCTCAAGTCGCAATTTTTATGACTTTGAAATCAGGTCCAATAGCTTCCGATTTTGTTTGTGCACTAAATAAGTACAATTCCCTCATATGCATACTGCACTTTAAACAATCAGTGTCTCTGCTCTGTCTCCCATAAACACAAACTCTTCTATAAGGTTTTAGATTTATATATTGCTCACACTGATTTTCTTTATTTTTTATTTTTAACAGTTTTTTAGTTTAAGGTTACTTGGTTTTTATTTTACTGTCACTGGTTTTATTTAACTGTTATTTATACCCCATGTATATAGTGTTAAAGATGTTTCTCTTTTGATGTGACCACATGTATAGTGTTCAAATGTTTTTCTCTTCTCTTGCCATTTCTGTCTGACTTGTTGTTTGGGAGCTGCTGTGACGAACACAATTTCCCTGCAGGGATTAATAAAGTATTTCTCATCTAATCTAATCTAACTTTAGACTTGACAAAATCTAAAAACGACTTGTGACTCCTCTTGGCCTTGAGCGTTTTGACTTGAAAATATTCAATATCTTTCACCCAGCTTTACATTAAATTCAACAAATGTGCCACAAAACTGTTAATTTTCCTTAATTTCCTGAGTCAACTAATCTCCCATCTCCCAATCGAGTTGCAGGAGAGAACTGCGAAGAACTCACGTTAAGTTACCAAGCTTTAGTTGGAAAAAATGATACAAAAGATAATTTTGTTTTCGTACAAAAACGAACTCAATCAATATTTTATGATTTTTTTATTTTATGAAGTTCAGTTGCACTTGTTGTAACAAACCTGTTTTGATAAATAAATATACATTTTAAAAAGCATTCATCAATTTTGTAAATTCAATATAATAATAATAATAATAATAATAATAATACATTAAATTTTTATAGAGTTTTTAAAGGTACTCAAAGTCGCTTAACATAACAGAAATTAGACATACAAACACAAAATGCAGAAGAAAACAGAACTAAACAGAGATGAGAGATTTTAATATACTATACTCGAATATACTAATGCTCGATTATTAAAATGGCCTATTTCACAGCATATTTGGTGCATTATGACTTGTTTAGGACTCAAAACTCTAAAATTAGGACATTGGAATTGACTCGGGACTTTAGTAAAAGACTTGAGATTTACTTGTGGCTTCCAAAACAATGGCCTGGTCCCATGTCTGCAAGCCGCTGTAGGGAACATATTAAATTTTTCATTATGTTTGGGCTGCTACTGGGCAAGGCAGACTGTGTCCACAGAAAAGCCCAACAGATGAGTCACCATGGTCTCACACAGGGAAAGCCTCAATCTTGATGTCATTTCCTGATTTGGTGACACATGACACACACCATTCTGATGAAATACGATGAAAGTTGCTATCACCAGTCCACGTTTTTTCTCAGAGAAGAGGTTGTTCCAGCTTCTCTAACTATAGTTCACAAACAAAATAGACTTGGCTTGAAAAAAAAAAAACTCCATCATATCCACACACATTCGGTCTTTCCTGTAATGGAAAATAAATGTATAAACACTAGATTTTTTGTTTAAAATACAAGTAAAACAGTTTTATTTATTTTCTTTCTCCGTGTAGAACTAGTGTTTGTCCAAAGGGGTTCATAATAATTAATGAACTTTTATTTTGAAAGACCAATTATTTCCCAAAAGTGATAATGTGATCATGTGATTTCAGTTTATCTGAGCTCATGATTGTTTTTTCAAGTGCTGGACATGCAAATGTAAACCTTTCATATTTTCCCATGCACGCACGCCAACAACCTGAGAATGAAACAATTGAGCAAAGATGTTCTGGTCATTCTCTGAAGCTGGAGCAACGTGGACCTGTGTTTACTAAAATCTACTTTTTCCCTTGTTTGCTGAACGGAATTGTTGGCTCCACTTTAACTCTCAGGCAACATCCTCCATCAGGAGCCAATCATGTCCTGCGTTCCTATACGCCTGTTGGATCCGGCTCAGACAGCATCAGGACATTGTGATGACTATTGCCAATGGTTTGAGTCAGGCAAGATTTCTTTTACATTAAGAACTCCTCCTAACAACTGCAATGTCAATGTTTGTGTTGAATGTGCTCCATAATCCGCTCCAAATCATTTTTCTGACAGTCTTTCCGTTGTGGAGGATGACTCTTATGAATTATTTTTTTAAAAGCCTGTAAAACCCAGCATCTTAATATCTCAGTTATGTCAGTCATTAACACAAATCCTTGGTTTGGAAGGCAAAAAAGGCTTTCTGCTCTCCCCCGAGTCATCTCTAACTGGCCTCTCTCTGCCCTGTTAGGCCCTGAGGCCCTGCTGCCCTGCTGTATGCTCCAGGTCTGAGCCACTGGAGCTCCAGTGATGGATGTGCCTCCGGGGGGCTCTCTGTGGGAGGTGGGCTCCTCTCTTTCTGCTCCTCACTGTCAGAGGGGAAGATGTCAGCCCTCATATTTAACCAGAGACAGCAGAGTCAAGCCTGCAGTAGGATCACTGTCTTGCATATTGATGTGTTTAATTTTTCTATTTTTTGCAAGTTTATATAACACAGTACTGTTTCAATCAGCGGTTAGATCCTAGCAGCGGCAGTTTGAAGCAAGAAGCTGGAGAAGAGATAACAAAAGTAAGAGAAGAGCATAATAAACAACTTTTATTGTTTTAACTGCAAGTCTGTGCTAGTGCCAGGATTTAAAACAATACAGATACCAATTTGAAATCTTTAAAACTAACTTATTCTAATTAGTGGTCGACCGATACAGGTTTTTTAATGCCGATACCGATTATTTTGACATCAGTCTTAACCGATCCCCGATATGTGCTGCTGATTTTTTTGGGCTGATTCTTGAAGCCGATATTGCCTTTTCTCCCTCCATTTACATGATAAAAATCACACAATGATAACAAATGCTACACAAGTCTCAATTTAAACAAAAAAATAAACATTTATTAACAAAACAAACAAAACATATTAACAGTTGGATAGCAAACAATGTGTATGTTAATAGGCCTGGAGGTGGTGGCGCCTCAGATGATCCACATATTTGATGTGTTTTTCTTTTTTCCGGTATCAGCAGCAGCTCACCAGAGAATGGCAGATGTTGCACCGAGCCTTGCCTGGTGTTGGCTCAGTGAAATGGGATCATTGATCGGGGAACGCACGCACGTATCGGCATGTATCGTAAGTAAAAAAACGCAAATATCGGCCGATATATCGGTCTGTCTCTAGGGTTGTCAAAAGTATCGATACCCAAAAACGTATCGATACTAAAACGTTGTATCCGAATACAATACTCATTTTCAA
Source organism: Centropristis striata (assembly GCF_030273125.1). Taxonomy (NCBI): domain Eukaryota; kingdom Metazoa; phylum Chordata; class Actinopteri; order Perciformes; family Serranidae; genus Centropristis; species Centropristis striata. The sequence continues at coordinate 30,091,292 of NC_081529.1, read as the reverse complement.
AAGTATCGATCCAACAACTTATTAAGCAGCTAAACCATACAACCTCAAAATATTGTTCTAATTGCAGTCTCTTTTACACAACTGTTTTTTATTATAAATATTTAAGCTGTGGTTGTGTTAATTTTTACATTTTGCATTTTTCTTGTTAATAAAAATATTTCTGTTAAATTTTGGGGTCTTTGTTTTTATCCTTGTGGTATCGAAAATGGTATTGAGTATCGAATATTTTCCTGAGTATCAGTATCGAGTTGAAAACTTTAGTATCGTGACAACCCTGTCTATCTCTAATTCTAATCTTATTCTAATCTTAACTAATTCAACTCAGTAATAGCTTCATCACATGTAGAACAGAAATTTTTGCAGTTTCCTCTCTGGCCAGTTTTACAAGTTTGTAAAAGGTTGGTGGTCCGTCACCTTCCACTGTATAGCAGCTGTATTTTTCCATATTGTCAATGTGACAAGTACAGAAGTACGCAAATTGAGACACATCATTGATGATGCTGAATTCCATTGAATTTCATGTGATATTGTGTGTTAAAATTGGGTTGTTTCCCTTTCAGCTGAACACACATTCCCACAGTTTTGTAACATCCCCTGCAGCATGTGATCAAACCACAAGTTGGCAAAATATCAATACATCGGTATTACAAACAACACAAATTTTACACAGCATTACTTTTGACACTTTTAAAACACTGAATATAAGTTTTGAACTTAAAACTACGAAAACACGAATGCTAGACAGTTATTTTAAATGTACTGGTGCATCTCAATACATTAGAATATGATGGAAAAGTCAATTTCCAGTAGTTCAAGTCAAATAGCCTCAACTAAGTATTGAGTCATATAGATGGACATACTTTTCAGAGGCCAACATTTCCATATTAAACATACATTTTTAAAATTTGGGCTTTTGTAATATTCTTTTTTTCTTCAAACACTGAATTTTAGGTCTTCATTTAATGTAAGCCATAATCATTATAATTAGAAGAAGTTAAATAGATTAAGACATGGAATGTTTCATTCTGTGTGTAATGGATCTATATAATGTGTTATTTCCACATTTTGAATTGAATTACTGACAACTAAACTTTTCTATGATATTCTAATTTATTGAGATGCACCTGTAAATGTGCGCACATTGTCACTCACATTCAATGGTAACTAGATCCTTAACATCAGCCAATAAATACATAAGTATGATAAACAACTTGTTAAGAAATCTTTCCTTTATTCCTCTTTACATGTTGGTACAACATACAGTATGCAGTGAATAATAAAAGTCTGCTTCCCTTTTTCATGATAACTCATCAAAAAATTCTGAGAGGAAGTCATAGACTGATGCCAGGAGAATATATATAGTACAATAATGTCACAACATAATCACCTAAATCATTTTTTGTCAAAATTGTTTTTTTTGCCTAAATCATCTACACCTATGGTAAAACCGCCAACACCCTCAGTTGATCAGATCATGTGATTTTACCCCTTTAAGATAATGACCTATGTCAAGTGTGTGACTAAGTCAAAATAAAATGTGACTTAGGCAATTTTTGAACATGCCTTTGTGACTTAAGCAAGATATGGTGACACTTTATTTTGAAGGTGTTTACATAAGAGTGACATGAGCGTGTCATAAACATGACATGGGATGTGTCATGAACACTAATGACACTTTGAAGTAATATAAATGCTAATGATACTTGTCATGTCATGTTTCTGACAGGCTTGTGTGACTCTTATGTAGACACCTTCAAAATAAAGTGTTACCATATCTTGCTTAAGCCACAAAGGCATGTTCAAAAAATTGCCTAAGTCATTTATTTCTCTTAAGTTACATCATTTACACACAGTGTTATTACTATGCCAATAGCCATCCTTTGTTACATCCATTTTGAGTGAAATGATCAATAAATGTCATATGTTACACTTTTGGTGAAGTTTTTTGTGTTTCCTGCAAAACTTGAAAAAATTAGTTAGGCGGTACATAATTACTGGATCCGTTTCCTTCATCAAAACTGTTTCATATAAATTCACCAAACTTTTGGAGAAGTTCTGCTAAGTGCTTGTAAACTTTTTTTATCCATAATTCTATCATTATCTCTTCATTTTATCCAGTTGCAAGTCTCAGTGTAATCTATTGCATGATAAGTTGAGGGAGCTTTTAAAAAACAAAACTGTCCAGTCATCACAGTGAGATGAGGTGCAGCGGTGGGTGGCAGAGAAAGGTTCAGTCGAGCTGATGTGAGGAAAGAGACGTCATCTGCGAATGTGCCTCAAATTTCAACACAAAGCTATAGTACCTGATTGTGTTTACACTGTCACTGATTTATTAAGGTCAGCTCTATTCCTATATTACTTGGCAAGTAATGAATAAACAATATTCAATGTCTAGTTTGTTTCTTTAAGCTGTCGTGTATACAGGCGGGGGGAGGGGTGTGGACATACGTCTTCTCAATAGTCCGTGGTAATAATGGACCTGTGACCTCATGGTCTGAGAAGCCAGAGGCAAAACCACTGCTCCCAGTACCACAACATTTTTTTTTGTTTAACTTCACATCAGACTAGCGATAACTTTAGCAAACTGCTGCAGCGAGGAGCCGACAAGCTGCCTCTGATTAATGCAGAAATCAGATTATCTGTGTCACATTAAAACAATCTTCTGGATTTCCGTCGTTTTCTGAGCATATGAGTTGGACGAAGACTGTTCCAAAGTGATTCATTCTCAGTAAAAAACTCCTTAATTCAGCTGGTCGTCTGCCAGTCGGATAAACCTCACTGATCTTTGTCTGACAAATACTACAGCACAGATAATAAAGTATGAAACATGCTTATAATTAATGGCACAAGACGATGACATATTTCTCAGTGTTTTGTTTTTATTGCAAACAATATAATACAAAAGATAAGCTTTTAAGACAATGCCATGTTTACCTACGGAAACTGCATTAAGGAGATGACGAGATGAGAACTAACGATACAGAATATAAAATGAGGAACACAACCTTTTTTCAAAAACAAAAAGTATCCTGTTGATTCCAGCAAATTCTTTACAAAAACAGCCGCAGCTTCCATATCCATTAATTCATTTGTTAGAAAGGAGAGGGGGGAAAAAAAAGAGAAAACTTCCAGTTTTTCTTTTTTAGAGAAAGACTCATTGTGTAATTATAAGTAATCTGTACATAACTAGATCATGAATAAAAGAAACTTTTATACGGAAACATTTACAAATGATAAATAAACAAATTTGTACCACATATGACAGCAAACTATTCCACTGAAAACTCTCAGTTAGCTGCTGCTGAATTAAAAAGATAATTGCAAATAGTTATTTTTCAAATAAAATTAATGCTAAAGAATAAATTAAGAAAAAAAAGGTTAGGAAAAAAAAAAAGGATGGGGCTGTAGGAATGATAGAAGCACGCCAGACTCAGACCTGCTGGCTGCTGAGGAGAATCAGGTCAAAGGTCACTTCCTGCATCTCCTCAAGCAGGAAGTCAGCTGTGGTTTTGACACTGCAATGCCAGTGGAAGGAGCCTCCACACTGTGGCTCCAGAGGCACCAATGGTATCAAGGCAGTACCCAGGTAAAAGCAAGCATTGCTCAGTTACATCTAGCAACACAATAAGGCCCCTAGTAGAATTACATGGCACCTGCTATAGCGTTTCAAACACAATAATTTGAGCTAAAGCAAAGAACAAGAAGTAGAATATTTGACTAATTCACTGATGACACGGTCATATCATGGCCAAAAATCCAAATCTATTTCCAACCTGCATTGCTCAGTTCTTGCATCTCATGGGAATTACAATAAAATATGTACAGTACAAAAATTCAAAGCAGAATGTAGGCTGTATAAGACGGCAGTGTCAGTAAACAGACGTTTCTTACTTCTGTACAAAAATACATTAGTGAGAAGTAAGGCCACTGAGGGTGTTTTACCCGGCTTTCCCGCTCCGTTAGATGTGTTAAACCTTCAAATTGTGACGATGAAGATGCTGATGACACTGATTATGATGAAGAGCAGAACACATACACAGTACATACTAAAATATTTATAACCAGTATGTCCTCACAGAGGATTTTTTTAAAACATTATATCTAAAAAAATATAATAATCACAATTCCAACCAATACAAAAGGCACTGTTGTGAGCCAATCCAAAGATATATTTTCAGTACTATAAAAAAAGTCCTTGTCATGTTTTTCTGTTGGCAATGAAGGGCGTGTGTCATGGCGGCGCCAATGCCACCGGGCAGAAAGAAGTCTATGCGTGAGATGGGTGTTGTACAGTCAGTGCTGAGGCCGCCTCCTCATGGCCTGGAGAGCTGCGTGTAAATGGGCTGCTGCTCCCAGTGCTGCGGACTGTGGGTCTGAGGCACGGAGGGCACCCCGGTGGTGTCGGCGATCGGGGTGTACATGGGCCTCTGGCTGGGGCTCATGTAGCTGAAGGTGGAGTACAGGCCGGAGCCTTGGCCGGCCGCGTGGCTGTAGTAGGAGTTGGCACCACTTTGGTGGTCTGAATAGTCATACTGTGCTCTTGTGATGGAGGGGTAGGAGGAGGCGCTGTAGTGCTGCAGGTTGAAGGAGCCGTAGGTGACGTGCTGTGGGGAGCCCTGCTGCTCGCTGTAGTGACTCGGGCTCAGCTGCTCTGTCTTGATCTGGGTGGTTCTCTGTTGACCCTGCTGGCCTTGCTCTCCTCCTCCACCAAGGGTGGTCAGAGAGTGCTGCTGCTGCTGTTGTTGCTGCTGCTGCTGTTGCTGCTGCTGCTGCTTGGACATCCAGGCGTGGGCATTGGCGTTGGCCACCTGGCCGACCGAGGAGCCGGTGATGCCGTAGGTGCCGGTGTAGCCGGGCTGGGCCGCTCCGGTCACCCCGGCGTGGCTGTGAGGCGGCAGGTACTGATCGAATTCGTCGACGTCAAAGCTCCCCATGTTGGAGATGACCTCGCTGCTCAGCTCGCCGATATCCACCGCGCCAAAGTCGAGTTGTCCAATGTTGAGCTGGCGGCTGGTGCCCTCCTGCATGGGGCGCCCCTCACGCTTCAGGTCAGCTTTGCTGGAGGGGAGGTCTGTCTTGGGGGTGGTTGGGGGTGTTGGTGGGCCCTGGGACTGACCTGGAACGGAGGAAAGGCAGAGTTAAAATCAAATTTACCTACATGAACTGATGATTAAGTGGAATGCCAGTTTAAATGGAAATGCAATAAGGAAGAGAAGTTTGTTGGCACTTTAGTGACAGGTGAAGCTGCATGATGGCTTATAAAACCAACTAATCATTAATTATTAACAGCTGTCTGTTCAAGGCCCTAAAGGCTTCTTGGTTTCTACAAACTGTGCCACAAAGTCAGTGTCTCTTTTGGGGAAAAATACAAAAAAAAGTATTTATTTTCTAATGTTTACTTGTTTATTTTCTTACCTGAGTGGTCTCCCGGTGAATGCACCTCGCCCATGCTGGACGCAGGAGAATCGGCCTGCTGCAGCGCCTTGAAGATCGCGTTTGGAGAGATGTGAGTTTGCTCGCCGTCCTCGGGGTCGTTCTGCCCGTTCTTGACCGATTTTCTCCGCCTTGGCTGGTATTTGTAGTCGGGGTGGTCCTTCTTATGCTGCACCCTCAAACGCTCAGCTTCTTCCACAAACGGACGCTTCTCTACTTCGTTGAGCAATCTGCAAATACCAGAGAATTGTACATTCATATTAAAAACACATTCATTTAACAACAAGAACGTGGTCAGGGTTAATATTTAGAGCAAGAGATGTGCAATTTACTGAACTATTGCATTTGTTGTTGATTTGCATTTGTTGATGTTGCATGCACATATTACAAAAACAATCAGTAATAGATAGAAATACATTTTATAATATAATTTAAATGCATTAGTCAAATAAATACCCAGACTGTTGGGCTCTATGTAAAATAGCATGCAGGTGGTGCTTTGTGCGCTGCGCACAGCGGCGCGTAAAAACGCACTGCAAAAGTGAACGTACCTCCAGAGTTTGCCCAGGGTTTTGCTGAGTTCCGCGTTGTGCAGATGCGGGTATTGATCGGCCAGCTTCCTCCGTGCAGCCTGAGCCCAGACCATGAATGCGTTCATCGGTCTCTTCACGTGGGGTTTGCTTTTACTCGAGCCGTTAACGCGCACCGGCATGGGCACCAGCGTCCAGTCGTAACCCTTCAACACCTGGGACACGGCGTCTCTGATGCACACGGGGAACTTTTCTTCTTCGCCCTCCTTCTTGTAGTCTGGACCCAAGAGGAGGTGGTGGTCGGACGGCCGGGTGTTCTCAGTGTCCGAGCCGGACCCGGACGGGCACGGCGAGCCTGCGGAGTCCTCAGACATGCTGGGGCTGGGAGCGTCAGAGTGACACTTCTCCTGTTCTTCTGTCATCTTCAGGTATGGGTCGAGGAGATTCATGCGAAAAAATTAAAGAACAGCTTCTCGCAGTAAAAAAAAAATAAAGAGGAGAAAATAGTTTTTCTTAAATCCAAGTGCTGAGCCCAAAGACTGCAGTGACAGTCTGTAAGGGCGCACAGCTTGACTGGCAAACTCGAATCCTTGTAAGTAAAAGGAAAAAAAGTCAAAAATAAAAGTTTTGACGCTCCTTCGATTTTTCACAAATTCGCAGATAAAAAAGGCAAATTGCAAGTGGTCGCTTTCTAATGCTCAGCTTTGCAACTTGTGTCTTTAGAGACAAATGTGAGTGAGAGATCTGCTCTTGGAGGATAGCTGAAGAGTCTAGAGACACAGGAGGCGAAGCCTGGATTTATGTTTGACGGCAAGGAAATGATTGGGGGAAACTTTTGGTAGGCGGAGACGTAATCTGACTCTGCTCTGAAGGACTTCTGCAGTCAACAACAGCGAGAACCCAGATCGAGTAGGAAAAAGGTGTTTTTTTTTTCTTCTTGCAATATTTGGTTTCATTTCAATTTTAAAGATTGACTGGAAATTGAAAAAGTTAACACTTAAAAGTTAAATATTACGCCCTCTGAGGAAAAAAAAGTAGGGGTAATATTCAAATCACAAAATGCTACAATAATGTGAGGCATTTTATTATGGTGATATCAAGGGAGATATACAAAAAGAACTAAATCATTTGAATTTTCCTATATTACAGACACAAAATCAGTTACGTTACAATGGGTGCAATCATTGGGCTGTTAGAAGTATAAACACTTTTGCATTCAAGTTATTTTAGTTACTTACTTGGTTGAATTTCCTTTTCTTTCTTTCTTTTTTAATGACAGACTCATGTGCATGTGTATACTTAACTTATCCCCAAAGTGACAAATCCTTTGCTTTGCCAACTCAAAGTTTAAAAATCTTTGTGTTTAACTTTATTTTCTGAGGCAGATGTTTTAGATATTTATGCGTTTAGTGGATTTAGAAATAAAATTACTTGGAAACTGAAAATCTTATTCTGTTTTCACTGGAATAAACATTCACGTTTAAGTGTCTAAATAGATGTTGGCAGTTGTGTTTGTTGCACAGAGACAGTTGAGTGAGTCGGTTGATCCGCATCCCTCAGCCTGCTCTCCGCTCTGCGCAGTGACCACACGGACCAATAGGGGGAGACAGCAGTCCAGAAACTTGAGAGGAAGCCTCGCCACTGTTCAGGAGCTCCAGTCATTAAAACAAAATGAGAGAGGGATACAAAACATATTTCAGAATTGAAGTTCCCGCTCAAAATTAATATTTTAGGCCTTCCAATTTCCCACTTGACAGTTTATTTGTGATAAACCAGATTACAAAACAAACAAAAAATGTAATAAAAAAAAAAAAGTTTCTCATGATGGAAAATTAAGGGACATGCTAATAATCTCTCACTTTATGCATAATGTCTTTACATAAACGGACTGTTTTATCTTATTTAAGCTATTTTTTTTTATTTTTTTTATAAAGGTTAAAGATGAATCTTTTGATTAATGATTTAATGGACTGGTGATGTTATGATTATTTATGGTTTGTAACCGAGTATGCAGGGTGCAATTTTAAAATCGCTTGCTATGAATATATGCGAATAATAATAAAAATGATAGTGATTTTAATAGTAATAATGATGATATTGACGACGTTAAGAATAATATAGCTACAAGTGCATAAACATATTAAATGTGATGTATTTATTATTAGAAATTAAGTTTCTTCAGTGAACGCAAACAGTTTTAAATGTAAACTCTGTGGAAAAAAGTGGATCAAAACAAACGTGTAGCAACACTAAGATCTACTTTGCTGGATTTGCTCCAACACTTGTTTTCGGTGCACAAAGGACACTTTGTTGAGAGAGTTCAGTCACTATAATCCATGTATTCAATTTTAGAAACCAAATCCGAGTGAGTCGACATATAGTCATGAAAAGATTGAAAGTTTTCTATTTTTATCACAACATTATGATTTAGGTAATATATTTTTTTTAATGCAGCGTTTTTCTAAGTTACGTAAATATGTAATCAGTAGGAATATCAAGACGCTCACGAATTGCTTAGAAATAGGCCAAGAAAACATTTATCATATAATTATTTTTTTTCATAAAGTAGGCTGCTAGTAAAGTGAATCTGGTCAAATGAATTACCTTATTAAGTCTATATTAATCTTAGAAAAATATTTTTTTTACATACCATTAAAACTGTAAGGCAACGCTGATGAAGTACGTTTCAAAAACATTCCAAATAATTAATAAAAAATAAAAAAAAATTCTAAATATTTTTGTTAACATGAGTCAGATTTTTATCTTTTTTTCTGTTGTAGAATGTATTTGTTCAGTGATTGTCTTTGTCAGTAGGTTTTGCCTTTCATTGCTAAAAATAAACATTTAGCCCTGAATATCATCTTTCTCTTTAAAGCGTGCAGTGGTTCAAGGTTTCCTGTTAAAACATTCAGTCTGTCTTGACCCTGACATTTTCATTAAAACCAGTCCAATATTCCTGTCACATGTACCTGATATTTCTGCCCCTTGTCTCATTGGTTGACTGGAGGCTGAGGCAGACGGGTTCCCCTGCATATCACTATATAACATTCACTTTAGTAATGTTGTTTTTTTCCAAAGTTCATGTTGGTGAGAAACCGAGTGGATTGGAAAAACTAAGGAGCTGTTTTTGTTTCATGGGCAGTTAATAGGTATAATTATGTTGATTCTGTAACACTTCAAAGTAACCTGATTCTCTGTACTTGGGCTGAAATCCTTGATCCATTTCCCTCAATAAAGTGCAACTTCTAAGATGTCTCTCAGGGTTGCAGCTCACGTCACATTGCAATACTAGCAGTCAAATGATACTCTTAATTTTTTTTTAAAGTACAAAACAAAATACTATGTCTCATTAGAGGGTGAATATTTACTGTAAGTAAATATAACTAAGTTCATCGTAAACTTCGTAAACATCGTAAAAAAATACAGCGAGTGGATTTTATACTGAAAATTTAAATGTAAATATTATCAAAAATTGAAATTTTGACTGAAAAGTCCCTTTATTTTTAGGGTTATTGTGACCTTGTGACATTATGGTTTTTCTCCTTTAATTTTACATAAAAATGTGTGTTTTCTACTGTTTAAAAGTTGTTGATTTTGTGTAATTGAAAGCGTATACTACGGTGATATTCATTTTTTAATTTAACGTCCTATTTCTGATGCAATTTGACAGTGTTTTACTGTAATTTCTACAAACATTTTTTACAGTGTAAGATGTACTTTTCAGGTTTTGAGCTGCCATTTGAGATTGCTGAGCTTGAGAGGTGACTGGTCTCTACATGCAGAGGAGGAAACCCAGTGATGGCTAACACCGAGGCATCAGAGGTGTGGTTGGGCATGTTCGCGCCCCCACAGTGCTGACTGCACAGGGTTTGAGGTGCCCTGCAGACTGACTTACGGTCGATCACAGTAGGGGGGGGGTGCAGATCCTCAGGGGCCAAGCTTACATGGAATACCCGCCTGCAGGCCGAGCAGGTCTTGGGAAACTTCTCAGCTTGACTTCGAGCCATGGCGTCAAAATTTTGAGGCAAACACTGAGGGTAAACTGCCAAATCATGTCTTCCACCTCTCCTAGCTCTCTCAGATTCCACTGCAAATGTTTGAGCACACCGCCCCTCTTTTAAAAAAAAAAAAAACTTTTCGTGTCAAATGTGTGTGGCTGTGTTAGTAGTTGTTGCCTTTGAGAGTGTTTGTCACAAACAATTGAATCAAAAAAGGAATAAAATGTGCTATTTATTCTTTTTTAACTTTTTATTTCTTTCATTAAAGGAAGGGTTTGATTAAGTGCACTGGGCAAATAATTCAAAGAGCTTCAACCAAACAATAGTTAGCTAAAATGTTGATATGATCATCATGGAAACCTTTAGAAGCATTCATTAGGCCTTCTGGGAATGATAGAATAAGAATAGAACAGACATTCCCATTCAGATCAAGAAAGAAGGATGGTCAGACTGGTTACAGAACTGGTTTTCTGTAACCAGCAAGTAAGCTAACTAACTAAATAGCATGTTATTCACTAGTAGCTAGCTAGCTTGCTAATTCCAACATGCTTTAATGCTACAGTGGTATAGCTGCCATCCGCAAGATATTGAACCCTTTCTTTTAATAATCTGCCATTAAACCAATGAAGAATTACAATATTTCACTGAGTGACAAATAGTGTGGCAGAGGTAGAGGAGGCAGAGGTGGCTTCAACTGACATAACACCTGTCTGAGACTTTCCGCAACTAGTGCCAACTGTCCTAGACATGGCAGAAGACTGCAAGAGGGAGATCTGAGAAAATCCTGTCTGCAAACCATCTGAACTTTCCCTCCGGCTGCTTCCACTGCACTGCAAAAAACTATTTTTGGCCTAAAACAGTGAATTAAGTTGGTCAAACTTGGAAATATCAATGAATGATATTTAGGGCAATAAAGTAAGTTAGCACAACAAAGGAAGCCAGTTGTATGCTCAAAAACAACTTGGTGAGTTGTTGTTACTTATATGTTTAAGTTGGGTTCAAAACAAGGGACAATAGTTCTGCTAACTCTTCATTTCTTTGTCGTGAAATGCGGGAAAGCCAACTTTCCGAGTTGAGACACTGCACTCGAAGTCTCATTGTGGCTGTGCTGTGCTGCCTTGAGCTGGAGTCCACACAGGTAAGCAACCCTTATCATGTTTCAACTTACAGTTGAGTTGACAAAAATCAGAATTCAAAGTTGAGCAAACTCAAAAGCAAAACTTAAAATATTTAGTTTACTTGTCCAACTTAAAATTTTATCGAAGTTTGTTGCCCTGAAATTTTGAGTTCACCCAACTTTTCTTTTTTTGCAGTGTGTTGGTGTCTGGTTGAGATGGCTTGTTCATTCTTGAAAAGTTCCAATCCAGTTTGGTTGCAGGACTGCACCCTTGCCCACTGTCAGCTAATGTCTTGTGGGGAAGGACGCGCTCCCCCAGGTGTTTGCATAGCCAGATCAGAGCACTCTGGCCACGGGCAACTGTTGACACATTTCGCAAAGGGTAAAGTTTGAACAGGACTTATCAAGGCCCTGACACCCTCAGAAGGATGGGCTTATATTCCCTGCTCTGACTCTCTCACACCTTCATGATATCCCACGCAGAACCACAACAGCTCCCAGTGACTCCACCAGTAAGACTGAGGGCTGGAGGCATGCAGACATTTGGAAATTGCAGCTTTCTTCTAAATAAACACGACACATTTTGAGATCACATATATTAAGATTGATTCAAGATTGATGCATACTTTGCACATATTAAAAAAAGAGGTAACGCTTTATATTAAGGTCCTTCTAATAACCATTAATTAACAAGTAATAAGACCCTTGTAAGTCCTTACAAGATGCTTATTAACATTATTGTGTGTTTATAAGCTTATATAAGTGTTAATAATGGCATTACAAACACCCATGACCCACCCATTATGTCTTTGCAATGCCTTTATTAATCTTATTTTGTTTGCTTATTGATATTAAAATATACTTTACTGCTCATATATTATAAGTTAACTATAAGTTAACTATGCTTTTTGCAACTACCGGATCTAAAGCGAGAACAATGCCTTATTACTTGTTAATTAATGGTTATTAAGGACCTTATTATAAAGCGTTACCAAAAAAGAGCAATGCAACACAGCAATAAATCATTAATTTAAAATTATATTATGCATGCATAAGCTGCATTCATAATGATATTAACTGTAATTATTAATTAACCTGGCAGCTGTTACCTCTATCACCGGGTCAGATAACACATTAGCTCAGCTATGCTTCCAAGGAAGTCCAACTTGGAAACAAATGTATTCTGGCCTTCACCCCTGTGAGCAGCAGTGTGTGCACGCTTTCTTGTATATCTTCTCCTTTCTCCGGCCTCCTCTGGAGATAGTGCCACTGTAATCTCAGCCTTATCTGCTCCTGGCTTTTAGTAAACTGAAACACCTTGGGCACTCATTGATAGTATATCTACAGGGAAGGAAATGCATGCTGATCTGGGAAAGCAGTGAAACCAATAGTTCTTGATAAACATCATCAGTGTTGGATAAGGGCCACCACTTAACCACAGTTTTATGTTATGATACAGCAAAACACTTTTAAACATCACATTTGACGATAATAGTGCAATGCCCGTAGGAAGTATGTATTTGTACATTATATGCCACACTACAACGTCAGCAACTCCATAAAACATTTACTTTTCATAAGGTACACACACCATCCAGCACATACACATTGAACATTGATATTCGCTGGAAACTATTTGAATATTATTGGAAAAACCAACCGTGTAGCGCACTTTATTGTGTTACTGACCAGGTGTAGTTTGTGTTACTGACCAGGTGTAGGTCTATCACACAAGGGGGCGGAGCTCCCCTAAAAGGCGTCCGATCAGAAACAGTGCAATGCTGCAACACGTCCTACGTAAATAATGATGATATTTTGAAAAATTAATAAAAAAATTGGGGGCACCGTGGCGCATTGGTAGCGCTCTCGGTTGTGGGTTTGATTCCCGCAAGGGACGCTGTGAGCATTGGAGACATGTCCCCAACTCCATGTCTCCAGTGCCCGCAGGGCTGGTCGGTGTCGGCAAAAAGGGCCTTTCTGTGTGGAGTTTGCATGTTCTCCCCTTACAGGGACCTCTCACAAAAACATGCAATGATCCTGGTCACTATAGTGCCTCCTTCTGGTCGGTCGGAACCGGTGGGAATAACGTGATCCTCCCACGCACTACGTCCTACTGGGGAAACTCCCCCTGTCAGGTAACAAGAAGCGGTCTGCTAACTGCTGATGTCTCGGAGGAAGCATGAGTCCAGTTCAGGGCTCTCCCCAGACTGACAGGGACGAGGTGGCGCCCAGGATTATGATATAGGCAACTGGGTGATGAATGAATGGGTTACAAAATCGTGGGATAAAAAAAAAAAAAAAATGAATTCAAAAATCTTCAAAATTGAGGATGCACACCTTCGTTCCATGTGCAAGCATGTGCAAGCATGTGCATCCACACACACAGACTTGTGTGCTTTATAGATAGATTCCAATGTATTCTAATGGAGGTTTTGTCTTTTAAAAACCTTGACAAGCTGCTTGCATGAATTCCCAATATTCACCTTTTCTGACAGCACACCTGAGAAGCACATGCAATATTGAACTCTGCTGAGTGACTCCATGCTGCCCTACATGCCTTCAGGTGAGGTGACCTCTGAGTTGGTTCAAGACAATGAAATGCTATAAAAGCAGAGTGTGATCTCTGCAGGTCACTCTCCTGCATTACCAATGATACAGCCCGACCTGTAATTATGTCCGAATGACAATGGCTCATTCTCAAAGTGCTGACAAAATGTTATGACATTACCTGGGTCTTTGCAGAGAGTAATGGAGGGCTCGCAACCTCAGCAGGGGGGCCTTTCAACAGAGAAAAGGGGACAGGTTAAAGGGAGGAATTAAAATAACACTTGCCTTGTGCATGCTGTGATTTGCAATGCTACAAAATTAAAGCAACACAAATTTAAATAGCTACACTCAGAGATTTGGCTGCTGTAGCCTTACTTCAAAGATTAGCTAAATTCTCCACTTTTACTAGATTTTTGCAAATATTTTAACAAAATTTTATTCTTTCCAGAGCAGAGAGAAAATCCTGCTTTGAGCCATCTCCATCGATCTACAGACCATGACATCTGGTTGTACAGTTAATAAAAAGGTAGTAAGTGGACCTTAAGTTATTTTTTTATTTTTATTTTTTAGAAAATACAGTTTCTGAGATCAAGAATGTACTTTTACATCCTATAATGTAGTTATTAAAGCAACTCACTTCCACTAACCAGACTCTGGCTCCGGGCAATAAACTGCACTAACCAAACAAATACACACAAGCACAAATTCTTGTTCTTCCGAAACATGAATGGGGAATTCTTCCTTTCACGTCACAGTAATGAATACTATCACAACGATGACTTTACAAAACTGTAAAATGTTTCATAGTATGACGAACTGCTGCGTATTGTTTTGGTTTCTCCTAAATCTAAAAATAGTCAAATTGAACTTCCTGGATTTATTTTTATCTACTTGATAATACGTGTTGCAACACACCTACGCAAATACAATGCTATTTTTGGCCTGAATGCCTTCAAGTAATGCTTTAAAATAATTTTGAGACTACAGATAAAATGGTCTCAACCACTAGTACTATTGAAAATTGACCACATTCTCATTGTTTCCTCTGGATGAATTGAATAGTGATGTGTGGTTTCAACTGTCAGAGGTGAAAGCAGGTGGCGGCTGTGACTTTGGGGTTCAGAAAACGTTGGATGTTGTGGCCATATGGCCGTTGTTCTGTAAACAGTTCTTAGTCGCTTAGTTGCTTTAACCCTCTGGGGTCTATGACGGTGGCATCCTGATTAGATCATGTGACATTTAACAAAAAAACTAGGTCACATGGAGAGCTGCTATCAACTTCACTCCAAAGTACAGACATGAAACTTTCTCCCAGTTTTTGTTTGACATTCCTAGGTCATGTAAAACCAAAGATATGATCGTTTTAATTTGATAGTACAGAAATATTTGAGCGTTGGTGTAGCTCTTTGTGTAATTTTGCACATAGTTTGTTTTGAAGAGTTGCAGCTAACAAGGGAAAACACACCTATAAATATACATGTTTTCATGGGACTTTTTTGTATATAGTTTTATCATATTTAAATTTTACCTTTTTATATGTTCATATTTGTATCCTATGTTTACATTTTTAAGTTTCATTTCATCAAACAGTTCATTGAGCACATTTGTGGTTTTTATTGTAGTAAATAGTATACTTTTTCAACTCAATATGTTGATAAAGTAGGTTAAAGTTAAAATGGATACCAAATATGGGTATAGTAAACATTTTTTATGTGGTACATTGAGGGCAAAATCAAAAGTATTCAAAAACAGCTAAAATAGGCTCAGACCCCAGAGGGTTAAAGTGCTATCCAATTGTTAACACAAACAACCTGTTTACCACTTTAATCATAAGGGAATTATTAAATACTTCAAACTCAGACATAATTAAATCAAGTAAAGCTGATTAATGATAGCATTTGACCCATAAACATTAATATTGCAGGGATTTCTGGCTAAACGTTACTATTTCTAAGGTGCATGGAGGAGCATTATCAACCACTCTCAACACCCCAAAACCAACCAATCTTGCTTATTTTATGGCCTATATTACTTGTCCCTTTTCTGAAGAACATAATAATAATTATATTTTTTCTTCTGAATGCAAAAAAAAATGTCATTGAAGTGTCCTAATCATGTGTAGGTAGTTTCAAGTACAGATGCGGTGTGAGTTGTGAAACTCTCTTCCGTCATGGATTCTTGCATGGTCGTGTCTGGAGCGTAGTGCTGACTCAGGCTGGCTGACAGTACTATAGCAGCTCCCTGGCACCGCTACACATGAAAAGTCCCATCCGCAGCTCTCTGGATGATGTCAGTGTTGCACCTCAGCCTGCACACAGAGACACCT
The DNA here is from genome assembly GCF_030273125.1 of Centropristis striata. Classification (NCBI taxonomy): domain Eukaryota; kingdom Metazoa; phylum Chordata; class Actinopteri; order Perciformes; family Serranidae; genus Centropristis; species Centropristis striata. The sequence continues at coordinate 30,075,341 of NC_081529.1, read as the reverse complement.
TTCACAAAGAACCTGTATGTGCTCAGGTCTGGTCTACGTAATGGAACAATCAGCCCTCCTCCCCCTCCTACCTGTTTTCGACGATCGGTTGAAAATGAGACTGTTGTCGCAGTGTCATAACCTAAAAATAAACTATCATGTGTTTCCCTACTTCCCCTTCTCAATCCTGTCACCTGCTCTTGTTTACATCCTTGTTTTTTGTTTGTTTTTTCGCTAGAAAGCTCAGTATGTCTATATTTAACAATCCTAGTGATTTAGAAGCAGTTGCAATTTTAATAGAAACATTCAAATGCTTTAGATGTAGAAAACACCCACATTGCACTATTTCACAAATCCCTGGTGTCATGTTTTTGTCTCCCCCTCCCCTCTTTCTCTTGTTTCATTATCCTCCCACCTTAACCTGGTCCTTTCAGCAGGGCTCATTAGTTGGGAAGACCGATGAAAAGACCCATTCTTCCTACACAGTCACTGTGATACTAGAAATACTGAGTTAATGAAAGAGTGATGATATTTAATCACCTTCCAGAGGATAGCACCTGCATCGGAGCCAGGACCCGAACCTGTGCTGAAGGCTCACAAATGGATGGCCTGCAGTTGTACTTCCTCTTAGCTGTTCAGCAGTGACCACGGTCATAGCTTTGATATCACTTGTTGCAGGGGAAATGGGAATATCTTGTGTGGTCGAGCAGATCCAGTCCTCTTAGGTGTTTCCACTGGGGATTTCAGCATTAGACCGCGGCAATGGGATTAATACGTTTAGAAAGGGCAGGGGTGAAATGAACAATGGCATACTTCAAGGGCTTTAAAACAGTGTCTTATTACAATGGGGAAAGCCAAGTCTATTCTTGATAAATCCTATTTCAGGGCAAAGGAAAGGGAGAAGGTCAACGAACTGCATTTGGTGACCGTACTCTTTATACACACATTTAAAAATAGCATGTTCATCTTCCTAAATCCCAAAATAACACAAGCTATGCTAATGCTAATTTGACTAATTTGATTTAGATTCAAGATTTTTCATTCACTTTGTGATACGAGTGCTGGTGGTGCATCTTCGCTGAATTCGAGATTATTATGTGAAATCACTTTATTTACGTTCCTACATTCACTGTGATGGAAATCTCAAAACCTATTGGCTATCGGTCTGATGACAATTTAGCCTCTGTGGGCAAAGGCTGATATTTGTGGGGTTGCGGTGTAGCCAGACGATATCTGAATACTTCCTCCTCTGAGCGCTGGTCATTGTTTACAATCTGATTAACAACACAAGTCGTTTTCCATTAGGGCAAAACGTGGCCGCTCGGTAGGCCTTAGGCCACGCCCTCAGCCTGTGTCTCCATTACAATAAAAGGCCCCAGAGGGATTTACAAGACTACGAAGATGACATGTGGTTTTCTATCGTTGCGTAATTGCTTAGCGTCAGTTTCGACCGTGATGTCACATACGCGACGGATTTAAAGCGCACCAAACGTAAACAATAAGGAAGGAGATGCCGAGGTTTGGGAGGAGCAGAGCTTGCTGTAACAGCATGCACAACAACTGCGGCCGCCATCGAAAACTGTGAACAGCATCCGCCACTTATTGTAAACAAACCAGCATGCTAACTGTACACAAAGTGTCCACCGCTGATTGCAAACAAACCGGCATGCTAACTGTGCAGAGCATCTGTGCATACAGAGATCGCTAAGTGAAAATATACTGCTGCAGCACATACACACTGTACTGCTACTGAGCTAACTGTGCAGCCCTTTAGCACTGTGCTACTGTGCACCTTGTTCCCCGACACCGGACTGCACTATGAAAGGGATGAATATCGAGCAACATCACGGGACATTTGTGGGACTGCATGATGAAAGGTGCATATGTTTCATGTCGCTTGTGACTACTCTGCTTCACTGGCTTTTAGAAATGGAGCGTGTTGTTGTGGTGTCAAGTACCACATCACATCCCGCTTAGTGCTCTGTCCAATCAGCAACCAGGCTTTATTCATGGCCAAAAAACGTCCAGTCAAACGGTCGCTAGGGACAGTTCACATTCAAATTAGGGGCTTTTTGGAGACCTGCCTCATTCCGGGTATTCGACTATTGGAAACCCACCTTCTATGGCAAATGGAGTTGACAGATGACGTCTATGATTGGATTGTTTCTGCATATGAATCTATACAAATTTAAATAAATAAAGGATTCCAAGATTGCATTTTGGCCAATGCGCTCCGCCTCTTTTGCTCTTTACACGGGCTCTATACATGCGTGCACCTATGATTGAGTTTTGACTACAAATGAACCACAAACAGGAACCAAAACGTTATCTGAGTCATATGCAGATATCTGCTCATAGAGAATACTGTGATAGTGAGAGTTATGGTGGTAGTGAGCAGAGGTTTTGCAGGTTGTTAGATGTGTGTTACTGAAAAGGAGAAGAAAACTCTGTTGTCTTAATTCGCAACAATCATTACAGACATTGGAAACTTGTGGGAGAAAACACAAGCAGTTCTTGTGGCCTACATGTGGTTTCTACACAGCCGCTGGAGCCCTGAAGTTGCTGTTTTATGACTTCTACTCCACCCAGGAGCACTTTTTAAGATGCGAGTCAAGCATGAGTCAATTTGGAATCAAACTTTTCAACAATTTTCCAGTTGAGTTGAGTCCTCAGTATATTCTGTCATTTTAAGTATTTTTCCTTTTTGTCAATCAGCAATATAAAGAAAAAGCTTAAACAGCTCCACTTTTGGAAAATGTAGAGAGTCCCTAAAATATAACAGTAGACTACAGCAGTTGGAGATTTGTCTTCACTCTCCCTGTCCTTACAAGCTTTCATCTCTTTATTTCCTCTTTTTTTCTCTTCGTGCTGTCTAATGATCACTTTGCAGCATATTCCGAGGCCAGAAGTGTAGACAGGGAGAGACGTTAGGCAAAATATGTGCCAAGTATAACACAGAGCTCATAGCTGTGTGTGTACCTCCCTTCACTCCTTCCTCCACTTCTTCCTCCAGCTCCTTTCGAGGGCTCCTGTGTTCAGACTGGCTCGGGTCTCAGCAGGGAAGCTCCATCTAATTGGAGCAGCCCAGCGGTGGTGGCCCCGAACCTCAGGGAGCCAGGCTCGTGCATTCTAATGTTACGCTCGAAGGAAATTGTCCTCCACTATTTCCTGAGATCCAATATTTGAGCAGCTTGGTTACCATTCTTGGTGGGAGAAAGAAAACTGTAACTGGTTTATTAGATTTGCTGCAGAGCTCAGTGTTGTCCTGTCTGCGATCACTTGCTGAGTCCTGGCACTAGAGTGGTGAGTTCCCCACAGGTTATCAGGCTGAAACACCACCTGGTTATTGGATAGTGTCATGTTAAATGGATGGATGGAGTGTCAATACGCACTGAATACATAGATCATTGGGAAAAACTCAAAATTAGCCTGTCGAATGGAACTAAAGCCTGCTTAAGATGTTCTGCTACACAATTTTCCACAACAAAGCCAACCATACATAGTTGGTTCAAACCAACTTTAAGGATTTTATCCTTATCATCTATATCCATTAAAAACAAAAACTAACTTACAAATGAAAACACTTTGACAAAGGTTTATCTGCATCATACGTAGGCAGATAATGCAATGTTTATTTAAAAAATGAATAAATACAAAAGTAAAGTATGCAAAAAGCCTACATTAGCCTACTGATTGTAAAATGACCCCAAAAACTGCACTCAGTCATTACGTTTACATGACACTTGGAAAAAAACGAATTACTGCCTTAATCTGACTATAACTGGACAACTGAAGTGCATGTGACCGTGTTAGTCCGACTAATGTCGGAGTTCTCCAACTCCAATTAAGACACACTGCAAAAACCTGAAGTTTATTCTATATTTATTTCAATTTTTTTGTCAGTTGGTTTTTGCAGTGCAAATCCTTCCCCCAACCCAACGTAAATCTCCACTTTGACTTCATACTGATTCTCCCATTACATGCCTAATATTGTATAATATTGAAGACCATTTCAACATCTTATTTATTTATTTTTGAGCCCTTTTGTCCCCACCAATGTTGTTGAACCAGACTCTGTGACTGCCACAACCAGCAGTGTCATTGGGCAAGGCATGACACTAACCAAACAAATTCATGTTATTTCGTAACATGAACGAGGAAGTCTTCCTTATACTTCTCAGTCATTGATACAATGATGCTTTTCCAGATTTTTGATGTGTCACAAATCTAAAAATACTCAAACTTAATTTCCTGGATTGAATTTAATCTAGTAGATAATACGTGTTGCAGCACACGTACACAAAAACAATGCTACGTATTTTTGGCCTGAATGCTCTCAAATAATGCTTAAAAATACTAAATCTTACTAAAATGACTGCAAATGGAATGGTCTAAACCATGTTCTCATTGTTTCCTCTGGATTTCTCACCATATTCAGCTTAGACTTTGAATAGTGACTCAGGTGTGTGGTTTCACCTGTCAGAGGTGAAAGCAGGTGGCGGCTCTGACTTTGAGTCTATAGGAAGTTCAGTTAGACGTATTTACACAAAGATGAGTTTTTGTCCCGTTCTCACAGCTTACATTCAGTCTGGGCGACAAACAGCCTCTGAGTCACCAAACAGGTTATCAGGAAGCCGTGACCCTCTTATCGCACCGCCATGCTCACTCTGTAATTAAAAATCTAGAGTTACCAGGCACCTACACCTCAGCGCACTGCTGTGGCTTGAAACTGTGGCTTCAGCGCACCTTAGCTCGGTTGAAGTTGTTCACTGAGGCCTAACTCTTTAATAATGGGTGTCCATATAGAAGGACGTGCAGATGGCAGACCCCGAGAGGGAACAGATGAAGTTCGATGGCTAAACCCAGAGTGGTGAGCATGTGGGGGAGTGGAAAGTAAACCTAATCCAAGTCTCTCGGGTCACCGCGTATGTGTTGTACATAGAACAGGAAGGAAAAAAGAACACCTCTGAATGTTTCTCAACAGCATAAAGATCACAAGGAAGGGAGATGGTGCGACCCAAGGCGGGTGCAATCTCATCGGGGACTGGAATTTAGAGTTGAGGGTAAAGGCTAATGGTTAGGGAAAACAACAACATGGAAAAAACATTTGAGATGGAAAGGGTAGGAGAGTATAAGAGTTTATGCCATTTAGCCTTGAGGTTGCATTTGGTTTGAAGTGACAGTGTTAGTTCTTTTCTTTGAGCTACATGCAAAATAAAAGTTTAGTACTACATGTTGTATAGTGTGAAACACATCTACTCACTTTATTGCAGTCAGGAGCCAAAATTTCAGTGAGCATTAAGGTGGAAATCCCTCTTTCAGGCGTGAGGGAGAGTCATTGTCCTTGGCAGGACACGTGACAGGACATACACAGGCACCTCCTCAACAGGCGCCAGCTGATTTTTATCGCTTTTGAAAACTGACTCCACTTCCCCAACCTCTCTACTCTCTGGGGTTTTGCATAAATTTTCTTATTGACACGAATGATAACAGGTAACTCTATATTGGCTCAGTCCAAATCTACCATCAACAGCCTCAGTTGGGAAGTTAATATCTCTTCTATAATACTACTATGTTGGTTTTTATGAAAATAAATATTTGTAAGCTTTTAAAAACTTTATTTGACTTTATGTGCTGGCACTTCACACAGCACATAGAATTGCTAAACAAGTGGACTGATAAAGCAGAGTTGTGAATGTAAATTGGGATTTGCCCAGTACTCTGTTCTAACCTGCAGACACTAATCTGATACAAATCAATTAAAGTTTACATCATTATTTCATATATTTAAGGTATATTTTCCTTAAAAAATGTTTTTTTTAAAAACCCTAAAACTATCTATAGAATCAACAAAAATAGTGACCACAGCGCCGAAAAAAAAACGCTAATGAAGAGTGAATCTGAAGTTTTCTTTTACTTTAGTTGAGTTGCAGCTGAGGAGCAAAGTTTGAATGTTATGTTTACAAACACAAACAAACAATTCCTGCATAGCATGCCTTTAGTTATTTGTATAACGAATCCAATGTTAACACAATGTTACTAACCCGGGGAACGTTCAATCCCATGCCCTGAGGTTTATTCAAGCAACATAAATAACATTAATCCACATCAGTGATGCAGTGATTGGATAAAGGTTGTTTATTTGTTATGGCAACCATTTTATTTTCTTAATATGGAATGCTTATGAATATTTATTAGCTGACGGTTAATGTAATCCATTTACTGTACTTGCCTGGCATCCTGGAGTGCTCTGAGTGAAATCTGGATTCCATCAAGTCCTGTGTAGTGCATTACAGAAAGTCCACATGAATTCAGACCTCCATTATATTCAACAGTAACAGCCTCATATCCTCTTGGAGGACTCCACAGTGTTAATCGGCCAATGAGAAGCTATTTGATTGGAGGCTGCAGCCAGTTATTGCCCTACAGGCTGTAACAGATATGGAGGATCTCAGGGCCTTTCTCCAAACATTGAGGTTTGGCTGATCTACAGGGTGCCAGTGTGGGTGATGCCTGCTTTCACACATAGGGAGAGACTGCAAAAGCAGAACCAATTACATAATAATGATCTCATCCATGTATTATCCATCCCACATGACAGCCAGTCTATTTGTCTGTTATTATCACCTCGGGACTTATGGAATGGGTTGGCATTATTATATTGTAAATTGCTTGCATGTGGGCACAAGTGTCTCATATGAAGCTGTATAAGGACTCTTCCAGTAGACCAGTTAGCACTTCTAGTTTTATTCTGAACAACTGAAGTAGTATTTACTGCTGGTTCAATGTGTTTTTTCCCATGTAACACATACAGCACAAATGCACAAGCATTTTTCTGTCATTTCTGGCCATATTATGCTCTAACATGTATCAACAGACTATAATTGACCCATTTTAAGCATTTTTAGGTATTTTAAAATTTGACCATTTTTGACAAAAATCGACATACTATAGTATGACTTTTTTCAGGTTTCGGACATCGCATAATATGGTGTTTTTCTGTAATATCTGGCCTGTATATGCTCTAATATGTATCAACAGACCATAATTGACCCATTTTAAGCAATTTAAAATTTGACAATTTTTGACAAATATTGACATGTTATCTGATGACTTATTTTTAAAGGGGGACATTTTTGGACATCACGTTATGTGGCGTTTTTTTCGCTATTTTTGGACAAACTATATTACTATATTTATCAATAGAGTATAATTGGGTAATTTCTTGCATTTTTAGGCATTTTAAAATTTGTCAATTTTTGACAAAAATCGACATATTATAGACCAATTTACTGTTTACCAACAATAATGATGTATTTTGTGGGCAGAGCCTAACTGGTGGCAGAAACTGACACATGTAGTATGTAACACATACTAGAAATAATATATTTGTCATTTGCATGAATTTTCATTGTAGAGAGGTTATACAGGCTGATTAATTCTTATGTTAAACTAGAAAATTTCAGCAGCAATTTTGACGGAGTGTCTCAGTTTTACAATACAATATCTGTAATTTGAGTTTTTTGCCAACAGTCTGCGCATGTAACTGACAGTGACGTAGCCATGACGCTGACTCCAAGTTGGTCTAAAGTTTGTAAAAAATTTTTTTTAAAAAGTCTAAATTTATTCTGCAAAAAAATTGTACTATAAGAGAGTGTGTTGATACATATAATGGTATAATATGTCCAAAAATTACAGAAAAACGCCATATTATTATTAGATGTCAAAAAATGTGAAAAAAAGTACATATGGTTTAAAATGAAAGAAAAATGCCATACTATAGACTGCATACTCAGCATTCACACAATAATAATAAGTATTAAAACAGTTCTCACACACAACAGTGAGAACAAGATTGTGTTCATATACTGGATGGTTTTAGTTTTAAGCAAAATGACAAGCTATCTATGGCCTATAAATGGCCTGTGAAATTATGACTGTAATTATTATATTTTTTCTGTTCTGTTGACTTTCACAGAAGGGGCTTGATCTACAGACGTCTGTAATCAGGAGTAATACAGACACAGACTAACGTCTCAGTCCCTGTCTCCGCCAGCTTTCTGAGCCAAGAACAGGGGAAACAAAGCAGGCCACAGAACAACGATGAGGTCCACGAGGCTAAAGCAGACAGCAGCCAGATGAAGTTTACTTAACTGATCCGACCATAAAATCCAGAGTTTGATTAGCGAAGCAGCCTGAAGCAGTCACATTAGCCAAAGGAAGCCTAATCATCATCATCATCATCATTGCTGGACTCTTCATTTCACCTCCCTGTTGAACTGGACCCAGTGCACCGGCCCCATTCCATTCCTGTTTTTTCATTCAGCCAGCATCACTATACAAGTGATGTAGTGTCAAATCAAAGTCATAAAAAATGGCCTTCCCTCCAATGCTCAGCACCACCTCTTTCCTGTTCTCCCTCCACCCCCACCGCCCTAAAGCTGTCAGCCTCGGCTGCTGGTTCCCTGAGGGAAAATCCAGCCAATGAAAAACCTCACAGCCAGTCACTCAGCCAGACAACTGCAGGCCGGACAGCCCTGGCATACGGTTTCTATAACACTCAACAACTGATCGCCATTTTACAGTTGTCTCAACAATTATTGCTTATCCTTTGCGAAATGTAAGCGATTGCATATGAAAGAGTACAATACTCTACAACCAGCAACAGATGTGTGTGCACAGGATGCCTGGCTGAGATGGGTCAGTGGAGTTGCCACCGCACTTCACCGTACTCTGCTGTTTGATTCCTCAGTAGAGACCTTTGAGACTTTCAAATAAACAGTCTTGCTGCCAAGAAAACATTTATGTTACATTTGAAAGTATTAGCTGATAAGGCACTGCTTTAAACTGACCTGGGTGTTTCTTTTTTTCCTGTATAGTCCATGACCACTCATGCTCGTTGTCCCATTGGACCAACTTTTGCAACTATTGCCAATAGCAAGATTTCAGTGTGTAAACCCAACTTGGAAGAAATCATAGTTTTCCTTTAAGGTTAAGGTTTGGTCACTAAAAAACTTGGTTGTACATTAAAGCAACGCTATGTGGAATGCATTTCTACACTGCTGTTGACATATGTACAGCAGTAGACATGCATTTGTTATGACTGCATTACTTATGATCAAAAACTAGTCCACAACTTTGCTAAAATTAGCAAACATCATGCAAGTGCAGCAACACAAGACAAAGCAAGCCAGCTAATACGACTTCCTAGTCCATCAGCAAGAAGACCAGCTCAGCGTCTGTCTGCAGCCTTCAATTTCGGAGAGCTGAAGACCAAAGCCAAAGACTAAAAGTCAGTTTGAGATTAACTTTTGTCCGACAGCCTCTTGCTCGGTCACTCTCTTGTATTCTCTTTTGAGTTTCCATCATTAACGTCCTCTTCAGTCTCTTAGTCTCTGCCAAGATGATGCTGAACCCGGTTCCATTTCTGGCTTGCTCGGCTCTGGTTCCTCCCTGCACCGGGCCTGAAAACCTCTTCCCACCAGTGGTCCTAAACATCTTTGTTTTGGAAAAAAAAACACGGCAGTCCCCAAATGTTCTGAGTTCCCAGTTCTGGCAGAATGGCTAACTGAGCTAACTAGTGGTCACCAAATACAGTTAGCAACAGAGAGCACTTAGCTTTACTTTAGCGATAAGTAAAGCTTTCAGTTCATCAAGAAACTCAGAGGAAATCTGGAAAATATATTTGACCACATAGATGGAGGTGTGTGGCTAAGCCCTGTAAAGCCACTTGTTCTTTCTGCAGTATGTACCCGCTCAACTAAGTTGCATAGTGCAAGAAGAGTCATTCAGAGAGCAGAATGGGATAAACAGAGGAACCATTCTTCCTATTACAATTCAGTGTAGCATTGAAATGATTTTGACACTGCTAAATAAGGTGAAATTATTGCGTTATATTGCTGTTAAGGATTGTGGAAAGGGTAAAAAAAAAAAAGAAAAGAGAAAGACCATTAATTACAGGTTTTCCGCATGAAATATGGTCCCCACATCCTTACCATCTGCCTAGTTACCTAAAGGGCTCATTAGTTTCCAAATTGGCAATTCATATTGGCTTTGGACATGCATCGGGAGGTGCAGAATCGCCCACTATCAACGCTATGGCTAAGTATAGCCTGACAGCTCCATTATTATCACTACAGCAGTGTGTGATTCCACCAAACACACAATGCCATATGTTAAAAAATAAAGTGTATTTCTTAAGGAGAGGAAATACTAACCATTGTTGTTGACAGTTTGGCTAAGTTACACACACGTACAGCCAATCAGAATCACTTAAAGCCAACAGAGAACAGGCTCCAGTAGCTAATTTCTTCGTCTAACCCCTCCACCAACCTCCAGTCCTTTGCCTCAGCAGGCACTTATATTCAATTTGTCAGCCGCTCTCATTAAAGATGCAGAGTAGAGAGGCCCTCCACTCTACATTTCAGTGGCACAGCTAACCAGGTCAGAGTTCATCTGAGGACGAATTTCAGTATTCTGTCTTGTTTGCTGATGGCCTGGTGCAGACGAGGAAACATGAGGAACAGTCTGCTGAATAAACTGCTGGTGTGAATTTTGACCTGAAAGAGAATATATACTACACACATTTTCCAAACTCTGTTGATCCCAAAAGAATTTAATGATGCTTTATTTCTCCACTCGTTGAGGATCTCGGTCTCTGATTAGGTTTAACATCATCAGCCTTGGATTTAAGTGTGTGCCTAAACCGTCTCCTTAGGTACCGTTGTTAAGTTTGACATTTAAACACAAGCACCCTTGAAATCATTTTACTCGGAGCAGATTTGTCTGACGTTTCACAGTCATTACAGTGCTCACTTTTATTTATTTCATCTTTGTTCTGCAGCGATGTCTTCACTTTTATTTTAACCTTTCCACAATTGATAATTACTTTTTATTATTACCACAAATTCTAAGTATTGACCTCAACTTGCATGCTTGAATCCTTAAAAGCACAAAGAAGGACCACTGCTTATGGACTTGTGTATGGATGTGGTCATAGCAGCCACTTGTGAAGTTAATATGTCCTGTAAAAACACTGACAGGGATATTTATTACATCTTTATGCATTAGAGGACTTTATTTTATGAGGTTTTTATGCTTCCTTGGGGTGACTATAACCTTTAGCTTTATTTTTAGGGTAGTTTTTATTTGTATTTACGCAGCTTTTACCACCAACTCTCCCTTCTCTTCCCTCAAACATCATGCACCATTATTTGTGTAGCTGCTTTCTTAATTTGTATTATTGAGCTGTATTATGTAGAATAAGCTTGGAGTGGCAGACAAAGAGACGCTCCCACTTTGCAGCTTTTTACACTACTTTCTCAGCTAATTTTCAGCCTCGCAGGCATCCTCATGCAGAGAGGTTTGAGCTGTAATGCATGCGCTTGGCAGTCATTTCTCCATTTGCGTCCAGATGTTGCTTGGCTGATGCACAGCACACTTGTCAAATGAAACCTGGTGACGTTTCAGTGGCAATTACTCTCTTTGTGCTCAAGTGGAACTACACACATGTGAATGCACGCAGACACACACGCTCAGGAAGAGATCTGCCAACAGATCTGCATTTGCCAGGAAGTAATTGTTTCCATGTAGCTCTATAAGATGCAAAACTCCACAGATTTTCTTTGCTAAACAGTTTGAAAATTGATTCAAATGCAGGATGAATGCCTAAATTGCAGCATCTAAAACCTGTGCAATGACTTTATTGTATATTCTATATTGTTATTTATTGGATTGGACAGCCCTGAGCTGATTCTTTGGCTCTCTGTGAAATGATTTGCCTCGAGATAATGTCATGTTGCCATCTTCATGGTCAGTTAGTGAAGTTCGAGCTTGTTAATTATTTTCTATTGCTTTTAAATATGAGGGAAAGATGTCAGCAGCTGCCAGGATTTACTTTTCTTGGTCCACCCCGTGAAGTTAGCGACAGAGGAAAAGGGTGGAGTGAGAAGTCAGAATAAGAAGGGGTGGTGTGATGATCGGGAGGGGGGTTTTGGTCTGACATCCAACTCCTCAGCACACTTACCCAAGCTGGTGATGTTTTCCTCGTGTCGGCTTGGAAGCCGGTCATAAAAATTTCCAGTCACTTTCTGTTTGCTTTATTATTGGGACATTCTGCACAGTGCAAACTCAGCTCAGTGACTACGTACCTGGCAGATTATTAGATATTTTTCTTTGGTTATATTGATACCACTGGACTGTAAACAGCTTTGGAAATCACATATGCACACACCAATCATTTACTTCGCAGCATCTGTGCTCTGACCTCTGATCTTCGTCAAATAAATCGCCAAATATGAATCCCCAATTAAGGCAATCACGTTGAGAATATTTCATGACATCTTTATGTATAAATTGTCCCTTGGTCTCCACACAGAGGACACATAGAGTAAGAATGAGCCCGGTGGTGGTTTTATGGCTCCTGGTTTTATAAGACAAGGGTGGGATGGTGGAGGTGAGGGGGAGTCAGTGAGCTTTAACAGGCACTTGGGGTTTGATGGCTGCTGAGGAGCTACTTGAGGAGTTGTGTCATTTTACAGCTGGGGTTATAGAGGCGAGGGGCTAAGTTACATCCCAGGCCCTCAGCTGTGTTTCAGGCTGACTGGGCTGCCAGATAAAATGTGAGTCACACAGATGATGCCGTCCTCCTGTTGTATAGGACAGAGAGGGAGTTGGGCAGTGGATGTAGTCTGTGTGTGAAAACCTAAATAAACCTACTATGGGTTTCAGGAAGGGAAATGCAAACACCTGTCGCCTGGGTGTCAAACACCAGCAACCAATTAAACACTCATGGAAATAAGGAAATGGACAGTTTACAACTCCTGGAATTAGCTGGGTTTTTTTAAAGGTATTTTGTTTATCTTAATGCAAAATAACAACTTATTGCATATTACAATATATTATTATCAACCTTAAATCTTATTTAGAATATATTTGAACTGAAACGACACTGTGACTCGCTCATTACATCAAAGGTTGAGGTTAAACAAACACTCGACACTTCATATCAGAGAAGCTCAAAGACCTGGTGACAGTCGCCTTGAAAACCCAATAAGAACACAACACTCTCACTTAGCACTTACGTTTCTAAGTAGTAAATCTGTTTGTTTGTTCTGAGTACACACCCCGAGTCTAGAAACAGAAGGGCTTCTACACTTTTCTCTCTGTATGATGGTAGAGGTGCTGAAACTCACTAAAAGTGTAGGAAATGAAGTGCAGACTCCACTTAAAATATAAAATACCCTACCTTTCTTAGCAATAAAGAGCCACTGTCCACTGCTAAGGTTCAACTTTAGGGTATCTCTTTCTTGAGTGTGCATGTTTTAGGAATCAGAGTGGTTGTCCCAGCTGTAAACCACCAGGAGCTTAGTGCCTAGTTAGAGGTCAGGGGTTAATGTGGTGCTAGAGGCAATACAAGACACTGTCCTAAATATAGCCCTTTATATGTAGACAGGACTGTCATTTGACCCCTGGGACTCTGGAATAGACATTTAAGAGGTGATTTGTCTCAGTTTGTTGACAGAGGACACTGGTGGTCATTTTGTAATTTCAGTGGGAACTGTTATTTTCGTCAGATCTTACAATAGAGTGAGATGTCACACTTATTGACAGCTCAATACAAAAAACTGAACATTTTCTAGTAGGATGTTTATTCAGTAGAACTTCTCAGTTGTTAACAATGGACTAATGCTCCCAATTAAGGCATATAAATAAAGACATAAGAAGCATCTGTTGGTAATTATTGACCTTGTAGCACACAGCCTGGCAGTGGCGTTGAGAGAAGCAACACTTTTCTCACTGGCTCTCATGAAAAGCGCGCCTACAGCAGAAAAAATGATCACAAGCCATGTCCCATGAGTTCAGCAGGTCTACACTGCAAAAAAAGCAAACGTGTATTTTTTGGCCTGAAACAGTGATTTAAGTTGGTAAAACTTGGAAATATCAATTATTGACATTTAGGGCAATAATGTAAGTTAGCACAACAAAGGAAGCCAGTTGTCTGCTCAAAAACAACTTGGTGAGTTGTTGTTACTTATATCTTTACGTTGGGGTTCAAAACAAGGGACAATAGTTCTGCTAACTCTTATTTCGTTGTTGTGAAATGCGGAAAGCCAACTTTCCGAGTTGCACTTGAAGTCTCATTGTGGCTCTGCTGCCTCCAGCTGGAGTTCACACAAAAATGACTTAAATGAATTAAATAAGCAAACTCAAAAGCAAAACTTAAAATATTTAGTTTAATTGTCCAACTTAAAATTTTATCAAAGTTTGTTGCCTTGGAATTTTGAGTTTACCCAACATTTCTTTTTTTGCAGTGTACAGGCAGACCACCTTAACTGCTGTGAAACGCTGGCCTGGTCAGGCCTTCCTGTTTCCCTCTGTGTGAGCATGCATGGCTCAGTGCAAAGCAAGCACAGAGATGCTACGTGTTGCAATTGCTTCGGGTCCCGCAGTCAGCCAACTGTGTTGAGACAGATTGCGCTTTTGCTCCGCACTGACATATTGGGGCGTCTGCGTCTTGCCAAGGAGCCTTCAGAGACGAGGAGGGAAAGGAACTGCCCGGTGAGCCTGCCTCGTCTCAGCGTCCACCCGCTCAGGCCTGCTTTCCGGCCAGGGCTCTTAATTGTGTCTCTGGGTGAAGTGGTAGCAGCCCAGCGGTGGGAAGGGGGGGGCATGTATGTGTGATGTGAATAAGACCACACACACAATCACATGCATTCACACATATGCACATTCACACAAATGCTGTAATCCCATGGCCCAAATGAATGACCATCACAGATGTAATTAGACGTGACTATTTTTGGATATTTGTGGCCGGCAGAACTGCAAGTCCCTGATACACACCAGGGCCTAGCAGCAGGAAGAACATGGGATTAGTCCGGGTTTGGCTAATGCCTGGATGGTTTAACTAAATGCCAGGGGAAGATACCTTTATAACATGACTCAACTCGACTCAAAAGTGATGCCCAGTATTATGTCAAAGCCAATTTTTCGACCGGTTTGGTTCTGATTTATTGAAGTGGGGTTGTGTGAGGTACTTATCCATAGTCAGTGTATTACCTACAGTAAGTGGCAGGAGAACAGGCAGGGAAGAGGAGAATGTACCACTGAGGAGGGGGCAGCAGCAAAATGTAAAAATTATAAAAAATCAGGTTAAATATATGTTATATTTAAAATCGTTTTTCACTGATTTACCTTGCAGTCAGACAGCCCTGTTTAAGTTTTATACAGGGAAACTGTAGCTTGTCCATACTCTCGTCAAAGCCACCAGACTCCATGCACAAAAACGGTAATTTTACCTTGCACAACACGGTATTGCTCGTCTACTGTTGCCTCAATGGTTTAGTTTGTGTGTGTTATTGTGTGACTTTGGTAAATCTGAGTTAATAATTTAAAAAACAAGTGGTACAAAATAACTAACCAATCAAGGCAGCAGTAGAGCAGCAACTCCTGTGTTCTGTGAGGTTAAATAACTGTTTTTGTCAATGGACTTTTTAGGTGCCGCCTGCCATCAATAAATCCAGACTATCCCTTTAATTTAACCTCTATGCATCATGAGACTAACTATTTATTCAATTGAACTGCAGCGTCTCATATTTAGGATGGTGTGTATATAAGCAGAGGCAAAAATAGATCCAAAGCAAGTCTCCTCCTTCTCGCCTTCGTCAGAAGACTATCCCATAACAGTGATGTCACCAAGTCTTCCTCACACCTAGCCGACAGCATTCGGCACTGGCTCAGGCCGGCCGCAGTCTGGCCAGCTTCCTGTCTGACCATCGTGGGCAAACACAGAGAGACGGGCAGCAAACATGGGCGCATCCACCTGTTAACACAGCCAGGTCACAGAGGGCAAAGACAGCAGGGTGAGGGCTCAGCTCCTTGATAGGTGTGTGTCTTAAAGCGCCACAGTTAAATGCCAACAGTAATAAAGTTGCCTGAAAATAGCATCTTGGACTTTTTGTCCTTTGTTCCAGTTTTGGCTCTCATTGCTTTGTGTAATGTGTCTTTTACTTAACCATTTAGCCCTGAAATACACTTATAATGAATGACGTTACTAGCAGTGGACTCTCCAAAGCATGCCCAGACCGGTCACTGCTCAGGGGTTTTATAGTACTTGGCTCAAACTGAGAATTTTTCAGCCTGTCTCCAGTTGTCAGATTTTTAATTGGGGAAGTCCGACCACCTACGTAAATTTATCTTATGCGTGTGCATGCAGCCGACCGACCATCGTGTTTATGTAGTGGTAATTGGTGGACAGGTGGGATGGAGGCCTGTTGTTTTGCTTAACCTTCTCTGTGGTAATTCAGAACCCGGCTAACTAGACCTTGCTTAACCCCCTGACTTTAGCCCCAATCAACACATGGATATTAGGCACCATGTAACCCCTGCCTTTGTGTATCTGAGAACTGGTTTGTGGTAAAAACCTGTCAAAATATCCCACTCTCATTTCTGTTCGGCGACAGCAACAAGACCTCTACAGTAATTTCCAGAAATCTGTCCAAATTGCTTAAGTCTTAAATTATCTATAATTGGCTCCTGCGTTGGGTTACTGGGGGTAGCCTCCAATCATGTGGTGGGAAACAGAAAGGGCTCTAGTCACTTCCAGCTGGTTAATGATGGCCAAACGGGTGCTTACCAACATCACGCCAGTTGCCAAAGGTTACCACGGATGAATATTAGCTCCATGTGAGGTTTATTTTACTAAATGGCACAGGCACTTATGTGTGGCAAGCCGCTCTCAATGACTATGAATGATTTCACTTCTGGTACAATGCTGACTTGTCTGACTTGTCAATTTCTCTTTTACGACAGCTTTCCACATCATTTTACTTCTATGAATCAACCCGTTTCTTTGTTTGGGATCCAGGTTGATTTCTGCTTTGCAATTGAAGATTCACCAAAGTGGATGTTCTCAATATTTTTTCCTAAGTGAACCCCCACAGCTAGCAGTCAGCCTATGCTATGTCAGTATTATCTTTTTAGTACCTGACTCACCTGTAACCTGAACTCTCTAAATAGCAATGATAACAGGCTTCTCTGCATGGGGTCACACTGCATTAGGGGTCAGGGTGAAACAGACTGTGTCTTTGTGCTTTGCCAATGAAGTTTAGGACCTGGGCTAATCAGGGGGGCGAAAGCGTACACCACTCCAAATCAGCTCCAGCCAGGCCAGCTGAATTTATCTCAAACTTATTAACTTTGCTCAGGGCTCAAATTGAAACCAGCTCAGGTGCTCATGGTCCAGAGGTGCCGAGTGTGAGAAGTGACAGTATGATTTACAGGGGGGACCATGCTGCAGATGCTGCAGAGCGAAGGACTAGTTGGGAGGGAGGGAGGGGTGAAGTGAAGCGTTCTCATCACACAGGAAACCTGTAACTCTGAAGAGTGATTGCTCTGTTGGTTTCAAAGTGACAGAAAAACCTACAGGACTGCACATGTTAGCTCATGATGAGAACATCACTATCAGGATCACGAGCCTGTAGGAGTGCTGGTGTCAAACTCTGCACATGATTGGACTGGTGGAAAGCAGAGTGGCCATGTGGATAAAGAGAGAGACAGACAAGTTGCCTGCAAATATTTTATGTTGTTATTTTACATTTCTGCAAACCACAGATATATTTATTTATTTATTTTTTGTCCAGTGACGAAGGCATGTGATGTGAAAAACCATAAAGGTAGACTGACAGGTGGGCTGGAGGAGGGGTGGATGACTCAAACCAACCCAGGACTACAAACCAGGAGAGCAGTTTGCACTGTTGGTGGAAGGTTTGTCTGGAATTGGTGTTTTAAAGCCCAACCCTGTTCTTTTAACCCTCTGGAGTCCATCTATTTATTGAAAATACATGTTTTATATACAGTAATAACTTTATTTATATATGATATGTAGACAAGCTGAGAAAGCCAGTTGACAGTGCAATCATAGGAGTTTTCACAGTGTGCCATTTATGTTTCTATTTTTAAACTGTGAATTTTATTTCTACAATGAAAACTATTACTATTTTTAATTTACATGTAAATAGACTGTTTTGTATATTTATTTTTCTGCTGTTTTTGTGTGTTTATAAATGGTTAAAAAAAAGGTACATTTCCATAGACACCTGTATCTTTTGTTTGTATTTTGGGTTCCTGGCAGCTTTATACTTTGTTAATTAAAATAAAATGAAAAATCTGACTGATAGCCAAGTTTGTGTGGAGAAAAAGGAGCCATGCATGTGATGTAAGGACAGACTGAAAGATGCTAAACAGAGACAGAAACGAATGCATAGGAAGTTGACAAATTTGAACCAAAATCTCCTGGATTTTAGAGGTTTAACCAAACCTTAATCAAGTAGTTTCAAGTTGCTGGACCATAGTGATTGTCACATATTCAAAACAATGATCTGCATGTGTCATAATGAGAACAGGTTGCAGCAGTTCAGAAATATTCACATTCAACATATTTGTGGTTCCAAAATGTTCACATTCAATGTATTATCATTTATTCTAATTCTGGTCCTCATACTCACCACTGTGTGTTGTACAGGTTAGTCAACTGGCCCTCACTAAGTTTACACAGAAAACTCTATTTGCACATTTTCATCTACAAGGCCATACTGGGTCTCCTCCCGTCTTACTTATGTAACCTCCTGACACAGATCAACAGCAATACTCGGGTTCATTCCTCTAAATGGATCACCTACCATGTTCCAAGAGTCCTCACTGCAAACTGTGTTACATTTTACAAACCTAGTATCCCTGGGAAAATCTAAAGCAATTAAACGGTCCATGTTACTGAAAAGTGCACTTGTTTTCCTGAGTTGGATTCAGCACCTTTCTGTATGTATAATGTGTGTTGCCTATTTTTCTTTTCTGCTGTTTTTACTATATGTTCGCATATTTTGTCACTGTCATTTTAATCTGTAACTGGCAACCAATTTTGGCCAGGTCTCCCTCGAAAAAGAGATTTCAATCTCAAGGGACTTCCTGGTAAAATAAAGGTAAAATAAAAAATAAAAATCTAATTCTAGCAGCTGGGTTGAGAGAGCTAACATGCACGTTTATTGTACTTTTCTTACCTTATTTTATTGAGAAAATACAGAAAAACATTTTTCCTGGTGACCTTTTTCTCACAGCTCACTGGCTGTTATAAACTGAACTGAAATATTGATTTCAACCAAAAAACAAGTTGTGCCACCTTAACTTTTCTCTATGGGATTCTATCAAATGTTCACTAATGATCAAGCACAGTGGCCTTCAAAACTCACCTCACATTACATTTTTCACCTCTCACATAAATTCCAAGGACAAGTTTTAGCGAAAAACAGAAATTGTATTGTTTCTTTTTCCTTTAGTCTTAATAATGGACAAAGTGCACAGTGTGTGTTTCTCTCTTAAGGTGCAGATGGCACATTTTCTCCACTGGCACATAAAGTTCACTGGCTGGCAATACTTTTTTATTGTTCCTGACCTAGGCTTCACAAGGGAGTCTCAAAACATATAAATCCTCAGTGATCTTCTCCGGTGTCCTGTCAGTGTCTTCCTATTTTTAGCTTTGAATCTCCGAATGTTTAGGATGAGCCCACAGATGGCCTTAAAAGAAACCGCTTGTTGTTGATCTTATAGCAGCTCAGTCAGATAGAGGATGTGTGCGTGGTTCTGTGGGAGCATGCCTGTGTGCATGCTCATCCCTCCCCTCTTCCTGGGCTTTGTTAGGCCAGGTGTGCCTATTCTCAGTGCAGTGCCCGGGGAGCCGTGAGAACGCAATCGCCGGCCCTTCTCTCCCTCCTCTATCTGATTTATTTCAGCCTCTATGGCATTTTAGCAAACAAAAGTGCCGCTCAATATTGATCTGGATCTCTCCCATTTCCCCGCTCTGCTCCCTTTGTTTTGCTCAGGTCTAGGGTGGCTGCTTTAAATCAGGCCCTCTTGACGTTTGCTTAATGTCTAATTAGCCATGGGTGGGCATGGCCTTTGATTATAGGAAGTGCCTGGAGGTGGGGCTGCAAAGACGACTGAATTTTGACAAAACACCCTAGACTGATCAATCATTGCCTGACACATTGTTTTGTCCTTAATTTCAGAGTGCTTGGTTTAGGGATATGTCCTCTTGGTCACCTTATTCTGAGTTCAAACGATGTGGTTTCCTCTCACCAGCCAATTTGCCACTTTTCCTGGGCCCTGATGCGCGAATCTAGATCCACTTACATTGACTCCAGGGTGCACCGCGGTCCACTCATCAATCTAGGGTGCACTGAGTTGATACAGCTAGCTAAACTTTATTGTTAGTGTTGCAATTGTTTTTAATTAATATAATTTTCACAAACAAAACCTTCAATGATGCGTCTCACTGCACGAACATCTTTGTCTGCAAATATTCCGGAGGGAAAAAAAGATCGTTTAAAAGTTTGGTAAAATGTTTTTACAGATATGCCAAAAAATTTTTTTTTTTTTCTAATGTTTTATGGTCTTTAAAAGGGGCCTTCATGGGTTTTGTATTGCTAAGAGGTCTTGGATACGGAGCCTTAAAAATAAAGCTTTCTCACTCACTCTTTCAGCCTTCAAGGCTTCCTCCTCTATCCTAAACACTGGCCAGATGGCCGGAAAGTTGACTTTATTTAAATCTGGTAATTCCGGCTCTTTTCCTACCCCCCCACAACGCCCTGCTCCCACCCCACCACCACTCCTCCGCCTCTCTATCTTCTCTCTGAAGATCACGGCAGTGGTGTGCCAGCGGGTAACAGCCTCAGCTTAGAGCGGACATGTGAGAATGACACAGTGATGACATACTCCTGCAGAAGGGATTAGAGAGTCACAGAGAGAAGTGAAAGAAGTGAAACATTGAAAAGAAAAACTGATTTAGTCATGATGTCGTGACTAACTAAACAGCATCTTTGAAACAATGTAAAGCATCTGAAACAGAAGCAAAGTTTGTATTTATTATATGTACACATAGCGACCTTTTTAAACTGATCTGATACGTTGTATACTTTCCTCCTGTGTCTGTTTCACATCATTACTGCACCTGCCTCTTCTTATCATCCCACCTGCAGCCCACACTTCAGTGGGTAACTTTCATCTTGCCATCCTCCTTCGATAGAGACCCCACACTGACAGAGTAATGTCCCTTATTAAAGCCCTCATTTTAAAAAAGGGTCATGGGTCAACCAGCAGGCCACAGAACATCAGGCTGTCATTAAGGCTAATTGTTGGTTTGTGATCTTCCTCTGAAAAAATACTGTTTGGTATTTTGCATTCCTTTTTTACATTTTTTAAAAATTTTTATTACATATTCAACACCTGTAACTTTTAAATTGTTGTTACAGGAATGCTCGAGGAGATCAGGTCTGCTATGTGAAGTGGAAAGCCTGAATTTACAACAAAACCTCTGACATCACTGCTGTGTGCCATGAGACCCCGTTGTGCTCCACATCTATCCCAGTTCTTCCCGTGTCACCCTTTCAATACTCCCCACCTTAGCAGGATTGTCTTTTAAGCGACCCCTTTTCTGAAAAGAGAGTAGCCCACTTCAGTAGTCCTCCACTGTGTGGCCATCTGAGAAGGAAACTGAATATAAATCCCTAACAATGGGCAGGGTGCTGGGGGAATAGGCCGAAACGGCCATTTAGCAGGTGCACCTTCGTGGCCTCCACACAGTTCCCACACATATCACCGAGACCGGTGGCCTGCCCTAGAGAGTACCCCTGAATCACCATCCAAGATCAAGTAGCGATCAATTAATGGGAGAACAAGGCGTCCGCTGGGGGGATGTCCAGTGTCCCACCCTCCCCTGCTTTGACTCATAGAAGTGCCCATTTGCAACTCTATCTGTGTGGCTGCTCCATGTCAATGCGTGTGGGGCTGGGGGGACGGAGATATTATCGGGGTGACTGTGAGAACCGACACTGGCATTTTCACTGGGCCGACCTTTGTTTGCGTGAGTGAGGGCCGGTTGGCGGTGCTGTGATGAGGTCACCTGGCACAGCAGCAGGGGGTCCCATAACTATTGTTCACCTGAGACACAGGGATGAGAACTGGGGTGGGGTGACAAAACAACATGGTCTCACAGGAATCCGTGAAATAGCCACGGATTTGCTTAACTCAAAATCCGTGGAATAGCCACGGAATCACTCAAATTTCCGTGAAACTGACACGGATTTCGCTACAATGCAAGTTAATGACAGTCATATCCCGTGGCTATTCCAACATACAAAGTGATTATGTACATTCACTGAGTGAATATTTAGAAAATAAAACATATATTTCTCGCTAGAAATGTGATCAAAATCCAAGTCAAAATATTGATTTTTTCACAAAAAATTTGAGAACTGTCCGCCATGTTTTTTGTTCTGACCGCCGGGACCTTAAAAGTCACGTGACTTGGAATAAACCAATAGGAAAAAATATCAACTTGCATTGTAGTGAAATCCGTGGCTATTTCACGGATTCCTGTGAGACCAGGTTCGACAAACAGACTGCAGCTTTCTGAGTGCACATTAGACAGGTGACTTCATGAAGGTTTTCATCCAGACTACATGGGAAATAATTAATATTTTCCTCTTACATAACATCAGTCCAGCGTACGCAGCCAACTATTCAGACTTCAGGTCGTATTTGACATTCCTTTCCTATCTGTTCAAAAGAAAAACATGTTTGCTCATGGCTAACTGCTAGTGATATGCCAGCATTGATCAGTGAGTGTGACTCTGCTAATTGCATTCTTGTCCATAAGCAAACAGACTTAATCCTGGCCACTGATAAAGCCATGAAGGCAAATCAGTAAAAACGGTTAAATTAATGCCTCAGTGATATATTTAACAACCAATAAATCATGGGACTTGATTATTAGATACAGTGTGCCTGCTTATTCCAAAAATATTCTCTTCCTGTCTTAAAGTATTGCATGGTCCATACCTGTCGGTTTTGCAGTTTGCTCTCAGAACACATGCTGACAAGTTTGTGTCCATATTGTGGGTTTCCTTTATAAGGCTGGGAATGTGGTAAAAGGGTATTCATAGCTTTTCCAACTCAGGCAGCTCCCCAGTGGCAGTATAGCCACCTCTGAAAGCCCCAGCAGTGAATAAAGCTGTAAGTTATAAACAGCCTTATATAACTTCACACCCTCGAATATGATTGGAACATTTTCTTTACCTTTAGGTAACCAGTGAGCCTCATTAATGCAATGATTGATGGCTAAACTGTTCTCTGAAGGATACTTTTTTTAGACGGGGAGTAAAATCACAGTGATTAAGACCATGTAGAAAAATATAAGGATACATAACACACATAATGTATGTTCTGTAAGGATTTGTGGCTAATTTTATTATCTAACAGCACCACATATATCTCGGCATTCACCGCAAGGTGAGGCGCCCATTCATACAATTTGAATTTTCCTCTTCACCCAGCTGATTAAATGGATCCTTTCTTTTCAGTGCTCTGTGTTCTCCTTTCTCTTCACCAGCAGCAGACCATGGAGTGATGGACAACTAACCTGCAATTACTGTGACCAGACAACCCCAACAAACTAGCCTGTAATCACTACTATCAACTAAAGCGGGAAGGAGGAAACCAGTTCTGAGAGGAACCCGGTCCCCAACCCCCCCCCACCCTCTTTGCCCGCCACCCCCTAAGACCAAAGGAGGATTGGGAAAGAAATCCTGCATCAGTAAACAAGGGAGGTCTTCAGGTCTTTAGGGGGCTTCCCTGTTTTCCATAGAATCAAATTATGTTAGGAGCTCACGCAAGCGCTGCCACTGGCTGTTATGACAGCAAGGTAGATACTCTCTCAAAACACCTGTGACACTGAGGCCAAACACAACCTCTTAACCTGAGGTCACGTCCACCATACCACATCGAAACTGTGACACAAGATAAGCCTTTTTTAATGACACCTAATGTGTAATTTTATGCCGTGAAGTATCCCTCAATCAAAACAAGAAGAAAAGATGGAGTAACTTTGTCTTCACCACCATCTCCCTCATTGCAGTCAGTTTTTTTCCAGTTAGGATTCTTTCAATGTTTAGGTAACACTTTACAATATCCATCTAAGTGATGTTTATAGATGGTTTATAGAGCAATTATTAATCATTTACAAAATTCTATACATATTTAATCTTTAAATGTTTTCAAACAATTTCTTAAAGGTATAAGAATCATTTTGAAATCATTTACATACTTAATATGGTGTTAAAAATGTTATAATGAGTGCAAAACTATTAATAAACTAAGAATAATAATGTAATTGTTTGTTTATGGTAAAGAAACTATCAACTTACATTAATATACCTTCTATTTGGCATTTATAAATTATAGTTCAACATTAATACATTTTCTATTTACCATTCTAAATGGCCTATATACTGTTTATAAATGATGATTAAACATTAATCTGTTAACCATTTATAAATGATGGTTATTGTAAAGTGTTACCAATGTTTATAATTCAGGAGGTTTATCGAGGTGATACATCTGCAGTGGTCTCCTTCTCTCCAAAACAATCAGACCAGGTGATTAAGACTGGTAAAAACTTGGGAACCATTGCATTCCTTTTTACAGAAGCTATAACTCTTAATTTGTCCCTGGAAGATGAGGACTGTCTGCCCTTTCATTTATTTTATGTATGTGCTCTTTGTTTACCTGTCTCCTGTCGTCTTTTTATTTATTAACTTATTTTAATGGAAAAATAGAAATATATAGTGCATCGCTCTCTGTTAGTTTGGGGTGGGACTTTTTGTTTTGTTTTGTTCTTATAAAATCGAAAAATAAAAAATAAAAAGACTATAAAAAAAGACTGGTAAAAACCACTAATAAAGCAGTTTCATATTAAACATGTTCCTATGATACTGTTTTCCAAACAAAAGACATCCCAGGATCCCTCTGTATCCTAGGATGGCAAAGACATAACTCATCCGATTTGGTCTCTGTGAATCATGACTTTGCCATCCTAGGAAGGAATCCTAGGCCATCCCAGTGTTTCTCTGATGCTGTTTGTTGGATCCAGAACATCTTGTAAGGGCTGATGTCCAATCACTTAAATCTTTCATACTTAATTTAAAATGATTTTTTTAATGATTAAAACTCATTAAAAATCTAATTTGTGAACCACTTCGTTGACAGGCAACCAAAAAAAGTTACATATTATACCTTCATATAATCATTAAAATCATTAACTCAATCAGATAATAGCCCTGGTGAATGCTATTCAAGTGCACTGAACTTCCCTTAAAATCTAATTTGGTGCACATCAGATTTGAGATATTTTAGAAAAGTTACATTATGTGTATTTACAGAACACCACACATGCCATTACTTGTGTGTAGTGCACAAAGTATCAATCCAGGGATAGATCTTTACAGTTATATGCCTAATATATTTAGCTTACTGTTTTTCTTTGGGGAGCAAACTTGATTTCTCGGTTCATTTAAATTTATAAGAGTCCAGCAAATGGAATATACATATATGTACTTTTTTGGAAAGGGCAGTTTTATGGCAACAAAAACAGAACCTGTGGTCTCAACAGTCCAGGTTTGATGCAAACGCCTGTGGAACCTTTTATGCAACCTGGCGTCCAGGAGATTTATAAAAATATTTTGCTTTCCACCCTTTTGAGCCTTTTAGCCCTTGCTAAAGGAAAGTGCTAGCTCCAGAAAACCACACAGAAGAACGAAAAATCCACAGGGTCAAATGTCCTGAGTGGGCCATTTGCCAGGTATGTTCCACAAGCAGGATGCTCACACACAGACTGGCTCCAGCCTCCCGATCCTGCAGAAACATATGAAAACAGAAACAAATCCCACCACGAGGGCCAGCACCAGTGGTCCATGAGAATATAAGAGGCTGTTTTAGTGCAGGAACACCATAGATCGCACAAGAAGATTAGCCTCTGTGCTGCAGGGCCTCGTGTAAATCTCCTTCTAATTGGCAAGGGAATTTGATTTGACTCATGCACTGTGAGAGGCCAGCGCTCATTATTGCTGCCCAGTTAATGCATAAACAGAGGTCTCAGCAGGTCCCCACTAAGTGGTACCAATGATCAGATAGCAGCCTCTGGGTCTGAGAGGCTGCCTTTACAGAAGTTAATTGTTCTTATTGCAATGAGCTCAATCCGTCAACTTTTAGAAACTCTAATTTTATGCTAAATGAGTTTTTTCTGTCACAGTTAATTTCCCTAAAAAGCACTATATTTAAATGTGGCTCAATGCTAGTGAGTGTGCTCATGCGTATATATAACATTAGTCATGAGTTGATGATACTGATGTGGTAATAGATTATGAAAGCGGTTTTGAAATATTAAAATGTATTGTTTGCATTGGGTTTACAAAGGCATGAAGGAAGTCCATAAAAGGCATCGTTCAATGTGCTACACAATCATCTAAAAACTGTTTATAGAAAGTTTACAAACCAGTTATTAACCATGGACAATTTGTCTTTTACATCTATATATCTAATGCAGGGATGGGCAACTTAAATGCTGCTGGAGGGGGCCACAATTTTTCATGGACACTACCACAGGGCCACATATAGGACCGACACTTAACCAGATATGATGAAACTGCAATTTTAAATATGTTTACAGTGCAGTAACTTAACATATTTCATGCTCAAATGCTATATAACAGTATAAATAGGAATACAAAAGGTTGGAAGCAAATAAAAAATAACCACTTACTGTGATTTTTTTTCCAGTGCAAGAACAGCAGACCAACATTAATGCAAGAAGTAATTTTGTGCATTTTTACACAGCACTTTTAATATTTCATGCTCAAATGCATGTAGTTGTACTGAGGACCACTTCAAGTGAGGGTGCGGGCCGTATGCGGCCCCCGGGCCTCCAGTTGCCCATCCCTGATCTAATGTTTATAGATGTTTTATAAAACAACTTAAATAAGGCTTACAAATATTAAGTAACCAGTGAGAAAATAATTCATATAGTAGCCTATATAAATAGGTATATATAAAATGTATCTATTATTATATATTACCAATAATTAGTAAAGATTTTTAAATACATTAATTGTTGTTCACAGTAAAATAACTGTCAATTAACTTTCACTGAACCATTTAATAAATGATAGTTGCTATAAAGTGTTACCATTATACTTTCTGCATGATACGATTGAGAATTTTAGACAATATTGTTATCACGATGTGGATGTAAAAACTTCCTTCCAGTCTCAAGAGTGTTAGAAAGAGTGTTATCAGCAGGATGAGTGGGAGTGCTTTTGTTCCTGTCCGTCCACCTGCAGTGGACAAAACAGGTCCCTCAGCGCTCTCAGTGTGATTACGGGCACTCGAAAAGAACAAGAGTTAAGATTGGTTACTAATTTGACAAAATTGAGGCCAATAAGTAGCATGACCCAGCAGGGTTTGGCCCTCTGGTTAGCAGCCGTCATGCTGGGTCTGCCCACAGGCAACCGAAAGGGTCAAAAGGGAAGACGTGGCTGCTCCTGGAGACTGTAGCGGAGCCAACCACCCACCTTTGGACTCCGTGGGGTGGAGGGACAAGGGTACAATAATCCAGGATCCATTAAAGTGTGACTGATGCCATTCTTTTTGGGTTTTATGACTAGATATCTTGCCTATGGCAGCCTGGGGATAGCTGGCTTATAATGTGGGACAGACAGACCCACAGCAGGCTGCTAGCGATCCAGATCCTGCCCCTCAGACACTGACCTCACAGTGGAATGTGCTCTGCTGCCAAATTAATTTTTCCATTTCACTAATGGGTGATCTCAGTTTATACCAATAACTTATTTAATATGACAGCTTGTCAGGACAGCAAATGAAAGTCAAACTTGGAAGCTCAATCAAATATCGACACACCCTGCTGAGAGCTGAAAGGTATCTGTTATGTGTTTATTTTGTGCGTGTGGGTGCGTGTGTGTTGCATTCCTTAATACATTATCTGGAATTAACTGTTCCTAAGTACCATGTAGACCATAACAACATGCAATTTATTTTAATAGTGTAAACAAACAGGATTTGCTGGAGCTGCTGCTTGTGGTATGAACAGCTCAGGATTAAATCTGTAACTAACAGTGGGTGGTATATCCTAGCTTTCATCACCGGCCAATATTCTATGTCTGGCCCCAGATTTGGCCTAAGATGAGGGGTGACAGGAATCAGGATAAGACTTGCTGAACACTAGAATGAGGACAAGGTCCTTAAGCCCAAGGACCTCTTGGAAACCAAACCCTGGATCTCTTTTTGTGAGAAGAAGACTTTGAATTTGAATTGCCTAAGCTAAGTGGTTGGAAATATAGATATGTATCAAATAGTTGAAATAGCCATTGTGACATCACACATCAGTTTGTGGGCCACCATTTTCAAGCAAAGGGGGGATCTTGGAAGAAAGATGCTAAGTTATTAGGTAGTGCTAGTTAGCTAATTTGGTTAGCAAGGTGCATCTGTTTTAATAGAGCAAAGGGTTAAAGTTTGAAGATAAAAACACACGGTGTGTGATGGTATCAATCATAAGGTAGCCAGGCCCTAAAAACCCATCATCTATTTTACTCCAAAAAGGAAGCATAATCTACTAAATGAGCACCATGCTGTATTAAAGAGGACTTTAAACTAGCCATTTTAACCATAAACCCATTGCTTTCTCGCAGACTAATCTGACTTCTTTTTGCAATCAGTAGAGTCGCCCTCTGCTGGCCATTACAAAGAATACTTTTTTGGCGGGGACCCGGAGAATACTACTAGGTTGTAAATAAAGCTATATCAAACCCTGAAATGATTTGGAAGAAGTCACTATTTCTATATACCTTTTGGTATTTTTCATAATTAAGAGAGTTGCCATTATTTATTTATTCTAAATATGACTTATCAGAGCAAAACTATTGTGAACTAATACTATAAATCTTTGCCTCACCAAGCAGTATTAACTTTTATAGCACAATGAAATCCCTTGAATAATGCAACACTAAATTGGCCGCCTATTATTTCGTAACGTCTTTACTTTTATGAGAATTCCTCCCAGCAGGATCACAACTCAGGGAGCTGCTTAAGCAGCTATATGGTCTCATCCTTGTAAGCTCTGATCAAGGGGTTTCTCTCCACAAATCCTGTTAAAGCCGAGCTATGCTGAGAAGCCCCAGATGATCATTTCAAGCCCCGAGGAAGCCGACAGGTCTGCTCTGTCCCCAGACGGTCAGCAGAAGTGTCTCTTTAATGGTTAATGTCCCCACCTGTGGTGTCCCTGCGTGAGCCAATTGCTCAGGTCCTGGTCATACTGAGTGGTTGGCTGGTGGGAAGAGCTGCTCCAGGCTATGGCTGCTGCAAGGGTTGTGATGCCTTTTACCAGAGGTGTGACTCCCCACTGATCCAAGGCTAACTGGCTTTAAACTGTAAAGCAAAACCACAAATGGATTGAATATGCATCACATGAAAGTCAGCCACACTGGTGATTTACAGCTCTCATGTGTTGCTACCATAGATAACAGAGTATGAGTTGGACTGTGGAAGAGAGACCTCCGTGGTGGAGATAGTTCAGATACTTGCAGGAGTAACTCTGATCAAATCACATTAGGCATTGACCCTCCTGACCCCAGACTCTGGGAGACTGAGCTGTAACCAAGGGAACTGATGCAATGATGAGAACCTGAGGGGGACCCGGCCTGAGAGCTGAAGCCACTGGTGTAGATAATGCTAATGAACAATCATGCAGTGAAACAAAATGGCTTAATTGTACTGGATTCATCTCGTGCTGAGCCACAAAGGCTAGGGGGAGGTTACGCTTCCAAACGTAGATTATTGTAATCCTCCAGTAATTACTGAGCCACATCTTCTCATGGGAGCATGGGGCACATGAGAGGAGTGGACTCCGTGTTTTTATTTGTTATGGCAGGCACTGATGACAAACTGCTGCATCCAAAAGCTCCCCAAAAGGCTGCACAAAACACATTTCGTGTGACTCAGACAATGCATATTTATGTGGTCCACACAGAGCCTGCTGAGGAGATAGGCAACTGTGAGAGTTCAATGAAGCTGAAAGAACTGACTGCTTTATGTTGTATTTTGGAAAGTTCGAGCTATAATGTGTTTTTATAATGCTTGCCCATGCCACAATGGCCTTCGTTTTAGGCCTTTTCAATGTCTTGAAAATGTTACGCTTCTATTCTCCCTCTGAAGCCACAGAAAGCGCTCTTGGCCAGGCCTGCCCTTTCTGGCTTTTGACAGGAAGCTCATGATTTTAAATGTACGGCTCATGCATAATGAATGAGACTGCACAGGATGTGAGGGCAGTGCATCCAGAGAGCACCTGGGCCAAACAAAGATGCCCTTTCTGCCATGGGATTTGTGCCCTGGTACCCGCTGTCACCAGCGCCCGGCTCGCACCCAGCTGCGAAGCATTCAAGCTCACCACGCACATTCATCTCATCAAAGTTGACTCCAAAAAGTGACACTGTCCACTCAGACATAAAGAGCTCTTTATGGGGTTATTAATGATCGGGTGAAAGCTGTGGACAAATGTTTTGGGAACAAGTTTCTTACTGTGGCTGAGCGTCGCTTTGTTTCAATCCATGCCAGTTTAGTCGGGGGTGCATTCCAGCGAGCGGTCTTGTGGGCGCTGAATATGTCAGAGGTTAGGAAGCACATCCGATTGTCACAGTGTTGCAGTATGTTGTAGTATCGGTTTGTCTCTGTTTCAAAAGTCATCGCCCAAACTTATCTCAACAACTGCAGAGTTGCAAGAACAAGGAATACCTTGTAATTATTCAGGCGGCT
Organism: Centropristis striata; assembly: GCF_030273125.1. NCBI lineage: Eukaryota > Metazoa > Chordata > Actinopteri > Perciformes > Serranidae > Centropristis > Centropristis striata. The sequence goes on along the minus strand of NC_081529.1, from coordinate 30,044,654 downwards.
GACCTTTAGTGACAAGTGATCATCAAAATGAGTTTTGGAGTTGACCCCTGCACATAACACAATCTTGTCTGGTCCTGTTCTGTTCTGTAGACAATGCCAATGAGCCTGAAAGGAATAATTAGCATCGTCTGGGCTTTCATTTCGCCTCAGACTAAACAGATGATAAATGATTAATATATGCATCCCGCAAGACAAAAAAACAAAAAAGCCTTGGTAGCTACAAACAACCCCACACAACAACAATTTATTTGTGAGCATGTGCGTGCGTGTGTGTGTATGTGCCGACCCAGCCGACTTGGCATAGAATGACCCAGTGGCATTGTTGCAGTGTTTGCAGCCTCAAGCATGGTAAGATTTATGCCGATGGGGGTGTGTTGGAATCCAGGCTCTCTCATCCAGCCCAGCTGCATAGAGAACAAAACCAAAGGCCCAGCTGCAGATATTAGCATGGGCAGTCTCTCTCTCCCTCTCTCTCTCTCTTTCCCTCTCTCTCCCTCTCTCTCTCTCCCTCTCTTCCAGTCCATGTGCCCCCATCCCACAACTCTGTCACATGCCCATAGGGCTTTTGTGCCTCACTCTGTTGTTATGGTAATGACTCAGCCCACAAGAGAGAAGAAAAAGGAGAGATGTTAAAAGTTGATTGCAGACAAAATTGAAAGAGAGAAAACCAATAGGAAACAAAGAGGGGACAAGATATAAAAGAATTCTTAATTAATTATTGAGTTCCGCTTAGAAAGTCAAGTCAGTGTTGCAGAACAAAAGCACTAGCACACTAGCATTAACACACACACACACACACACGGCCCCCAATGAAATGCAAACAGCCCTCTCTTGCTGTATGACTTACATGAAGACAAGCTGGACCTCTTTTAAGTATAAATAAATTGGAAAAAGTTATGCAATTGTGCAGGACGCTCGATTTCTTTTATTTCTCTGCAGAGCTCCTACCTGACTGGGCTCTGTGGACTTATAGCAAAGATTACATGTGACACTGACCATATGGCATCAGTTACCAGAGAAAAAGCAAAGAGAACCCAAACAAAAATGTATCACATTTTCTTTTCTTTTTTTCCAGAGTTTTGTCAGCTGTGACAAAGTCCAGTATGTAGCAGTAAAACACAGAATGTGTAACAGGAGCTGAGAAGTTTAGTATCAATTTAGCAAAACTGCCAAAGTAGTGCAAAGTAAATGCCGCTATTATTATCATTCCCACCTTTTCACTGTGTTTTTGTCTAGCCTCAAAGACCATGATTCCACTGGTGCTTTACATGGTGAGACCTGCCACAGACTTGGCATGCTGGTGTGCATGTTTGAGGGTAACAGGCAAGGTCTCCTTCGGGTCTGGAAGCTCTCATTGCCGTTCCCCACGCTCTGTGGTCTAACACATAATGCTCGCTTTGCTGGAGAGCAGGTAACTAAGATCTCTCTGCGTACAGAATAACCCAAATTCGTCTTTTTAGGCACTTGTAATGCTTTCTTCTGGCAGCAGAAGCAACGTAGTGCTACCATCCTAACCAAGCATTGGTTTAAACTCGACTCTGTCTTCACCACACACACCCAAACACACAGTTACTGCTTTTTCCACTGCCCAATCACCCGCTGCTAGTTGGCAGGTTGGACAACTCACTTGTGCCACTGCAGCACTGCTGTGTTATAACGATCAGACAGATGGCTGTATGAAAGGGGTCTCCCTCTGTGTGGCCTAAAAAATCCTGGCAACTGACAACGACAAGATGCCATGATGGTGAAGGGACTGTTTTCAGTCTCCTGACCTCACTTATAGTAAATGTATGCAAAGTGTCAGACAAATGTGATGTATACGCACCTTTGCCCAGACATGAGTAAAGATTTCCCATTTGTTCTGTCTGACCTTTTCACCAGACTGAGTGCATTTGAATGCATGTTCACAGTCCTGAAAACATATTCACATGAGCATGCTATACTGTATATGGCACAAGCACATAAACACACTCATGCACACATGCTGTAAGAACAGAAGAAAACTTTCCCATAATGTTTCGGTCACTTAAGTGTTTTGACAGTGAGTGTTATTTTTTTTTTCTCCATCCAGTTTCTACCTGTTTTCTTTCTTTCTTTCTTTCTTGCTTTCTTTCTTGCTTTCTTTCTTGCTTTCTTTCTTTCTCATCTTCTCTGATATGGGAATTTCCACACACTTTCCTGCATTAATTAACACAGTAAATAAACATGTTCTGACACTTTTTTTAGCTTACCGCTTCGCCTTAATGTACAGTAGTCAGACATTTTAAGCAACACAATTAGATTAAGCAATTACATGTGTCACTCACTGACTGTTTATTGACCTTAGATAGGCCACAAGGATAGGGAGAAATCCATGTTTTAAAAGCATACCTTTGCTAAATTCAATCCATGTTCTAATTCAGAGGTATTTATCTGTTGGCGTCAGCCGGGGACACTTAAGTCTTGTGGGGCAACGTTTGTCAAAATAAATTTTCCCATGCATGGCTAGTGGAGAGTGACAAGTGTGTATTTAATAAACCCTGATTTGTTTACCGGCTGAGCACTTAAGACCATAGGCTCCCTGAGTAATGACAGCTTGGACAACAGTCAAATGCATGTTGGGATGCAATGTTACTCTCAGTGTGTGTACACTGGAGTAATGAGACAGTCTTGAACCTTCATTATATTCTGTGCAGGTTTTGGACGTGGCGGTGACTCCCGAGGTACTTCAGCAATCAATTATATATACATCAAGCTGAGGCAAGACCGAGCATATTTTGAGTAGTGCTAGAGGTTACGATGTTGGTTTCATATTCACAGTTTCTTCCCCTGTCCGTTTGTTTCACAGAGATACCATTCTGACTTTAGACTTCGCACTGTTGTTGTTCTTTAGACTCTCAGGCCATAGCAGAGATCTCTTTAAGTGGTACGAGTGCTGATAAGAGAACATGCCATACAAGCGTCACATCATTGATACCCCTGTAAAAATGCAGATCTATTCTGATTGATGAATATTACATGTATCGGTAACACTTTATATTAAGGTCCTTGTAAAAACCATTAATTAACAAGTAATAAGGCCCTTGTAAGTCCTTACAAGATGCTTATTAACATTATTGTGTGTTTATAAGCTTATATAAGTGTTAATAACAGCATTGCAAACACCCATGACCCACCCATTATGTCTTTGCCATGCCTTTATTAATCTTATTTTTTTTGCTTATTGATATTAAAATATACTTTTTTGCTCATCTATTATAAGTTAACTATAAGTTAACTATGCTTTTTGCAACTACCGGATCTAAAGCGAGAACAATGCCTTATTACTTGTTAATTAATGGTTATTAAGGACCTTATTATAAAGCGTTACCCATGTATCTTACAAATTGTCACTGTATTTTACGAGGACTACTGAATTGGTCTGTTTATTAAACTGAAGTTTTTCCAATTTGAAATGTTTTGTTTTTAATACACAGCATTTCTTCCTTTCTATCTGCTGTGCTTCAGTAGAGAGAGCTAGAGAATAAGACTTACAGGCTACCAATGGAGCTTAAAACTGTATTTTTTTCTTTATTTTATAGGAAATAATTTCACATTTTTGTCACTTTTTGCTATTGATTTAATTCTTTAGAACCGTTTTGAGGAAATTTGTATTATGCTTTAAACATAAACTGTATAAAATAAGTGGACACAGAGAACAGGTGTGAAAAGAAAAGCTGACACAGAAGTTATTTCAATTTGTATTATTTTTATTGACCAGCAGGGGGCGACTACACTGGATTCAATGAGAAAATGACCATAGTTCTCACTTGATTTATTCCCTCAGTAAACATTTCCCTAATGAGTTTATGGTCTTAATCGCTAGTTCTAAGCCTTCTTTAGTACAGGTCATTGTTCAATTTGTGATTTATGATCTCATTTGCTCAGTGATGCCTTTACATGGCAATGTGTGCAATTAAATAGCTGTGAACTTGTTTTTTGTTGTCTATGTTTCCATCTTAGAACTTTGACCCTTTCACAGTTTAAACCAGTTTAAACACCTTAAAATGTCTTGTTCAGAGTTTGGTTGTACTCAGAGTACTCAATGACTTTGCTGTTATTTTTATTCCAGTAAGTACATTTTGTTTTAAGCCTGTTAGCGTGAATGATGGATTCACCTTGCTAATCGAGCTAACCATCTAGCGCCAGCAGTCACTAATAACTTAGCTTAGCTTAGCTTAGCAAAATGGTAGTCCTCAAACTAATTGGTCATGAGTCAATGCCTGTGTCTACTTATTTTTTAAAGTATAGGATTCTAATGCAATGTAAAAACCTCATTAGAAAGTCCTAAAGAGCAGCCTTTGCTTGCCAGTCCACCAAAATGTACAGCCTCCTGGTGCATTGAGACATACATAGGCTATTGGCATGGTTTTATTGGCATTTTAAACAATAAACTAAACATCACAATCATGTGAAATTCCTTTCTTACCAATCATCATATTGCAAATGTAAATTATTCCAATCACCCACATTTTTGTAAATGTCAACTGCAGTACTTGCTTCCAGCACTTGAAATAAATTTCCAGCGTTGGCAAATACGAGACTTTCCAGAAAGCTCAGTTAAAGACAGATAATATTCAGCAGCATATGGAGGGCTGACACTTAGACTGCCCTTTCACTCAGGAGGACAGACAAACAGGAGGAGATTTACTGCTCTAATCAAAGTCCTGCCGGCTGCTGGAAATCGACCGTGAATGACGTCATCAACCTGTCCTCACACTGATGGTTTGATTTATAAAGCATGCACGGTGCTCGGGCAAGAAAAGGTGCTTTCACAGTCCGACACAGAATGTGAAGTGTGAAATTTGGACCTTGTGTTTTGTTTTTGTCTGGTTGTGCATCAGATGTGGTGATTCCCAGCTAAATCACCCTAGTCTTGGCTCTTTTTACCCTCAATAGGACACTCATTGAAATACTTGCATATTCCAAATTTCAACCCTAGAGAATATTGGAGGATATTACATACTGCGAGAATGTGTAAAAAAAGTTTGAGATTAAAGTGGCAAATCTACGTGAAAAAAATGTGCAGATTTCTGAGATTTAAAGTGGTGAATGTGGGAGAAAAAAGTTGTTTTTTTCCCACTTTTTTCTCGTAAATCTGCAATTTTTTTGCGCAAATTTGCCACTTTAACTCTCTTAAATCTGCAACTTTTTTCTTAAAAATATAACCTGAAGTTACCAAATATAGTTCTTTGCCTGATAAAAGGTTAAATTGTGTCCAGTGTTGTGCTTTAATGACACTGGGTACAGAGGTAAACCAGCGTATCAGCATCCTATTAATCGGCCCTTATTTTAATGAGAGCTGAAATAAGACGTGTTTCTTTTCTGTAACAGACCGAAAAACAGCTCATTAACTTGTACACACTGGATATTTGAACCACTTTTGGATAAAATTGCCAAGAGGTGTTTTAGTATTTATATGGTACTGATTCCACATTTGAGGTAAAGCAAGTAGGATGGTATGTACCTTGTATGTGGCGATGATGGTGTTTACATGGTATCTGTGCAACATCAAACAGGCTCTCCGAACACCTTTATCCCCTCTGAGCATACAGGAAGCCCAGTATACTCTGTTCTCAAGTCCCTGGGTGGAAGAAGACTAATTTACTTACTTGCTTTAGGATGATGGATGGATTGTGGTTAGTTTGCAAAAACAGTCATGCTTTGGGTTTTAATAAACAACTTAGACCCTGGAGGATATTCCAGAGAAATAGTTGAGAAGCCTTAGAAGAGATGAGGCCCCTTTTACTTGATGCAAGCACCTTCTTGGAATCCAAGACTTCCAAATTGATTTTAAAACTATCAGTGTGAAATTACAGGTTTGTTGGGTCCTAGATTCCACATCATAAAGTAAACTCTCACAAGGCATAAAATGCTCTCAAATTGAAAATGTGCTTTTCCAAACATTTGGAGCAGCATTCAAAGATGTCCTGAGGTGGTAATGAATGGAATGTAAATGGATAATGTTTTTATGGGACTGTAGTTGTGTTGGACTCAGAGCAAACCAAATACTGGCCAAGTTTTCCTGGCAGGAACCTTTTATTGGTATTCAATGATAATTAAAAACCCTGACTTATGCATAGGCGTACTTTGTCTTTTAGAGAGAAGCAAAGTCCAAGTGTAAATAAAGGGAAATTAATTAAATGTTAGGCAGTTTAGTGTGGCGCCATGGAAAGAGTACACAACTTCAAAACATGCCAAATTCTAGATGAATCAAGTCGGGGTGATCTGTCATATATTGTGTCGTTTTGACAGGACATATACAGTTTCAGTGACGTGGTTGAGAAATTGAGACAAATTGGGCAAAGTGCACAAAGTAAACACAGGAGAGTCTCAGGACATTTTTGGGTGTTTTTGTTTTGAAATCTGTACATTGCCAACTAGGTTGACTTGTATTTTGTGTAAACAAAGGGTTTCGTGTTAGTGCTCATTTGGAGTCCTGCTTTTAAAAGAGGAAGTCTTAGCAATGAAGCTAGCCAGCATGGTGCCTTTGCTCTTAGTACACCGCAGGTCATTTCAGCATGGATGGATTACTGAACAGCACTACCAGGGACATGCCCAGGGGCCCAGAGTGCAGGGCCCCAGGCCTTCACCTGCAAAATGTCACTCAAAGACACATGTACCAACCAGGAAGAGACTCGAAATGATCACAAAGAAACATTAAATGACTACAAAGATATGCAAAACAGCTGCAAAGAGACACAAGGCAACTATGGCAATGTGCAAAACAACCACAAAGAGTCTCAAAACAACTACAGGGACACTCAAAATGACCTCAAAGAGCCACAAAACAACTACAAAGGGAATCAAAGACTACAAAAGCGACAAAAAAAAAACACAAAAAAAAAAAAACTACTGGAAGGCCGTAATAATTAAAAAGTGATGAAAACAGCTGCAAAGAGACACAAGGCAACTACGACAATGTGCAAAACAACCACAAAGAGCCACAAAACAACTACAAACAATCTCAAAACAACTACGGGGACACTCAAAATGACCTCAAAGAGTAAAAAAACAACCAAAAAGAGTCTCAAAACAACTACAGGGACACTCAAAATGACCTCAAAGAGTCAAAAAACAACCAAAAAGAGTCTCAAAACAACTACAGGGACACTCAAAATTACCTCAGAGTCCAAAAACAACTACAAAGGGAAGCAAAAAGACTACAAAAAGTGACAAACAAACAAACAATAACTACCGAAAGGCCCAAATAATTAAAAAGTGATGAAAACAGCTGCAAGGAGAAACAAACATTAAATAAGAAATTGTAGAGAAAACACTTTCGTTTGCTTGTTATTATAAAAGTTTGAATTGTTTTGGCATCATAAACTGCTGAGTAGCATTAGCGTATCACAGCATACAGGTGCAGTAACTGTTAAAAGTTCTATCAATATCACTACTGTATAATGCATAGGATATTGTAAAATTTGCTACATAGGACATGCAATTAAAGACATAAAAGCAAGTAAAGACAATGACTTTTGAGCTCAAAACAATGGAAATATCTGGCAATCATCACACAATCACAGTGTTTCAAATTATAACAAAAAATGCCATTTTTCATCATATTGTTATATTTAAAAAATAACCCTATTAACCTTAAAGTGTAGAAACAGAAAGTAAGGGGGATTTATGGCCACAAGTGTCTGATTGGGCCCTCAACAATGATTGTGGTCTGAATGGCTTCACAAAGCCCAGAGCCAGTTTGTTTAAACCAAACTAATCCAAGCGTGGAGGCAGGACACTGAAATTGCAGGCCTCCTGAAAGGTGATCTGGCAGCAGAGCTATGGTCCAAGGGCTAAAGTTTACATTGGATAAATACAAATAATGAAGAACAAAATAAGAGTCCTGGTTGCTAAGTAACCATGCATTTATTTATGTGTTTTGTTATCATGCTTTTATCTAAACTGATGGAAGGAATTACCCCTGAAGTTAAATATTTGAAATATTAGATGGACATTTCAAAAACAAAGCCAAGAAAAAGAAAAAGTTTCAAGAGTCATTTGAAGTTTTGAGAGTCCTAATATACCCATAGAAAGCTTGTAATAAAAAAAAAAGGCTTTTGATTGCGAACCAGTAGTGGCAAATTAATTAGAGGCTGAGAGAAATAAAACTCTTGAGGAATTCTTCATTATTTGGGTGACTTTACTCTCTGTCTATTAGACGATTAGACCTGACAACCTTGTCCTGCACGTCTGCACCAGCAGTGTGGTAATCAGCAGTGTCTGTGCAAACCACAGTATGGATTTCAACCCTTGACTGCTGAGGACTTCCATTGCTCACATGTGGCGCAGAACACCTCTGCCAGGCCTGTCAGTTCATGTTCCAGGCCACTGCTGCCTAAATGGATCCTGATTGGCTATTTGGACAGGGAATTGTGCAAAAGGTTGACATATGAATCACTGTCGCTCCCCTATTTCACACTGTAAAGAGAAACACTACGGGGGAAAATGCTATCCATGTACGCTACATGAAATCCAATATGGCTTTTTCTTCATGTTTAATCAGCACTCATAAACGAGGCTATTAATCTTTGTTTCTATCGTGGATTATTATGACATTTTGATATGATCAATGCTACTGAAAGCCTGGCAATTGGGCTGTTTTGTCTGAATGTTTTTACTGTTAAGTCTGTTGCGTGATGGATGACTTCTGACATAATGACTTCACCTCAATCCTCCCAGAGTTTTGTCTACCTGGCATCCTAACTGCTGACATACAACAGCCATCAAACCACACGCGTTTAGGAGCAATTTCTCTGTATAAGCAGCCTGAAAATGATAACCATAGCTGTATAATCACAATTTGTAATGACAGGGAGGGATATATGACTCTGATTCCACACGGTAGGCTTGCTGTTGGCTGTCGGCACTGCAGGATCCATAACCTCCTCTATTTCCTTCCAGGTTGCTGTGAAAGGCCCCAACAACCTTGCTCAGTGTCTCTTGTTGCAATGTTTTGTAAGTGTCAGTCTCAGCAACCACCGCTCTACAGCAGTATTGTTGATAGAAGCACGTGCCACATTAATATATACAGTTTAGGTTGAACTCCTCTGTCATGTCCTATGTGTACACACATGGGAGGTACAGATACACACCAGTAGCCTCTTGCTTAATTAATTATTTGATTATTTAGTGCCGCTTTCTCTGCCTAATAATGATACATAATATTTATTATCATATATTAATACTTAACTGCTAGATCTATAACTGAAACACACATGCACGCACGCACACACACACACACACACACACACAGGGGTACCATTATTGTCATTGTTTAATATTCACTCCCTGTCTGTCCATGTCACTGTATTGTATTATTGCACAATAAAAAATAAAAAATAAAAATAACAGTGCACTCGTGAAGTAAAGATCATGACATATTTCTGTCCCCCCCAACATTAACATTAATACAAATTTCTACATAAACTTAATGTGTAAATTCACATATTACTTATGCATTTATTCAAGCATCTCATACGCAAGCAGTTATGAAAAACTTCCCTTTATGTATGTAAAAGTATACATAAACTTACGTTATATGTGAATTTACACATTAAGTTTATGTAGAAATTTGCATTAATGTTATTTAATTGTTATTTAAATACTTTTAAATGAAAGAAAACCATTGCATTTAATTTCACCTTTTACATTCAACTTATGTAACAAAATTACATGGGAAATTTACACGCAATTAAATTACATAAAGTCCACGTTTTTGGCTTAATTATTATTTTTTGAGTGCAGCCTCATACCACTTCAAAATGGTATCCATGCAATGAGCCACCAGTGAGTAACTACAATGACTGACAACACAGCAATTGACATCACTTCCTAGGGAGAAAACACACACGACTCCCTGACGCCAGAAAGCATTAGCAAAACCATCCACACCCAGAAACCGAACAGGTTCCAAATCTGTGTGATGGAAAAAAAAACAACCTTGTTGCATCTCCTCCTCCTCTTTTATCATTTGGATAGTCATGCTTATGGTTGTTCAGGTGCTTTTACAGACTCAGCTAATGTGTCTGGACGTGTATTCCGAGAGGAGACGACAGTACTGGAACATCGTTGCCTTAAACGCTGGTATTTCCTGTTGCAAGTGAGGGAATGCAGAAATACACGTTTGATGCATGTGAATGCGATTCAGTCGCCAAGACAGACATATTTATAATCAGAATGCAGGTCTGCCATGCTGTCTTGTGTCAGTGTGTCTGTCCAGAGTCGGGCACACGTTCTCTGATTTCTAGGAATCAGGAAGTAAGTTTGTGTCCCGAGTCCCGCTGATGGCGCCATTCCTCAAAAAACAAGTTATTGCATCATGTAACACTGTCGTCGGTGAAGTTAGAGGACTACCCTGGGAAGGTGGTCAACAGCAGCTGCACTGATGGTGAGGTTGAAGAGCTGAAAAAGACCAAATGACTGACCCCAAGGGAGGGAGAGACAGCCTCTTTTAATTGCATTGGCAAAGGAAATGGGTGACCAGAAATGGCAAGCTGAGGCAGACGAAAAAAAACATTGCCCGTCACATCTACCACTGCATTTTAGCTGTGAGTAGTGAGTCATAAGTGTGAGAGAGAGGATGCATGGTTGGCACATGCAGGACAAAATCCTCTCCCACCACTGCAAATACCCTGGACCGGTTGACTTTCCAATGGACACAATTGGCAGTGTGGGTGGGAAGCTGACAAGTTCCTGTCAGTGTGTTGGAAGTAACACCCATTGGTGTAAAATTCATGTGGGGAAAATGACTGACAATATGTTTTTATTCCAAACTATACTTTTAAACTGCAGGGAAGTGAAGCCATTCTACGTTCAACCAGTCTCCATTGACAAAGACGTTATTTTACCGCACAAAATACTAAAGTTGCAGGCATTAGTTCCCCCAGAAGTAAACTGAAACAGGACAAGGTGACCGCAAGGTAAAGAGGTAAAAATATTCTAAATATAGTGTACATTTGAACCAATGTGGATTTTATGTTGAGCTTTTTTTTTAACTGGCTTAAAAACATTTTTTATTGCTGCCCTCGCCCTTAGACTTGCATGGCTAAGGTTTATATGGCCGGATTCACAAAGCATTCTTAAGAAAAAATGCTTCTTAAGTGCCACTTTTTTCTTAAGTTTGCTCTTAAGACAAAATTTAAGAAGATTTGGTACTCATGAAGAAATTCTTATCTTTTCTTAATTTATTTTCTTAACATTCTTCTTAAGTTTTTTCCTAAGATAGAACTTGAGATCAAATGAGATTCTTGAAAAACAAAGTTCTTAGATTTCTTCTCATATTTCTTCACAACTTTGAGAGAAGCCATCACCAGTAAGGACATGGTTTCAGTAACTTGGCCTACTTAAATAATATGTTCATAGTGATAATTTAGTAGTATCAAATCCAACAACTACCTTCACTAAGAGTTCATTGTAGTGTAATCTCGGCCTACATGTCATACAGACTGAAAGGACATTTCAATTATATGTCAACTGCCACAATAATCTTTATGTGATACATTCACAAAAAACTACTCTGACCAAGTTCAGTAAACAAAATGTGTAAACACATTGTCTATGGCTAAACTAAATTTAAAGAAATCAAGTAATTGTCATACACGTTTGTTCAAGTAAATATACATCAAGACATACCTTTTCACTGTAGCTGTTTTAAGACTGCCGAGGGCTTCTCTTAAAGTTGTGAAGAAATATGAGAAGAAATCTAAGAACTTTGTTTTCAAGAATCTCATTTGTTCTCAAGTTCTATCTTAGCAAGAAAAATAAGAAGAAAGTTAAGGAAAAAAAATAAAGAAAAGATAAGAATTTCTTCATAAATACCACATCTTCTTAATTTTGTCTTAAGAGCAAAGTTAGAAGAAGCATTTTTTTCCTTAAGAATGCTAACCCAAAGTTTGGTTTATCAAACAATGGAAGAGAACACATTGTCAAAGTTTTGTTTTAAAATGTCATTAACAGCTTATCTCTTTTTAGAGGCTTATTGGCCGGTAACTGGAGACATTAAAAAGTTGCATTTTCTACTGTGCGCATGCAAGGTCAAGGGAGTGGAACACCAGCAGAAAAAAAGAAACAAAATTAGCTTAAAGTTAAAAATGATACAGACACAGAGGGAATCCTCTGTTTCTAGCATTTCAAATAATTACATAACATATTCAGTTCAGCTTCGAGTGTTAAAGGTATTTCCCTAGTCCTTCTCTGTGCAAGGCCTTAGTACAGTACTGTATGTGTACAGAGTGATTTGTGGGTCCACCCTCACACCAATCAGGGACCATATTCATTAATTTGTATATTTACGGTAGGCAAACCAAAAGAGGGCCCCTTGTTAATTAGTCACTTACAACAACATTGCTTTTTAATGAAGCATGCATCCAGCAGTGTTCTTCAGGCTACTGTTTATTTAATTCCTTCATTGTAATGAACCTCAGATGCCTCATGTTTACATCTGCAGACGTCAGTGAATGTTTTTCTAATTTGCCTCAGCTCGAGGTAAAGTAAATATATCTTCATTCTGTTGTTCCACTGGAATCATTAAGACGTTTTCCTGTAATTATGCTGAAAAATTAAGTGCGCAATTATGCCATGTCCACTTAATATACAGTCAATGCTACTAGGAGTGATGACAGTGACATCGGATTGTAATTAGAATCAGAGAGTTGCTGACAATTTAATCAGTGTGGTCTTTTGCACAAATGTAAAGTAGCTTTTTTTGTGTAAAATATATGTGATGTTATCGTGTAATATAGATGTTAGAGGTTGAGATTTCTTGCTCTATTCTTTGTAAGCAGATTCAGGGGACCTCTTTGACTTCCTGCCACCAACACTGGTCGGGTTACGCCAAGGGGCGTATGAAGATTGTTATCATCCGGTGATCCGTCAGAGTAAATAGGACATCTTCTATAGACAGGAAATGCATGCATTCCACATGAACTGAATGGTCAAAAAGTCCAGGACAGCTGAGGATAAGTGGTTCATTCTATGAATGGAGAAATGAGGGAAAGTGAACAAGTATTGTTTGGTCTGCAATCTGTCTTCGAGAGAGACAATGCCTCTTTGATTGTAGTCTCTGTGGCCCCGAGATTCAAGTTCAATGCCAAGGAATCAATAGGCTGTGGCACAGGGGCCCCAGTTGTCAGAGGTCAAATGAGTGGGAGGGTGCGATGGGTGTAAGGGGGGAAATGGGAAGTAGATGTGTTTTAAGGTCAGACAGAGAGATTTCCCTCTGAAAAAAACAGAACAGCACAAAGCAGCTGAACGGTGTAAGTTTTATCTGACCTTTGACCCCAATCATGAAATATGCTCGTGACTATACTCAGTTTTGACAGGCGGTTAAATTAGCATCAAAAGCATGGTAATTAGCACAATCAGGTATATTTCTGCTGTAAAAACTACCTGTGTATAGCAGGACACACCAATCTTAATTATTCCAAATGACAAAGTGAAACCCCCTTTAAGATTTTACTAAATACCTTGAATTTAGTAAAAATTTAGTTTTACGGCTTTTCTTCATTCCTCACACATTCCTTAGTTTTTCATTAATATCCACAGAGAGTTGCGTGGCCCTTTCTGCACTGATTAGATTATGCAGCAAATGTTCCTTTGGATATTTTGTGCTGACGTCTGTCTGGCCTGGTGTGCTCTATCAGTCTCACTCACTGTTACAGTATTTATCAAATCTCGATAATTACTTTGCGTCACTTGAACTCCGTTGCGCAAGCACTTGTTACTTGCGTAACTTAGGAGTAATATTTGATAATTCATCGTCGTTTGACACCCATGTGAAGCAGCTGACTAGTTCTTGCTTTTTCCACTTGAGAAATATCAGTAAACTGAGAACAGTCATTTCAAATGCTGAACTTGAGATGCTTCTACATGCCTTTATCTCATCCCGTATCGACTACTGTAACTCACTTTTCTCCTCAGTCAGTATGTCCGCTTTAAACTGTTTACAGTCAATGCAAAATGCTGCAGCAAGGCTCCTCACTAGGACAAATAGACAATCTCACATCACCCCCGTACTCAGATCTCTTCACTGGCTCCCCGTTGTATGCAGGATCCAGTTTAAGATTCTCTCTCTTACCTACAGAGCGCTGCACGATCTGGCCGCGGAATATCTAACTGAGCTACTTCACCCTTATCCCTCTGCTCGCTCCCTCCGATCAAACACCCTAAATGTACTGTCTGTCCCACTCACCCGCCTTAAGACTCGGGGTGATGGAGCCTTTGAATCAATAGCTCCCAAACTTTGGAACGATCTACCTGCACCCTTACAGACCCCAGTATCTGTGGATTCTTTTAAATGTCAATTTAAGACATCTCTGTTTAGACAGGCATTTAGTAGACTGTATGCACCTGGTGAACTAGACGTCCAGGCTTTAATTTTGTTTTCTGGATGTATTGTGTTTTTCTGTGTTTGCCTGTATGTTGTGTTATGCCCTTGTAAAGCACTTTGTGGGGGTTTTTCTAACTAACTTACCTACTTACCTACTTACCTACTTACTTACTTACTTACTTACTTACTTGTAGATAGAAGTAGAGCCACATTTTTTCTTCTGTCCTTTGACGTAAATTACTATCAACTGTGTTAATATGGCAATAAAGTATTGAACTTAAGCTCAATTATTGTGCTCCACATGACAACCCATACCATTACCATTTCACTATAAAATGTAAGAAACTAGAAAAAAAAGTTTGGGAAAGCATTTTTCAGTCAGTGTAAAGTTGTTTAATTGCAATTATTGTGTCTTGGTTGTGTAAAAAGATGCTCCACAGAGAGAAGGGTCTGTGAGACAGCCCCATAATGAATCACTCATGGTCTGGAGGATGTATCGTCTGAGTATTAGCTGAGACAGCAGCCTAATACTGTCTGTGTCTGACATTGTTGGCCTCCTGCCCGCTTCACTACTGTCTGGAGGACGAATATCAGAGAGGAAAAAGCTGAACGTTTGATAACTGTGTGTCTGTGCATCTGTCTGCATGTGTATAATTCTGAACATGTCCGATCTCACACTGCAAAACAATACATTTTATCTACTAGTTGTGTTTGAATATATTTTCATATACAGTATACTAATGTTTATTAAAAGGCAACACAGAGAAAACCACAAACCACCTCAAAAATACCTTAATCTAGTTTTTTTTAGGTCATTGTGCAGATTGTGCAAGAGAAAAAAATCCCCAAGCTTTTAAAATGCATGTGTTTATTTTTTTACTATGCAATAACAATAAGGTCTGATGAGATTAAAATATTATGAATGTCTTGATAAACGGTGCTTTCCCTGATAATAAAAGTTGACAGGTGAGGGATCTTATTGCACCCACTCACTGTACAGACGAAGGTATGTGGTAGGGTGGGTACACTCATAACACAGGTTTAATTATAGTGTATGTGTAATAGTATGTCTATTGAGTCACATACAGTGTAAATGCAAGGACCGGCCTATGGGGGAAATTAGCTATTTTTTCAACATGACGTGTGATGTGTGACAGGAAGGATTTGCGGCAGGAAACTGCCAGTGGATTAAATGTGTGCCGGGTAAAAATACAGGGTAAATTTTATATTTTCCCTTAAACATGGGTCCAAATGAGTGTGTTGCCACAAAGGAAGCCACAGTATATCCTCAGCACACCCACCTTGTAACTAAACGCTGGGTTAGAGTGTGAGTCTCTGCTGAGGCAATGGATGGATCAAAGGCTGATTCTGTTGATGTTACAGTGCAAAGACATAAAGTCATGAGACTGAGCCTATCAGCTGAGAATGGCAAATATTTGACTTACTGTGTTTATTTTCCTTCAGTAACTTCGAAATCAATGATAAATGCATGTGCTTGTCACACATTTGGTTTTGAGTCACTCTTGCTGCCTTCCTATATGGCAGGCGCTCTGAGTTTTTCTATTGTCTGATCAGCAGATACTCAGATAATAGGTTTAGCCTCCAAACCACACTTGAATAAACTTTGTGGGACTTGTGGAGGAATGCCTCATTGCACTGTCATCCGAAAGAGGAAATGTAAAACACATGAAACATGAAAAGGCTGTAATTATTGTCTAAGAGCTGTGGTGAGGTTGAGGAAGGTACACTTTGTGTTGGTGGTGAAGCATATTTCATTTACTGAACTCTCTAAGTAGGTTCACTGGTTTAATAACATTTATTTGTCAATCTTTTTTCTTAATAAAACAAAAAAAAAATGATTGTGACATAATTTCTAATCTTTACAACAGATCCCTTTTGTATTACAATACATGTAATAAACTTCCCCTAAAATAGCATCTATCTATTAAAGCAAGAAGCGTCTGTGTGTGTGTGTGTGTGTGTGTGTGTGTCTAGGGCATATCTTGCTGACCGTTAGTCAGACTCACCTAAGATTTCGTATGTGGCTTGCGCACGGCACAAAAGTGCAACCTGGTCTCACAGGAATCCGTGAAATAGCCACGGATTCACTTAACTCAAAATCCGTGGAATAGCCACGGAATCACTCAAATTTCCGTGAAACTGACACGGATTTCGCTACAATGCAAGTTAATGACAGTCATATCCCGTGGCTATTCCAACATACAAAGTGATTATGTACATTCACTGAGTGAATATTTAGAAAATAAAACATATATTTCTCGCTAGAAATGTGATCCAAATCCATTTTTATGCAGAAACTAAGTCAAAATATTGATTTTTTTAACTAAAAATGAGAGAACTGTCCGCCATGTTTTTTGTTCTGACCGCCGGGACATTGAAAGTCACGTGACTTGGAACAAACCATTCAGAAAAAATATCCATGGAATAGGCACGGGATATGACTGTCATTAACTTGCATTGTAGCGAAATCCGTCAGTTTCACGGAAATTTGAGTTATTCCGTGGCTATTCCACGGATTTTGAGTTAAGCGAATCCGTGGCTATTTTACGGATTCCTGTGAGATTTTTTAATTCATTTTTCAAAGTATCTTTTTACATTATTTTACATTAAATTTTCGTAGGACTTGTTGCGGCGTTGCACTGTTTCCGATCGGACGCCTTTTAGGAGAGCTCCGCCCCACTGTGTGATAGGCCTACACCTGGTCAGTAACACAATTCACTCTGGATTTCCACGCCTGACTCATCTCATCTGTAAGTTTATTTAGCCTACCTATCTTTAGGAGTTATAAAGTGCACTACAAGGTTTTATTTTCCAATAATATTTGAATAGTTTCCAGCGAATATCAATGTTCAACGTGTATGTGCTGGATGGTGTGCATACCCTATAGAATAGAGTAGAACAGAATAGCCTTTATTGTCATTGTACATAGTACAACGAAATTAGAGTGCAACTCCCATTGTGCATAAAGCAAATTAAGAACAACAAAACAAAAACACTTAAGGACAATAAGGTATAGAGGTATAAAAAGTATAAAATATCACAGCAAGAATAAATAATTGAATGGCAAAAAAATACAGAATATAGGATAAATAGTTATGTATGTAAAGGATGCGAATGGGGATGAGTGGTAGCATGTAGAGGTAGTTATTAGATAATATGAATATAAATATATTGCACTATAATATTATTGCACATATATATATATATATATATATATATATGTACAATGAGGTATAATATATATATATATATATATATATATATATATATATATATATATATATATATATATATTATACCTCATTGTACATCCAACTTTCACACACAACCTCTGCACTAGGATTTATAAACATTACATTGTAAATTATCTTCTTCAAGGGACTTAGCTAACAGAGTAGATTAATGGCTTCGCCCTTGTGCTGACATGTTAATTACACTAAAAGGAAAACACAACTTGTGTTGGCACCAAATGTGGAGAAAGCTTTGATTTGCTCAGCAGGAAAGTCAATTCATGGACTTCCCAGATCAACACGAATTCCTACTGAGTCACACTAGACATGATAGCAGTTAATGATTCAGTAAACCTTTAAAATGGTGAAGTATGTCCTTTTTAGTGTAATTACCCCCACCAAAGAGGTTTGTTTGTTTGTTTGTCAGCAGCACTACAGAAAAACTTCTGGCCTGAATATCATTAAAAGAGTGGAGGAGAGTCCTTTGATTAACTCTATGGAGTCTGGGGCTATTTTGTCCATTTTTTAATCCTTTTCATGTCTTTTTTGTGTCTTTTTGTGCCTTTTTTGGTCATTTTGTGTCTTTCTTTGTTCATTTTGTGTCTTTTTTTTTGGCATTTTGTGTCTTTTTTTAGGTATTTTGTGTCTTTTGGTGTCTTTTTTGGTCATTTTGTGTCTTTTTTAGTCCTTTAGTCCAACATAAAATGTGATTTTGAAACTTTTTTTTTACTTTCAAAACACTATCATGCTCAATAAAGAATTTTAAATGTTCCAAATGTGAACAAAGGTTGCAAATATAACATATAAGAGGGTTACATCCAGTAATGGCATAATAAAATAATAATTTTATACAAAATATATTTGACCTTATCTCCCGTTTTACTTGGTATATCATCATCAAACTGAAACTGGCCTCATGGAGTTTACAGCCAGAACTATAGAGGTAAATTTACAGTAGAGCTCCACGCTGCTTTGTTTTCTAGTCTGGATGTGATGAAGAAGTCATGATTTGGTGCTTTTGGAGACGCCAGGGTTAGGTGACTGAACAGAAACCTGCATGTGCTTCCTTACTGTTTCTTTATCTGACTCACCCTCACCAGGAATGCAAGATGCATTTCGTCAGAGGCGGTGGAGACCAAAAGCTGTCTGAAGTTCATGTGAAAGGAGCTCTGTGCACCAAAGAATGTTTGATGAAGCACTACTGCAAAGTCACCATGAGAGATCTGATGTGGATCGTCATATAATTAACCACACTGTTCGGACGTCACCTTCTTAACCCTCTGGAGTCGCCAAAAGCACCAAAGCATTCAGACTTCTTCATCACATCCAGACAAGAAAACAAAGCAGCATGGCGCCCTACTGTAAATTTACCTCTGAAGTTCTAGCTGAAAACTCCAGTTTCAGTTTGATGATAATAATAAAACTGGAGACAAGGTAAAATATATTTTGTATAAACTGGATGTAACCCTCCTATATGTTATATTTGCAACCTTTGTTCACATTTGCAAAAAAAAGATTCAAAATCACATTTTATGTTGGACTAAAGGACTAAAAAGACACAAAATGACCAAAAAAAGACACGGAAAGACATAAAATGACTAAAAACAAGATACAAAATGACAAAAAAGACACAAAAAAGACACAAAATGAAAAAAAAGACAAAATAACCACAAAAAGACACAAAATGACTTAAAAAAAGACACAAAATAAGAAGACAAAATGACCAAAAAAACACAGAAGACACAAAATGACTAAAATTTCTACGCTAAACACACAAGACACAAATAAAATAGAGTCACACTACAATTATTATTAGGTCATATAGGTGAGGTTGTGATGAAAAAAACATACCAACATGACATTTAAACATTTTTAAGTGATCCAAAAGGATTCAAAAATGGACAAAAATAGCCCCAGACTCCGTAGAGTTAATGATATGTCCATTTTTAATCTAATCTTTATCATAATAAGAGCTTTTATTGATCCAGTCAGATGTATTACAGTTATGTTCCACAGTGCATTATCAGCAGCACTTCACTCCTCTCTGTTGATCAACAGGGTCAATGCTGCTGCAGCAGAATGAGGTAAAGAGAGCAGATATGACAGCATGGTCTCACAGGAGGAGCCAGGGCAGCAGAGCCAATAGACGAAGGCAGTTTAAGACGTGATGGGTTACTGCAGTGCATACGCCTCTTCTTTTCCAGGTCACTCAGTTGGCATTCCTTCACCAGAGGAATGTGGCTCATAAAAAAACATTACTGATTGCCCCGACTATGTCACAGGACATTCAATTTACTGTAGCAATACTCTTGTAAAATGGTACTTGTAAAATAGCTGTAAGCCTTTGATGTTGGCAGTTAGCTGGATGGTTATTCTGTCTGATCAGATTTGGATGAAGCTTTATTGAAGCATTATTGTTTCATGTTATTGATATTCTACTGTGCAGGTACAGTTTTGTTTCATAGTATTTAGATACTGCCTATGGAAAATGAATATAGTGTTTTTCTTATTTATTTGTTTTCTTTAATGTGTTTAATTTGCGCAAAATTAAAAATTAACAAAAATTAACAAATATTGTAATTATTATTATTATTATTATTATTATATATGTACATATTTTTTTGATAACTGTCTTGTTTTCCCTATTTTTGTGTGTAAAAAAAAAGTCTGCCAAGCAAACCTTTATGGAGTAATTTAGGTTGTTTTTTTGTTGTTTTTGATTTGACCCAAAAGCATTTCCATAATTGTTGATGTTTACACACTCACTACACAGACGTACTAACAGTAATATATATATATATATATATATATATATATATATATATATATATATATATATATATATATACACTACAGGCTAAAAGTTTGGAAACAAGATCAAATTTGTACAAAAAAAGATCATCATTGCTATACTTTGCAACAAAATAAACATGATTATCATATAAAGAGTCACTTATTAGAACACATTTTTACTATAATTATCAGGTCTTTGGATGTTTATTGCTTATACTTTGTGTATCCTTCTTTCCTTAATGTATAAATCTGTATGCTTGTTTCTTTTGTCAGAGATATGAACAGTTGAGATTTATTGGGATTTTTGTATCCAATCTGTCAAAAGCCAAAGAGCTAAAGTGAAACATGCAAGCTGTGACTTGTTTTTTACTTTTGCCCTGAAGTTGTGACTCTAGATAACTTCCAAAAATTCATAGCTGGGATAATATTGCAAATTTGGGTATGTTTAATCCTAGCTGAGGATCCATGCAGGTGATACGATCTGTATAACATGAGAGACAGCTAATATATCAATAGGCTCTGAGGGGCCCCTTGGATCAGAGAAAAGCAGATGAGCCCTAATCCAGGGATCAAAGAGGCACATTCCAGGGTCGCCTGAGCTGTCTGCACACTCTCTGACCATCCGCCTGCCTCACAAAGAAGCCCATCCACCTGCCGGCCTCGTATATGTCAGCACTTTGTGTGATGTCCACTTTAAATGTGCATGAAGCAAAGGCTGGCAGACAGTGTTATTATCTGCGGTACTGTATCTACAGCTTTCTCTTTGTGCTTAGCAGGAAGAGCTTTTAAGGCAAACCATGCAATGTTTGAACATAATAGTGGAAACCACTTAGAATGATAACAGGTCCAGTGATCAACCACATAGTTCTATAAGCTTGTCATTCATATGCAAATGCTGTTTCAATTATTTGTTTAAGAAACCAAGTAGTCCAACTAGTGTGTTCATTTTCATATGTGGACATGTGGGGGAAAAAATCTAACTACAGTAACTCACAGTTACCGATCCACTTTTTAAATGATGCTACCAGTTTAGCATTGATAAATACACTAAAACCACTTAGTTTATGTGTAAAGTTCACAATACTGTTGAAGGCCATAGCTTAATTATAATTTGAACTATAGTAACTGTATTATTAGATACAGCACAGTTATTTAATGTGAACAGTCATTTGAAATGCATTTGAAATTGGCTGTAGTGTGAATTAGTAAATAGCAGAATGGCTTAATTTCATCACTTTATATCCATGTGATGAATCTATAAATATTAATTAGAGGGTAATTTGCATCTATATTATATTTATATTATTATTATTTTTTGTTGTTATTTGTATACATGAGTATTATATTTTGTGCGGGCAGTACATTTCACATTTTACATTTTATTATTATTATTTTTTAATCCTATTCATTTTATCTTATTGTATTTTACTGTTCTATTGTTTTCTACATCTCTTTGTATTGTGTTATCTATTTATTGTTTGTGCAGCACTTTACGAAACCGTGTGTTTGCTAAAATTGTGCTATATAAATAAAGTGGATTGGATTTGATTGGATTGTATTTTTATTTTTTACAAATAATCTATACAAATGTAAATCTAATACAGAAAAATATGAATTTATTTCCTAATAACAAAGCTAGTGGCCACATTTATCATGGGCAAAACTAAGTTAAAAGCAGGATAATGAGATGTTTTGTGGGTTTGAAATCTACAAGAGATAAGATAATTAAGAATCCACTTTTACTTTTACTTTATCAATCTATTTCCTTGTCCGGCTGGTAAAAGGGAAAGTCCAAATCTATATTTAAAAAATAGCCTACATCATAACTGAAGCTGGAAAATATTGTTTCCTGATTGTAATCTGCACAGGCATAAAAAGAATAAATAAAACACAGGTGCAGAGAAATATCTGTTGACTGTTTTCCGTGTCTGTTGATTTAAATAAGCAAATCAGCTTATTCCTCTCCTGAGCTGGAGCTCAGACTTAACCACTGTAATATATTTGCTTAGCTATTAATCATATAAGAACGTTATCTGTGTTTGCACTGTAGTTCTGGCCTTGTTCACACCTTATATTTCCCTGTTTCCCAGAAACCATTAAAAGTATGTTAAAACATTCAAATTTAATGATGTAACTCAGTTTATTGTGCATGTATATCGGGTGTAATAAGGAACATAAGGGTTGGTTTATGTTTATGTTTTCATCTTTAAAATTAAAAAAATAAGGATTTAAATTTGACTGTTTAAAGATTTGAATAAAGGACTTCATTTGAAGGTTTAAACATTAACAACACTTTTCCATGTTGCTGGGAAAAAAAACAGAGGGAAAAAAGTTCAGAGAGACATATATTTACATAGACAAACATAGGGGACAAACAAATTGTGCACCTGTTTCTACAATGTCCCACTGACTCTAGGAAAAGATCGGGAAAAGTAATAGCCTTTCATACACTGACATGGTTTAATTTAATCTCTACACAGTCAAAGAATTATGCGCTGGCTGCTGCATCAGCTCCTGAAGCTGATGATCACTCCCCCTGGTCATCAATCATTCTCCTTGTACATGATAAGTAGGCCCGGGAGAGCAGGAAGCAGGCTACAAGGTGAAAGTCAACACTAAAAACATTTTGGGAGCAGGAACCTGAAACCCACCTGACACCAAAGTGGAGTGCACCTCCTCATTTATCCTTCCGACCCGGCTGCCCTCACTGGGGATGATAAAAGCTCTAATGCTTTGCAACTTCTGATCTGAAAGCCAGTCCTGGACACTGTGATGGAATTTTTTTTTCTTTATATCTTCTCCTTTTCGACCCCTGAAAAATCATCAGTGACATGGTTGTGTTATTTTTGCACATTTCTCTTCTCCCTAATGTGATGTGAAAGGCTCCTCTGCCTTTGGTGAAAGATGAGCTTCTTTTTAACTTGACAAATTATTTATTATCTTTAGCATCATGACTATCTAAGTCAGGGGTCTCAAACTCAAACTACCTGGGGGCCGCTGGAGGCAGTATCAAAATGAGCAAAAAAAGACACAAAATGACATAAAAAAAAATTTAATTACTTAAAAAAGACACAAAATGAGCAAAAAAAGACACAAAATGAGCAAAAAAGACACAATGTGACAGAAAAAAAAATGAAATTACTTTAAAAAGACACAAAATGACCAAAAAAAGACACAAAATTACTAAAAAAAAAAGACACAAAATGACTGAAAAAACACTAAATTACTTAAAATATACACAAAATGACCAAAAAATACACAGAATTAGCAAAAAAGACACAACATTACAAAAAAAGACACACAATTACCAAAAAAGACACAAAATTACAAAAATAAAAAGGCACAAAATTACCAAAAAAGACACACAATTACCAAAAAAAGACACAAAATTATTTAAAAAAGACAAAATTATTTGAAAAGACACAAAAATAGTAAATAGTAATAAAAAAAAGTAATTAAAAGGACCTTCCACACACAACACGGTAAAGTGCCATTCATATAAAACTCACGTTAAACTTTCATATCAAGGTGGGGGCCACAAAATATCATCACGAGGGCCGCAATTGCCCCATGGGCCGGAAGTTTGAGACCCATGGTTTAAGTCATCATCTAGAGTAGATAGGAGAGGTGGGACCAAGTCACTGTTTTGCAAGTCACAATTAAGTCTCAAGTCTTTGCCCTCAAGTCTCAAGTCAAGTCCCAAGTTAAACAATTTAAATACACTTCAAAAAAAATCAATTTGAAAATCTTTATTCACGGAAAACAAAATATAAAAGCTGAAAGAAGACAACAACATTACTATGAGATCCTTTTACAGCGATGCAAAACCAGAGTGCAGTAACTACATCATAAATACATGTAGAAATAAATGTCATGTCACTTACCTACCTGTAACCCATTTGGCTGGCTAGTTAAAAAACTTTAAAGCAGTTTTTCTCAGTTTTAGCCTTTGCATAGTTACTGCAGTTAGACTTTGTAGGGCAGTATATGTATCATGAGTTCTACACAAATATATTTATGTATACATCTAAAAACTACTTCTTTAAAAACTGACTGACTTTTTAGGCCAATACTCATAAAGATCATTATACACGGTTGCCCAAAAAACGTGATTAATTTTATTTTCAGACACAATCCTCTGTTAATTGTGTTTAGAAGTCATTGATTAATAAAGTTTTGAGAAGATTTACACTCTATCTGTCAAGAATAAATCACATTGTCATTTCATGGAAAGAGGTAAAAAATGTTTTATTCCAACTTCATGAGCAACCTTGTATAATATATTATTAAGTGTTTTGATGAAGAATTGTTACCAAGATGCAGTATAGTAGTAGGGACACTTTACAGTTGAATTTTTAAAAGATTTTTCTAAATGACCACTACGTAAAATAAGTACAAGTTCTTATTCTCAATTTATCTGCCAAAATAAAACAATACCAATATATGTG
The DNA here is from genome assembly GCF_030273125.1 of Centropristis striata. Taxonomy (NCBI): domain Eukaryota; kingdom Metazoa; phylum Chordata; class Actinopteri; order Perciformes; family Serranidae; genus Centropristis; species Centropristis striata. The sequence goes on along the minus strand of NC_081529.1, from coordinate 30,019,812 downwards.
CAACAAACTTATATCAGCCAATCCATCGACCTGATGGATTTATTGGTCTGGCTGTAAAACAAACACACTTCTTCTCACAGAGGACCTTTGTTTCACACCAACATACAGTTGTACAGCAGCTCCCATCTGAGTCCCAAACACAAAGGCTTTAATGATTCAGGGAATCGCTGCTGCTGCTGGCCGCCCAGTGTGACTTGTATTTCTACTCTTACACAAAGATCTTTTCTTTTTCGCTCATCTTCAAAACAAATTGAATCCACAGCTGTTTTACATGTTTACACTCTAACTGTTGTCTAACTATGGTTTTGGACATCTCAACATTTACTCATCTCATTTGCTCACAAAGTCAACAGATCATGAAGATAGCCGTTTGTATGGGTTGGGCGGTTGTGTATTAATTGTCTATCATGCAAATTTTGCTTTGACAGATGACGGCGATTCACTTTGGTTCAGGTGTGAAACCTTACACCAAACAAAAAGGACTTCTTTCACAGCCTCGGGACTAGGGTTCTCACCATACTAACATTTTCAACTCGATACCGATACTCAGGAAAATATTCGATACGCGATACCATTTTCGATACCACAAGGATAAAAACAAAGACCACCAAAATTTAACAGAAACATTTTTATTAACCAGAAAAATGCAACATGTAAAAATGAACCGAACCACAGGTTAAATATTTATAATAAAAAACAGTTGTGCAAAAAGAAACTGCAACTATGATAACAAGCAAAAAATAAGTAAATAAATACAATAAACAATAACAATTAGAACAATATTTTGAGGTTGTATGCTGTGCACAATATCAGGCAAGCTTGATAAAAAAAAAAACCTCACTTGAAGTGGTCCTCAATACAACTACATGCATTTGAGCATGAAATCTTAAAAGTGCAGTGTAAAAAAGCACAAAATTACTTCTTGTAATTAATGTTAGTCTGCTGTTCTTGCACTGAAAAAAAGAAAAGAAATCACAGTAAGTGGTTATTTTTTATTTGCTTCGAACCTTTTGTATTCCTATTTATACTGTTATACACTGCAAATTATTTGGTTCTTAAGATAAAACAAACTTATATTTAGAAGTGTTACATAATTTATCTTGTTTTAAGAGTTAATTTATTATTTTAAGTGTTCAACATGCTAATTTCTAGATTTAATAATCTTAATTTAAGAAATATTGTCAAGTGAAATTATCTGTCCATGCAGCAAGATCATTTCCCTCAGATTTAGCGTTTTTATTGTGTTTTTAGACACACCTTTTTTGCAGTGTACATGCATTTGAGCATGAAATATGTTAAGTTACTGCACTGTAAACATATTTAAAATTGCAGTTTCATCATATCTGGTGAAGTGCACGTTCCTATATGTGGCCCTGTGATAGTGTCCATGAAAAATTGTGGCCCCCTCCAGCATTTAAGTTGCCCATCCCTGACATAAGTGTTCATTCCTTGGCTATGCTTTACACACATAACAATATCAATACTATTGATACTTTTGAAAATGAGTATCGTATCCGGATACAACGTTTTAGTATAGATACTTTTTTGAGTATCGATACTTTTGACAACCCTACTTGGGACATTATCTCCCAAATTATGTACGATTTAAACAGCTGTGTGACGGGAATATCATAAAAAAATTTCCTCAAACTACCTTTACAAATATACTGTCTATTATAAATGTGTTGCTATGTGTTTCTTGGCGACCGTGCAGTTATTTGCACTTCTAAAAATGCATATTAAGTGATGCTAAGAGCTCACTGTTTATCATGTGGCATCAGTCCTTAAATAAATTGATTTCTCTCATCAGCCTGCTTTTCCTGTTCATTAAATCTGGAGTCAGGCTTGTTTATTTAAAGCTGATGAGAAAACACGAGCAGCCTGGCGACTCCCTCCGAGCCATGAGAGCGAGGTGCAGTCTGCCTCGACCCGTGTGAAAGCTCTTTTGAGTCACCACCGTGTTGTTTTTGATCCCCCTTTCATTCCTCCTCCTAATATTTAGATGGATTGGCAAAGCTGTTTACTGTATGCTGCGCGTTTGACGTAAGCTTTAAAAGGCACTGCTGCAGCCACACCAGTAAAACCAGTCTGACCACAGAGGACCCATATAAATCAATGGAGTCATGTGGAGGGCATGATGGCAGCCCATAGGGCCCAATGAATGTCAGCTGACAGTATGCTCATTGACACAGAGCTCTGCCTCCTCCTCATCCCCTTCTATCAAGTGACTTGACCCCGTTTTTTTAAATGGCACACCTGCTGCCGATAATGAAAAAAGCAGGAAAGATAGCTCAACACCCTCCTGTGTAGCTCTCTATCTGCCAGACCAGCATGCAGTTGTAAATCTCGACAAGTGAGACAGCTTGCTGGAGGGAACAGTGGACATGATGACTCCGAAAAGTGTTTGCAAAGATGTTTTACGACTGCAAAGCTTGTATAGGTGGATGAACTCGGGGAAAAACTCTGTTCCAGTGACTGATAGGTGCCTTGGGCTTTCTGCTAATAAGGTGCCTAAAACACTCCAGAGAAGTTGAAAAAAGCTGCTGTGATGATCAAGAACAGAAAGTACAGCGTGTTTAGTTTTTCAAGGGTTTTCTATTTTTTCACAGGAGCAACAACCTGTTTTTGCTATAATTTGAAAGGGAAAGGGATTGGTAAAGGTATATCTGTGTGTATATCAAATGTTACCATATTTGTTCACATTTTAGATTAGGGAACTCATTTCCAATATTAATTAGTTGCTTATTAGCATGCAAATAAGTAACATAGTTACTTATAGTTACTCTTAATTAGTCATTATTAAGTACTTATTAATGCCTTTTTCTGCATGGCCTTATTATACAACCAGTAGGCCATTAACTAAGCGTTTTCCCTCAGTAACCTCAGAATTATTGCTTTTTAGCAGTAAGTAAGGGATTTGTTGTATATGAGTTACATTCTTAATATGCTTTACTTTGTATGGACTTTATAAGTCTCTACATACCTTCTACAGACTTTTGCTGTGACTGGTGGCTCCTTTTGGATGAGGTTTGGTAGATTGTAATGTCAATCATTACTCTACAAAGAGGGTCACTTTGCGCCAATGTTAGTCTACCAGTGACCCACTTTGTAGAGTAATAATTGACATTACAATCTACCAATCCTCATCCAATCATCCAAAAGGAGCCAGCAGTCACGTCAAAGTTCTGGAGAAGGTGGCTATTTGCTGTTTCGAAGGTTTTGTTCACCTCTTTATAGAGACTTATAAAGCAAAGCATATTAACATCATAATTCATATACAACAACTTCCTTACTTACTACTAATACGCAATAATTCTGAGGTTATTGAGGGAAAACTCTTAGTTAATGGCTTACTGGTTGTATAATAAGGCCATGCAGAATAAGGCATTAATAACTACTTAATGACTAACTAAGAGCCAAAATGTTACTTATTTGCACGCTAATAAGCAACTAATTAGTTGAAAATGTGTTCCCTGATCTAAAGTGTTACCAAATATGTTAACATTTGATATACACAGAGGTATACCTTCCCCTGAGACCATCTGATCCTGGAAGGCTAGCTGCTGTGTTTGATCGTCTTAAGGATATCAACCTTTGGATGGCCCAAAACTTCCTTCACCTCAATAACTCATACTAAATACTTAATAAATCATACTGTTCAGTCCTCCAAACACAATTAGTCAATTCAAAAATCATCTCGATCCACTATCTGCCAACATAAATTCCTCCGCCAGAAATCTGGCAGTCACATTCGCCTCAAGCCTTACTTTTGACCCACACATCAAAAAGTTGTCCAGTTCTAATTTTTCCATTTGCGCTCCATCTCCAAAATCAAACCCATGTTGTTACCCTCTGACCTAGAAAAAAGTCATTCATACTCTCATATTCTCCCGTTTAGATTACTGTAACTCCCTCCTCTCCTCTCCAGCATCTCCCAAAAATCCCTTTCTGGCCTCCAACTGGTTCAGAACGCAGCAGCTCGGCTTCTTACCGGTTTTAACAGACGACATCACATCACCCCGATTTCAGCTTCTTTGCACTGGCTCCCTGTTCATTTTAGGACTGATTTTAAGATTTTACTGATCACTTTTAAAGCTCTTTTAGGTCTGGCTCCTAGCTATTTAACAGACTGACTAACTCCATACGAGCTGACCCGCGTCCTCAGACCCTCGGGTCCTTCTGACCGTTCCAAAGTCAAAACTGAAAACCAAAGGTGACCGGGCTTTCTCGTCCGAGGAGATAAGGCGTGCAGAGTCAGTAACTTCTGTTTAATCACTTCTTTAAAAGTATAGACTTGTTTTTATGTCATGCTTTTTATCTCACCACTCCTTTTTACTTCTTCACTTTTTACTTTTTTACTCCTTTTACCTTTTATTTTCTATGTATCTGAGAATGTCTTGTGATTGTTCCTGCTCTGTCTCTTATTGTTTTTCTTTTAATGTAAGAATTGTTTTTAGCCTTGTGGCTTCATTCTCGTTGTGATGGATTGCTCTCTGTCAAAGCACTTTTTAAACTGCTGTTTTTAAAAGGGGCTCTATAAATGAAGTTAGTATTATTATTATTATTATTATTATTATTATTATTATTATTATCCCTCTGGAGTCTCCAAAAGCGGCAAATCATGACTTCGTTATCACATCCAGACTAGAACACAAAGCAGCGTGGAGCCCTACTGTAAATTTACCTCTAAAGTTCTGGCTGTAAACTCCATGAGGCCAGTTTCAGTTTGATGATGATATACCAAGAAAAACTGGAGATAAGGTCAAATATATTTAGTATAAAATTATTTTCTTATGCCATTACCGGATGTAACCCTATTATATATTATATTTGCAACCTTTGTTCACATTTGCAACATTTAAAATTTGTTATTGAGCATGATAGTGTTTTGAAAGTAAAAAAAGATTAAAAATCACATTTTATGTTGGACTAAAGGACTAAAAAAGACACAAAATGACCAAACAAGACACAACATGACCAAAAAAGACACAAAATGAGAATAAAGAAAAAACACAGAAGACACAAATTGACCAAAAAAGACACAAAATGACAAAAAAAGACACAAAATGACTAAAAAACGACACAAAATGACTAAAAAAACCACACAAAATGTCAAAAAAAAATACTCAAAAAGACACAAATTGATTTTTTTAAAAAGAAACAAAATGACCAAAAAAGACACAAAATGACAAAAAAAGACACAAAATGACTAAAAAAAAGACACAAAATGACTAAAAAAAGACACGAAAAGACACAAAATTATTTTTTTTAAAAGACACAAAATGACGAAAAAAGACACAAAATGACCAAAAAAAGACACAAATTGACCATAAAAAAAACACAAAAAAGACACAAAAAGACATGAAAAGGATTCAAAAATGGACAAAATAGCCCAAGACTCCATAGGGTTATCCTATATAAATTATGTAAATGTGCATGTAAAGTGCTGGCGTGCCTAACAGGAATGAGAAATGAGGCTCTGGCTCCTGGGTGTCAGCATTCAGAAGAGGTGTTGTGGTCCCACCTGTCAGCTGGCATCTGTCACCGAGCGGTCAGCTACTGTACAGCTTGGCCATTATATACACGCGGCTCCAACCCGCAGAGGCCTGCAAAGTACACATTGTCGTGCAGTACAAACAGACCACTTCCTACAGCACCTCACCCACTGCAGTACTGTGCCATCTACTGTGATTTACACTGTGTACCATTTAGGATATTATGTAATGGTGACTCTGTTGTTTTCATCTATTATCTATTTCATAAGGCCAAGATTTTATATTGCTATGCATTAAAAAAGTTGCTTTTGACCTGCTGTAATTTGTCAAAACTGAAAAGAAGTATAATGAAACTTAATAAAATAGAAATATTACAAAGAATGATCAAGTTTATATATTTAAAACATATTAAATACAATAAATTAAATTTAAAAAAGTAGCTGTAAGTTGTCAAAACTGAAAACAAGTACAATGAAACTTAATAAAATAAAATTCTAAATATTACAAAAATGATCAAGTTTATATATTTAAAAAATATTAAATACAATGAATTAAATTTAAAAAGCCGCTGTAAGTTATCAAAACTGAAAGAAAGTAAGTGATGCAACTAAACTCAATAAAACATTTTTATTTTAATGTAATTCTAAATATTACATTAAATTAAAGAAAATTAAATAGAATACATTTTTGTTAAAAATGAATAAAAATAAAAACAATATATAATTTCTTACCATTAATTATTTTAGGTACAGTCAACAAGTAAATAGTTTAATTGCAGGAAAAGAATACATTTTAATCAGAAAGCTCTGCTGTTCCAGCCATATTATTATTAACAGTATTACATTTTTAATATTTTTTGTAAGCTGGGTAATCATTATAAGTATTGATATTATCATTATTATTATTATTATCATTATTATTATTTCTTTTTTTATGATTATTGATATTTGCTGTAAAATGTCAGTGATGGGTACTGTGAAACCGACCTGATATTTTTAAATATATGATTATTATTATTATTTTTTTATTTATGTGAGTTGGGTAATTATTATAAGTATTGATATTATCAATATTATTATTATTATTATTATTATTATTATTATCATCATTATTATTATTATTTCTTTTCTTTTTTTATTAATATTTGCTGTAAAATGTCAGTGATGGGTGCTGTGAAACCGACCTGATATTTTTAAATATATGATCTCAAGAGAAACACAAAAAAATCTTCTTTCCTCTACAACCCAAACTCTTAAAATACACGTGAAAGTATCTGAAATTCATATGGTCAGAAAATGACCGATTGGGCCTTTAAGTCCAATCATGTGTGTGTTCCTTTACGCATGCTCCTGCACCGAGCAGCTCACTCAAACATTGGGAGTGTGTGTGTGTGGTCCATTCCACTGGTGTTTACAGTCTCTGGTCAGAGTGGAGGATGTCAGTGGTGAAGAGTGTGCAGCATGGCACTGGGTGTGGGCTCAAAGGATGTCAGTGCCACGGGCCAGAATCTGTGCCACGAGACATGCGTTTGTGCCAACCACAGACGCCCAGGAATCCATAGTGCACCCTGGGAAGGAAAAAACTTATTCAGATAATCTAAGCAGAAAGAAAGAAAGCACAGAAAGCTGTTAACATATTTTGGCGCCTGCCGCTGCAGCAATATTTCTGTGCTTCCTTGTCGTTGTCTGCACGTATTGCGAAGATTCAGGAAGCTAAAAACGAGTCTTTCTTTCTTAACTCTGCAGACACAGCACCCTGTTTGGGAGAAGTACGTGACATTAGGGGAGTAGAGAAAGGGGGTGTCTGGCCCGTATTCTTGTTCGTGTCCAGATCCAGGGCAGTGCCTGTCTCCGTGTACTGCAGCAGTGTGGCAGGACAGACTGTTTCCTGGCAGCAGAGCCGGGACACGCTGTCAAACTGCAAACTATTATGATCCTCTACTGCTCGTGTTGTTTGAGTTTAGAGGGTGGAAAAACTAGAAAGGGAGTGTATGTGTGTGCTGTGTCGGGGTGGGGTGCAGGGGGACGTCAAATAATCTCTGATAATTGCCGGAGTGTCCACAGGTCCTGCCTAAGTGTACTCAGCAAAGGAGCCATTTGGCTTGTTTCATATTTAAAAGAGCAAATGCAGGGAGGGAGGCAGTCATTTTGCACTAGAATCAACACCTGTGTTTAAACAGTGAGGAGGAAACCGCTTTTCAGTCAAAAGGACATTTGTCTTTAGGTGAGCTTGTGTGCAAACCTCTGGAGAAACACTGCCGCCACTGTTCGCTCAGAGACAGATCAGTACAATGATAAAGAATTTTGTAATAAAACAGAGAAAATGCTACATGTAAAGGAGGTCTTTTACAGCATAGAGAACTGTGCACTCTGTTCAACAGATATTTAAATGATTTATGGTTTTAAACTGATGTGACAGGCCTCATAAACAGAAGCATGTGGTTATGAATGGCCCCTATATGCTATTTTAAATATCTGCTTCACAGATGATTATAACTTAAACAAATTATAGTTAAATTCAACATTTTATGACTGGATTATTTTTGAATTAAGATCATGAATGGCCGTGGATGAAATGACTGAATTGGGCCAACCAGGAAAAGGCTCAGGGGCCAAAAGGATCAGGGGCCCCCGCTGGCTTTCAACTAGAAAACATCACTTTAAAAGACACGGTTCCAACAAGGAAGAGAGTCAAACCTGCACAATTATTAAAGCAACTATGAAAATAGGTAAAACAACCACAAAGATAAAAAATGACAACAAAGAGACACACAATGGCTACAAAAAGGGCAAAACAACCTGGCAAAAAACTACAAATTACCAAAACAACTACAAAAAAGACACAAAACAACTACAAAAAGGGGTCGAGCAAACACCAACAGAAGCAACAACAAAATTCACAAAACTATAACAAAGTGGCAAATAACAACTACAAAGACACACAAATTTCTGCACACGGACGCAAAGTGGCCACAAAGACACACAAACAGTCACAAAATGACAACAAAAAGGACCAAAACAATTACAAAGTGACTCAAAATGACCATAAAACACCAAAACGACAGAACTACAAAGAGAGAAACAACAACTACAAGAAAAGGTATAAAAACTATAAAGTCTGTGTGGAACCTGGTCTCACAGGAATCCGTGAAATAGCCACGGATTCGCTTAACTCAAAATCCGTGGAATAGCCACGGAATAACCCAAATTTCCGTGAAACTGACACGGATTTCGCTACAATGCAAGTTAATGACAGTCATATCCCGTGGCTATTCCATGGATATTTTTTCCTATTGGTTTGTATCCAAGTCACGTGACTTTTAAGGTCCTGGTGGTCAGAACAAAAAACATGGCGGACAGTTCTCTCATTTTTAGTGAAAAAAATCAATATTTTGACTTCGTTTCTGCATAAAAATGGATTTTGGTCACACTTCTAGCGAGAAATATATGTTTTATTTTCCAAATATTCACTCAGTGAATGTACATAATCACTTTGTATGTTGGAATAGCCACGGGATATGACTGTCATTAACTTGCATTGTAGCGAAATCCGTGTCAGTTTCACAGAAATTTGAGTGATTCCGTGGCTATTTCACGGATTCCTGTGAGACCATGTTGCTGTGTGTCTCTCTCCTATGTAGGAGAGGTGGTGGTGTCTTTCCCATGTCTTTGCCCAGGGCCCCATTGTTTAATGATCCGGCCATGTGAATGACAGCAGCGTTATTTAATTGTGCGCAGATCTTGTTGACGCCTCCCAAACTGAGGTGCATTTTGTTCTAAGAGTGACTGAGCTATAATGTGCCAGTTTGAGTTTGGTCTACTGTTTCATACCTCACAGTCTCCAGTGGGTTTAATAAGTCAAGTCACCTAAGGAAAGACGCTTGTTTTGCCACCTCCATAAAATTTGTCGGGGATTTTGCTGTTTTTCCAAGTCTCTCTCAGGCCAGTTCAATACTTTGGGGAAACCTAAGCTACTATTACTACCACTTTTACACATTTGCTTCACAAGTGATGTGGCTTGAATTAAATTGCAACATTATATCTTCAACTCAGGGCTTAGCTTATATAATGGGGAGCCCGTTACTGGCATTTTCAGACTCCTCAATCAGAGTAATAAATTGGGTCTGATGGCTAATTTTAGCTGAAATCCAATCCTTGACAATAAGTTACAAGCCTTGCGGGACCTTTTAGTCAAACTGTGTCTGGCACTGCCACAGTTGAAAAGAACCTTTTAAATGAATGTCTTTCCCAAAAGTTGCATGTTTTCAAAGCAGTGCTTGCTCCAGATACAGGGGTCACGCAAATAAAGTGAAGTTTACCATGTCCAACACCTGAGCTGGTTTGTGCATTTTAAGTGACGTCATTCGCGGTTTGAAACTCATTCGCTACACGGCCGTTTAATTCCACATTAAATGAGGTTTTATTCGTTATCACAGTGCCGTTTTTGAAAGTCCCCCCTGTCTGCTGTGAGCCCCCACCCCCTCCTCACCAGGAGACAAACGTCTAGGTCAGTGTGATTTCACTGTATGGCCCTCAGTCAGTGCATTAGCAGTGACGTGATCATGATTAATGTTAATCACGCTGGATTTACTGTGTGTTTATTTTATGGCGCTGTTGGCGGAGTGGAGCTGGGCCCATCTAGGAGAGCTCCTGCTGGCAGCGTGAGGAGCTGGACTGGGGGATTTGGAAGATGTTTGCCTTGATACTGGGCTGCAGCGTTGGCTTGTCTGAGGACCTCGCGGCTGAACAGAGGTTGCGTTGTCAGTCATGAGTGACTGCAAACATTTCCTGCCTGCTGAAAACTCGCTGATTTCTCTACCCCGGCTGTCTCTTTTGATAAGGACGAATGATTAGATCCCACATGATTCAGCACACTCGCTGTTTTCTGAACTCAAACAATTGCGTATTGTCTGTGCCGCCGCAATCCGAAGCACAATTAAGCTGACATGTGCAGAACTCTAGACATCATGATTTGGTCAAATCGGCCTGTTTATCCACATGGCTGCTCCATAATCAGCAGCACTGTCTCCAGCTGCTTGGTACTGGGTGGCACTGAGGGCTTCAGGTGTCCCACAGACAGTGCAACACTGCCACCATGCTTAACATGTGTACTACAGTGTCACAACAACAACTCCTTTCTCTAGCAGCACATTTTTCCAGAAATTTATTGAGTAGGATAAACCCCTTTAGAGGAATCCTCTCGTTTTCGAGGGGGTCCTAAAGTACATTACAAAACTAAACACTCAACAATTTACAGACATACAACAACAAAGACCACATGGCATCAACACAAACATAGAAAAAATGAACACAAGAATGAACACAACCTCTCAATGGCCACAAGTCGACCATAACATTAGCCTAGTAAAACTGAAAGAAGTAACATAATATTATTGTAAATTGAAATTGCAGTGTTACAAAAATAAAAAAAAAAAAAAAAAAAAAAAAAAAAAAAAATGACATAATATTATCTGAAACATTTGCAGTTTAACTCAAAATAAGAAGACAGGGCATATTTAAATTCAATTTTAACAAGCAAGGGATTTCTATTCTGCGGTTAGAAGACAACAGTTTGTTTAAAATTATTAAATTAAGGAAATAAATATGAACTTTTCACCCTAATGCATTTCAGTCAAGCATCTCTAGAGATCTACTACTACCACCCCTGAGTGGTTATGATGTTTAGTGGAGCCGCAATTGAGAAAAACAGAGGTCTGTATGTTGAAGACTGCGTCAAACCGCCTGTATTTTATGTCACCAATTTCACTTTACCACACATATACTCCAATATTTGCTCCAGCCCTGCCCTTAAAAAACATAGAATAACAGAAAAGGCTCAGATAAAATCCCAGTGTGCATTGTATCTGCCTTGTTTACACTGACGGATTCCCTTACCACTTGTGTTAAATGTAGCCCTCCGTGTTATTCTACCAAGCAAGAAAGAAAACAATTACTGAAAATGAGGCTGAGTTGAGAGGAGGCCTGTGTGTAAAATAACAAAGACGTGCGACTGTTTGGATCTGATAAGCTCTGTCGAGTGTTTCCTCTAATGCCTCTGAAAATAAACAGCTGGGTTGATGAGGTGAATGGAGGCTTGGTTTGGGTTGTAACCGCTGCCGCAGCCCGGGAGCTTGTTTTAGGGGCTGGACCAGCCAGGAGCAGTAAAGGGCCCCCATCAGTGGCTCAGGCGCCGAGTGAGTTAAACAGGTTAGTGTGTTGGCCGTCTGAACCTGCTGTGACACACACACACACACACACAAACACACACTTTCGCTGAAACGGTATACACACACACATAGAAACACATGTACATGCAGATATAATAAAAACAGAGCAGCATCCCCAGAGCTCCCAGCTGTTGACTATACAGTTCAGTCTGTCATCAACAAGAGGGTTAAGATGCCTGGCTGGACAGAATGAATGACATCTGTGTGATGGATCTGCAAAACTCAGATTGAAAAAGAAATCTTGTGACACATTCGTATCATTCCTGTAGACGTATCTGAAATGTTCTGTCTATCAAACCTGACTGACACATCTCAATATGAATATCATACTGGAATAAAGCCAGAAATTAAGGTGCAACTGAAATTAAATAGCTTTGTTTTTTTGGCCACTGCAGCTTACACGTCTGTTCTAAAATCACTTGTTTGTTCAATGTTGTCTCATTGTGACTACATGGGTGTAAGTGTACTTATGTGTGTGTAAGATAATGACAAGTTATGTATGTTAATAATGGTAATAATACGTTTCTATACTACATTACTATGTGTTATACATACATATATATAAAAAATATTGTTGTTATATAACTGAATATAGTAAATTAACATACACTGTAAAAAAGATAAACAATAGCTACTCAATAAAATGTAAGCAACAGATTGCACGCAATATTATTAATTAAATCTAACTACGTTACAAGTTGAGTTGGTAACAACTTAACAGGAAGTGCCTGTCAATTAAAAACAGACTAATTATATTGTGTTGGATTCATTCAAAATTCTCTTGATTTAGAATTACATACACATAAAGATTATATTTAATGTGATCAAAATAAGTAGATTCTATCTCAAACATTTTTATATTAAAGTTACTTAAACAACTGCCTCAAAATCAAGGACGCATTTATATTTATATTTTTTATCAAATATAAAATAAATAAATATTAAGTAAAATGAAATGACTATCTCAATATGAATATCATGCTGGAATAAAGCCAGAAATTAAGGTGCAACTGAAATTAAATAGCTTTGTTTTTTTGGCCACTGCAGCTTACACGTCTGTTCTAGAATCACTTGTTTGTTCAATGTTGTCTCATTGTGACTACATGGGTGTAAGTGTACTTATGTGTGTGTAAGATAATAACAAGTTATATATGTTAATAATGGTAATAATACGTTTATATACTACATTACTATGTGTTATACATACATATATATTATTATATTGAGTCAATTTGATGCATCCAATTTTCATTTATTTTATTAAGGTATTTTTTTTATCTTTATTTTTATTTTTTATTTTTTTAATGAGCACACTTGGCATCCTGTGTTTATTCATGTATCGCTATTATTAGTAGAATTGTTAATATTTCTGTTTCTCTGCTCTTTTGCCTCCCTTTATATTATTATAATATTATATTTTTTATTATTTTGTATTTATTTTTATTTTTGTTTTGTGGGTTGTCTTTTTTGTGGTTCTTTGTTTAATGTACCCTTTAAAAAACAAAAATGTGGAAAACAGCTGTGGAATAAGTTATGTCTTGTACTGATGCTTATGAATGGTAATTTCCAATAAAAAATATATAAAATAAATAAAATAAAAAATACATATATATTAGTATTATTTTTGTTATATAACTGAATATAGTAAATTAACATAGGGAGAAGAGGTGGGATATAATAAGCTTTGGCTTTTTCCCACTCCTTTTGAGCATTTCATGTTCAAATAAATTCTCAATCAATCAATCAAAAAAACTTGCATTGAAAAAAATATCAGAAAAAAAAAGATTGCTATTCATATTTCAGATTCCCATGAATACCTTTTATTACTCGTTTATGTAGATGGAGACAAATATTTCGGTTTGGCCATACATTTCTACATGAAGCAGCATTTCCAACTTTCCAACCACACATAATTTTTAACCACAAAAATGAATTTTTCAATGTGATTTTTATGACTTTAAAGCTCCAACCCCACCATCTCTGTTTTGTGTTCTTTGGTGGCCATTACAGCGATAATTGCTGGTGTGTGTTTGGATCTCGTAGAATAAGATAGCTCTGGCACAATTCCAGCTACTGCAAGGTGCATGGAGGTGCAAAAAGGGGAAAAGGCAATACAGGCTCCAGCGACACTTGTAGAATATAAAACATTTACAGTATATGTAGTTTATATAGCTTGTGGACTAGATCAGGGTCTTCCAGGATAACCCTATTGGAGTCTGAACGCACTGGTGTTTAAATAAAGTGATTTAGTTTCCAAAAACTCAAGATAAAGACATTTTTTTAGATCAATATATACCAAAAATGCATTTTTAACTTTAAGTATATGTATATTCCAAATTCCATTCCTAAACCTTTCAGTGAATATTTCCATTTCAACTCACAATTACATAATTACAATACTAGACAATTGACAAGATTTCACCCTCCTCACTAGCCTCGGTCAATTCTCCTTAAAATACAGAGGAACAATACTCTGGAATGATCAATTAAATAGTTCAATACAGGTTTCCTCTCTGAACACATACAAGAGCAGTTTAGTGCACTGAAAAAAATTGGAGTGACATTTACTTTAAAAAAAAGCTAGGCAAGTTTTTCCACACAGAAAGTGTTTGTAATCTTTACTCTTTTTTATGAAAATACACAAGTTGATTGCAGATTCAGTGATGTCCCTCAATTACATTTTACTTGGAAATATCAACTAATTAAGCCAATGAACTGGTTTAGTAAATATTACTTGGAACGAATGATTCAATTTACATACAAAACTGAGGACACATAATAACAAACAATCACTAAGTAATGCACTACATGGAAAACTGCTATTATAAAGTAAAAGCACTGAATTCGTATGTCTTCGTAGAATTTATATAGATGATTGAAATAATAATTACAGGGCCAAAACACACACACACACACACACACAAACTACACACACACATGCTTTAATTTTTATGTGTAATTATTATTTTTATCTATTTCACAGTTACTTGTTTTTAATTTTAACTTGTATAACTGTATAACCCATTTAGGGTTTCTTGCCGCTACCTTGCACCTTCCTTTTGTTGTTATTTCTTTATCATTTTCTTTTTGTCTTATTATTGTGCAAAATAAAACAAGTTCATAAACTTCAAACTTATATACTACAAGAGCCTCTTCTGTTTTGGCCCCTGTGTTTTTTGATCCTACATACTATTTAATTCCAGTCAGAACACTGGATTAAAAAATAATAATAAAAGGGTATCAAAACTCCATAGCACCACTAGTGGTCAAAGACACACAGCGTAGCTTTAAAGAGAAAATGCAGAGTTTGTCTGTTCTTGCTTCAACATTAGAGCTGAGCAGCCAGAGCAGCTCTCACAGGTTAGTGCCACTGAACCACCCTGAGGTGTGTGTTGTGTTTAAGCAGTCAGTTCTGACTTCATCCTCCCTTTGAATGTTTCTAAAAATAGTGTTCCAACATGTCTGCACGCCCACACCCTCTCAGCTCCACACACCCAGCTGGTGTCATACCTGTGTGTCACATAGGCAGATACAATCACACCCCTTTAATCCCACTTGAGCTATGTGTGTTAAAAGCTTATCGTGGTTTATGCAGTTTAATGGAGCGATGTGTTGCTTTTTGAGAATGCTAGAACAATTGAAAGCAGCCAGTTGTTAACCAGTGTTGTATATGTATATTTTTGTTATCACATAGCACATTATAGGTCATTGTTGAGAAGACTAAATAAAAACACTCCAGTGATCCAACTTCCTTGACATTATCTGCTCATCAGAGCGAGTGATGAGAGCAAGACAGAGAGAATGTGGGAATTTCACCGTCAAACAGGTAAAGACAAGACCGAGCTGCCAGCACACAGGAAAATGAATTCATTCACAAAAACCACAGAAAGCAAAACATGCTTTATCATCCAGACACATCACTCAACCTGCTCTGATGACTTTTCTCTCTTTATTCTCCATGCACCAGCTTCTGGGGTCACGTCTTAAAGGAGGGCAGATTTTATAAAAATGTGTCCGGATGAATTAAAAGGTTATCTTATCAATCAAATAAAATAAAATCAAAATTACTTTATTTATCCCCGAGGGGAAATCCAGTTAGTCTGGTAACTCTGTTAGAATGAGACAGCCTGATGGCTGTAGGAGTGAAGGATCTTTTGAAACCATCCCCTGCAATTTTTTTGGTCCATGAAGTTGTTGTGTAGCGCAGTGGTCCTCAACCTTTTAGAGTCGCAACCCCCAATTTAACATGTTGTTCGCCAGTTTAACTGGTTTCAAGGTTTCGTTTGCCAGCAATTCAGAGCAAATGACACACTGTGGATATTCTGTGTTGTTTTTTGTCATGCACGAAAAGCCATACTTCAGGAAGTCAGGCTAATATTTACGGAGCCTCGCCGGTGTCGGCCCCTCTGTCCTCCTTTTCTCGGGTGGTGGTCCCATTTGGCTTTCTGCTGCTAGACCTTGGGACCCCTGCTGCTACTGCTGCTGCTGCTGACCAAGTCTGGAGCTTTTCTTTGCAGCCATGGCTCCATTTTTCCAGCATCAGTTATAGCTAGCTGCTAGCAAACTGCAGCTACAATAAAGCAACAACGTGCCAGTTTTTTTTTTTTTTTTTTGCTGTGCTCACTGAACAGAATGTCACTTGCACAGTTCAGATCATACAAACTAATAATGAAGCAGACAACAACTAAAACATCTCCCTGTCTGAAATTATGCAATTTAATATAAATTTTGTGCATTTATATTTGTTCCAAAATGATTTGGCGACCCCCAGAAATCATCTCCCGACCCCAATTGGGGTCGCGACCCCAAGATTGAGAATGGCTGATGTATCGGATGATCCGGGTACGTTATGTTATATACTACATCAAGTATTGTGTATGGAGCGACGGCCATGGTAGCAGAACAATGAAACGAGGTCAATGCAGACTCTGGATTGAGGCCAAGAGAATGTCCCAGATCTGTCGGGTGAGAGGAAAATACTACGAGGACAAGACATTTCCATAAATATGCATAATTCTTTTGTCAGTATGTCCTACTATAATAATATAACAGTATTAAGTATAAATAGTTGAATGCTTTGCTCGGAAACAAAGAATATACATGGCATTATTACTTAAAAGTAAAACCTTGTATGTCTTTTGTTCAATTGTAACTTTAGTGAATCTAATAACTAATATAATAATAACTGGGAGGTACCAGCTGACAGGAGAGAAATGATGGCCGTCGGTCGGTAACACTCTTCAGTGCTTCCAGCAGCATGATTTTGAGGAAGTTTGGAGCCTCGGTTTGGCTCTGATTGCTCGTTTGAGTTCATGGGCTTAAATAAAGACACTTAATCACAAGCGCTCAGCGGAGTTTTTCCCGGACTGCGCAGGACTTCGCCAAGACCTCAGGCAGTCACATCTCTGGATTGGGAGGAAAAATATTCCCCTCAGATTACTGCATGACTCACAAAAACAACTGCCTTGGGAGAAATATGATCCACATATCATTTAGATTTAAACATAACACGGCGTTTATGCCAGATTTTAAGTCAAGCACATTAATGTGCATTTAGGTGCACTAGTGAGTCAGATGTGGATATTAAGAGGCATTAACAGTTGGTGGTGCAGAGGAAGAGGGTACAACAAGAGGATGTAATTAAAAGAGAGCCAGTCAAATCTCAAACAATGGAAAACGATGTGGGAATTGTGAAATGTGGCATTTTTGTTTCTTTCATGTATTAATTTGAGTAACAATGTTGAATAACAGCCAACTTGAACCTAAAGTTAATTCACATCCTACATATACGCTAAATTAGTTTGCAAATTAACACATTTAGGCCTAAAACGCCCGGAAAAAATGCCTGTAAAACCTCTGGGCGAATTTAAAATAACCCCCTAAAACCTGAAGATTTTCTGGAAATTCAACAGAAGTGTCAACGCTTCCTACGAAATAATAGATTTTTCAGCCTCTGTAGCAGATAGAAATGAAATTCAAAAAGTATTTTTAGAGCTTATACCTGTGGCTTTCATGAGAAGTTGAGTTTATTTGTCCAAACCTTCAATAAAGTTTTTTTTTTCTTTAAATCAACGTGTCTTTTTGTGTCTTTTTTGGTCATTTTGTGTCTTTTTTTGGTGATGATTTCAAAGTTCTGGAAAAGTCCCATGTTGCATTGCAACACTCCCACATGGATTCTGATGCATTTCATTGGTCAAGAGGCCGAAAATAGGTGGAAAAAACTACAAATACTACAAAACGACGTATCCGCTTTCCTGGCTTTAATGGTAGAATAACGCAACAGCGCCCCCGGTTTTAATGGTAGAAATTCGGTAATGCTTTCCCGGCTTAAATGGGTTATGGGATTTTTAAATATCAGTACTGAAACAGTACTGACACATTTTATACTATATTATGGTAATATATGTCACACATTTTAAAACAACACTTATTTCCAGGACAGCGTACATTAACTGGCTGATCAGCACCCACCAAGCTGATTTTCTTATGAATAGAAGTCAATTAAATCTCACAACAAATTTCTGGTGGTCCTTTTTATTGTCCTGACACATTCTACATAACTGTTTACGGGTGGGCACGGCTGTCTGCCCACACCATATAAAAACAGGCTTAACACACCTGGAAAATAAAATGCCGCTGGAAAACGCTTGTCTTCCAGAGCAACATAAAATCCAGCACCTCTACTCATGACTAATTGGCTGTTAACACTGTTTTAACAAACCTGAGCTCTAGCGTTGCACCGATGTGCAAATGAACAGGCATAATTGGAAGAGACGTCAACCAGTGTTGGCAAAATGGAAACCAGTAGTCAGTAGAGTGTGGGTGTGACGCAGAGCTGTGTTTATTTTATAATGTCATCACTACGGCACTGTTGACAGTCATTTTTCATAGATAGTTATCTGTACAACATGTGAAACTAACTGGATCTGTTCAGCTTGTTCGGGGAGGTGTACCATGTTCCAGGTGTGGTAAAAATTCCAAATATTTCACAACAGATTTCAATTACAAAAACATGCTGGTTAGGGCTGGGCGATATATCGATATAAAAGATATATCGATATATTTTTTAATGTTATATAGAATTAGACCATATCGCTTATATCGATATAGTTCAATTTTTTTCCTTTTTTTATATATAAATGCTGCCATTACTAGGGTTTGTCATATTTCATTCTTTTGTAATGTTTGTTATTCTTTTCTCATATAAATATATTTAGAAAGATAGATAGATAGATAGATAGATAGATAGATAGATAGATAGATAGATAGATAGATAGATAGATAGATAGATAGATAGATAGATAGATAGATAGATAGATAGATAGATAGATAGATAGATAGATAGATAGATAGAGAGAGAGAGAGAGAGATAGATAGATAGATAGATAGATAGATAGATAGATAGATAGATAGATAGATAGATAGATAGATAGATACACTGTAAGACTTTGCTGTAAATTTACAGTCAAATTCTAACAGTAACTTGCTGTATTATGATTGTACAGTATATTGCTGTGAAAACAATGCATTGTGGGAGTTATCATAATTGCTCAGGCATTCAACGATCAAAATTATATATATTTTTTTCAGGAATTTACCTTTTTCAACTGAGCATGTTGGGAAAATAAAGCCATTATTTTCGAAAAGACGTTTTTTTCCCAGTAATCCTAATATAGAGTTTAAATGGATTAGTTAGAATTTAGATTTAAACGTTGCGCTATTTTTAGATGTAGATGTACTGTAAATTTTACAGTAAATTACTGGCGAAACTGCTGCCAGTAATTTACTGTAATTTTACAGTAAAAAGTTTTACAGTGTAGAAAAAGCATATTCATCCATAGTGATTTCACATACATAAATGCATCCAGATATACCTGCATGCTTAATAATAACATTTATAACATTTTTATTTACTTTATATTTTGATGTATTTCATTATTTTATATGAATTGACTAAAAGGGGTGTTTATTATACTAACTAAAAATACCCAGACAAACAGAGAAGGGGGAAAAAATCAGCTATTTCTGTGCCAACAAATGCACAAATCTCTCACTGTCATCATGTGGTGAATTGGATGCACATGACCAGCTGTATATAACATCCAATGTAGTGTGTAATGGCAGCATGTACAGCTTAGTCTGGAAGAAAACAGGTCTCTGGAGTGCTGCTCGGCACAGTGCTGACGTGTCCGCTCCAGTCTAAATATTGGATGTGCAGTAACTTAACTTGTGGCCTCCACCAACTTATTTCAATATCAATAGTTAAAAAAAAAAAAGAAACAAGGGAAAATCTGGGCCAAAATTATGCTATTTTTAGGAGATTCTGATGCACATGGAGTCGAAAAGGTGTTTTGTTCTTTCTACTTGCACACAGTGACAGAACAAGTTATAGGAAGAGAAGAGTAAGTCACATTCATTGGAAGGGAATTCACCCAGTACAGGAAGCTGGCCAACAGACAAGCTTCTTAGTTTTCACCAAGGCGTCTAACAAAGCGGTCCAACCGGTGGCTGTCTACAGTTAACATATTGTTTTAGCCAGTCTAAAGTTACAAGGTAATTACAGGGCAGGACATTTTTTTCTGCATTAAATATATTACTTGATTATCTAACTATAGTATACAATAAATCACACAGCAGTCGGTATTATGACCCACAAGTTGATAGAAGTTTAAACATAATACACACTCATGTAATACATCTGAATGAGCCGGCTACTGTAGGCAGAGTACTACCATGAATTTCTGAAAATGTAAAAAAGGAGACTGTTGCACAGTGTGCTGAGCAGCCAGGTTTCTTTTCTTCTTTGACCCCCTATGGGTCAGTGGGAGTGTAAATGTCACTCTGAATTGATGAACTGCCTTTTTGAGCTGACTTGTCCAATAAAGATTCTCAGTTTCAGCAAAAAAGACTAAATGATCCGTGGGATTTTATCTGAAGCGTTAATACAAATGTCTTTAATTTCATGTCATTGGTTAATTGTTTTAAAAGGTATTATAATTATTGTTAAAGGCACTTGTATGTGAAGCATTTTAACATGTGGGAACAATGTTATGTTTCACCATGAAAAACGGTTAAAGCTTGTTCAGACAAAGGTCCTTTTAAGATACAACGTGCAGGTGACCAACTTGTATCCGAGTCATGTGGCTGGCTGTCAGGCTACAACCTGAGGCCTGGCTGATTGTTAACACCCCACAGTGAGACCTGTTGCCCTGGGCTATTAGTCATCCTGACAAGCATGGCGTATGTGCCACTCTCTCTGCTCATGACACACTTGTTTCCACCATCTCCCCACCTTTACACAGCGCTCCAGCTCTGATATATTCCTAACGCATAGTGGCAAGAGTGACACAACGCCACTGAACCAAAACAAGCACCTATCAATTACTGATGAAAGAGGCCTTTTACCAATTTTTACAACATGTTCAGAGTATAGGGCATGGATGGGACTTAAAGCAATCAGAGTTGAAAGAGCGCTTCAACATAGTAAGACGGCAATGTGGAAACCTACAAAGTCTAGTAATGTAATATTAAATAATAATTTCAAAATACGCTAAAAGTAAGAGAGGGTGTGTTTTCCTGTGCACAAGTTGTTGTTTTTTTAATGGTTATGATATACAGGTACATCTCCAAAAATTAGAATATCGTGAAAAAGTTCGATATTTTTTGTCAATTATTTCAGAAAGTGAAACTCATAGATTATATAGATTCATTAAACATAAAGTGAAATATTTCAAGCCCGTCTTTCTTGTAATTTTGATGATTATGGCTTACAGATAATGAAAACATAAAACTCAGTGTCCCAGAAAATTAGAATATTACATAAAATCAATAAAAAACAAGAATCTTTTTAACACAAATGTCAGGCTTCTGAAAAGTATCTTCATTTCTATACACTCAATACTTGGTTGGGCTCCTTTTTCATGAATTACTGCATTAATACATAGCATGGAGGTGATCAGCCTACAGCACCATGTTGCTTTTAAAAACAGAGCGAATTGGGTTATTGACCACACTTTTATAGATAGATAATAAAAGTACATAGTAGTATACGCCATTATTTTTTGAATAATATACAACATATTAAAAATGCAATAAAGGTTTTTTGAAACCTTTGGAAATGATGTAATACCTCAGCTGATGTCTACGTACAGTGCTTTATCTTGTCTCAGGTACGTTCACTGACCTACCCAGACAAAGGACATTTCAAACATGTGGATTCATCTTTAACTTTGTGAGAGGAGAAGACGCCGCTATTAAAATTAAATCAATCTGATTTATGCTGCCATTGATACACTTCATTTGCAGATCCTAAGTCTTAAACCAGCCTTGGGACTATTGTTTTTTGTTCTTTGCATGTCACGCTTAAAATCTGACCTCTGAAGGGCCACTGCATTAGAGTAAAAAAATACCCAACCTTGGCATGAAATATAAAGTTTTGTCCTTGGAGTTACTCAAACTCAGGGCATGTAACAATATTAATGTGACCATTCAGGCACACACTGATGCGCTAATGTTGACCTATTTTGAGGTGATCCATATTTTTGTTAGGCACTGGTTTGTGACTGAGTTGCCATTCAGGGCTCAGCCAGCTGTAAGAAATATAAGCAGTGATTTAATATTAGATCAGGCAGGGATTCAGTACGCTGTTAAAGCCATTAAGAGCTTTCTCTTCTCTTTCATCATGTCCAGGATGGGAGGCCTCACATTGCCTGCTGCAAAGAGGAGACGTGATCGGCGGATCATATTTGGGGCCATAGATAATGTATGTGGTTAATTTACAGCTCAGAGGTTTCTTAATCTTGTCCTGCTCGGGTCCTGAGGTGACAAGCAAAGCTGCATTCAGGAGCTCTGAGGTGTAATCAGCAATCAGAAAAAGGAAGTTGGACGTCAGGCTTTTATAAATGGTTTCCTCAGAGGAGTTTGATTTACTGTCTTTAGCAAAGTTGAACTCATAGAGTGTGTGTTTGGAAGCGATGAAAGGGAGGTAAAGGGGATGCTTGAAGAGCTGAGTTAGTGCAGCACTACAAATTACATTTCAAAGAACAATAACCCAAAATCAACTCAAATATTTTCATGTCTGAGGAATCGATTTATGCTGGGTTTAGCCAGTACAAACCATCACAGCCACTGGAGGTTTTGCCCTTTGACCTTACTGTTCCCATTTGGAACAACATCTGTAACAGCTGCAGTGGGAACGAGGTGACATGAATTTTGTGAGCTGAAGTTCTTGTTGAAACATATAAAGCCCATTTTGGTTTATATTTATTTAAACCATGACAGCTGCAGAAATAATTGCTCTCCTTTTATTTTCATTTTATTTCACAATATAGTGTTCCTATTTCAGTATTGAGTCTTAATATGTAATTGTAATATTGTCATTATTTTTCCCTGTTTTGTTGCACTGATTATTATCTAACCACACAAGGACTGAGGCTTCCAAATCCATTCCAAAACTAAGTGGGGAAAGTGCTGAATTTTGGTTTCATTTTAACCCTAGGAGACCCACGGGACCGCCAGCGGTCTCGGCCAACATCACTATCCTTAAGAGGCGGTTGCAGCCTCAGTTTTAAAGCTAGAGTGAAGATACTGGTATTACATGAAAGACGTCAACTGGTACCAGTTAATTTTAGCTGGTCAGGAAAAGAGCTAAATGTTGGCTTAACTTTGGTAAGGGAGAAAGTAAAACAACTGTTTTAAAAGGAGTTCCTTGACGTTTCTTAGCAATTTCCAATCACAAAAAAATGCAATTCTTACAGAAATCTCAAGATTTTTTAAACCAAATCACCCCTTTCCTATAGTCTTCCTCAAGGTCGTGGCGTCTTAATGTGCTTGGATGGATTTCAGAATATTTTTTTTTTATCAACTTTGTACTGCTGCAACAACTTATGAGACACAACTGGGCATGGGACTGCCCATCATATACTTCAATCATAATGTTCTATGCCAATATGCATTGTAAATTTGCAAAAAAATTGAATAGGTTCCTAACAAAAACATGTTTATTACAGATTTATGACTAGAAAAAGTTGACAAACCATTCTCACCCTATAAAGACCCCAACACGTTAATATTTTCATTGGCCATTAAGAACCAAGATACATGCAGTATTGTCACAAAATATAAAGCAAAATAATACCAATTTGTTATAGTAAAGATAAGCCTTAGATACTTAGGCTGTGTTTTTACTGCTTAATGCTCTTCCCGTCTGTCCATACAATTATAAAAAGTTATTACCCTCCCTCTTTCACTGCCTCAAGGCAACACTGGCAGAAGCATTGGGTTTTATTGGGTTCTTTTGATTTTGGATGAGCTGTCTTCTGACCCAGGCAGAACTTTCTGTATGAGTTTAATTGTGCCGAAAGCAGGTATATAGGGTTTACAGTAGGACCTCAGCCAAAACAGAACAGATGACATGGATGACAGTCTTAAAAGAAATGGACCGTGACACTGGGATATAAAGTTTTTATTACTGTTTAGAGAAAATAAAACTAGAATGAAAGCAGAACCAATGTGAATTCAGTTGATGTTAAATTTGCAGTTATGTAGAAGTAGTATTAGTATGCTTTCTTTCTGTTTTATCAGACATCATAACTTAACATATAGATATGATTATGAGGTTTTTAAGGTGTGATGATTTAAGGCGAACATTCATTTGAAAAGTTAGTTATTGCCGATGAACAACAGGGGTCCCACATTCATTTCCCATGTTATTTAATGCTGATGTGTGTTTCTGTGCTCTATCTTTTGATATCAACTTATTTTATGATTGAATATTCCAAGCATTCTTTAAATATCTTGTTTTGTACAACAACAATAATTATTTCCATTTTGCGTCTCATACTTTATGAAGAAAAAAAGGTTTTGTATTATTACATAGCTAACTACTTGGCTAAGTAGCTTGCTAAGCTAACTACTTAGCCAAGAAGTTAGCTAAGTAGTTAGCTTAGCAAGCTACTTAGCCAAGAAGTTAGTTAAGAAGTTAACTTAACAAGCTACTTAGCTAAAAATGGATACGGGTCATTTTTGACCCATGCTGTGCATTAGAAGAGTAGTGACAGAAAAACGGATTTTATTAAAGAATGAATAAAGAAAACATAAAATTAGGATGTATGATGATCAAAAACAAACTAATTGGGTAAAACCTGCAATACTGAATGATGAAAATAATTTATTGCAAAGATATAGAACATAAAAACTCTGTCGGGTCCCTTTAGACCCATGTTGTGCATCAAAGGGTTAAACATTTTCAAACGTATGAGTTATTATCTCTTTAACACATCCAACCATGTCTTTTTTTGTCATGAGGAAGCTGTTACCAGTCAGGGGGTCAAATGCTGTCCTCATTAAAATGTTGGTCTTAGCAACTGAACTGCAATAAACAAATCTGAGAAAATCCCGAAACACATTTGGGGATAACGTATCGGTGTGCGGATGTCACGGCGTACGCACTTATCCCCACATCCTCCCTGAGGGACATACACCAAAGTGGAAAAGGGGCACATTACTCATATTTATGGAAATTATCTGGGAGAGCTCTCCCATGGTGCTCGGGCCTCTCAGCGGGTGCCATGCAAACGCAGACGATGATCTCTCCAGCAGCTGCTTAACCAAGACAGACCTGTGAATCCCATCAAAAGGCCAAAGTCGGGTTTCCAAAACAAAACACAGCAAACACAGTTTGATCAGTCCTGTTGGGACTGGCGTTGATGAAATGTGGTTTAATTGAGGGATATGTTGAGATTCTCCTCTGCAGCAGCAGCTATGGGTGCTACGGGGTTAGAAGAGGGGTAAAGGATGTGTGTTAGACTCAACTTAAAAAGGTAATGTTGTCAAACCCCGGCCTTCACTTGACCTCGGGATGCTTCTTTAAAAAGCACGAAAATGACAATGCTGACCAATCAGAGCGGACTAAGCTTCTTCAGGAGGTGGGCTTATGCTGGGCTTACACCAAAAGATTTTCACAGTCCCAGACTAAAAACTGAAAGTCTTTAGTAAATCTAGGAGTTTTACTGGAGTCACGGTGCTCCCGTCATCTCCATTGTTAAGTTTAAGGTAGTAATCGTATTTTATATAATTGCAAGTCGCAGTGACGTAACACAATCAAGAACCAATAGATGAGCAGGGAAAGGTCCCCGGTTCAGACCGGCCAGTAAAACCACTTCCACAGGAAAAAGGAACATCACAATAATGCTAGTAAGCTCAGTCCTAAATAAAAATATAGTGATGTGATATATTTAGATGTTTCTTAGTAAAGAGAACAGTAAGGAGACCCAGTTAACATTTATACATAAATGTATGCATAAATAAGTAATAAATAATCAATGATTAATGTATGATTAACTAAATGAAAGTTGATAGAGCTGATAAATATAACTATTCATTTAAACAAATTATAATTAAATAGGACATAAATGTATATCATGGATTCATTTCTAAATTTGCCTTTCCTTTAATCATCCTTATATCTATTTTTACTGTAAAATAGTCAGCTTTTCATGTCAGAAAAACAGAAACCCTTTTCAGCTTTGTGAGGGGCATTTTGTGGCGTCTTCTCTTCTTTCTTTTTTTTAACACAAATCACTGCACACACTGGAGCAGCTGGAGCCAAAAGCTGCTTCTCCTCAATTTTGTAAGTTTTTACTAAGAGCATGATGGGGAAACAATTGCATGGTAGGAAAAAAATGCTAAAAGAATATAGACTAGTAAAGTAGTCTTGTAAATAGTTACCCTGCAAGATTCACAGTCCGTCTAAAATCTCAGTGTGAGACTTGGCTGGGACTAAAAACTCTAAACACTTGTCTGAGCAGGTGTGAGCTGATAGTTTTCCGGGAGTCTTCTCTAAATATTTTCAAAATCTTCTGTCATGTATAGGTAGCATTAGAGAGACAGGGGCTAAAATAGAGCATTTCAGACGGAGGGTGAAGTATGAGAAACATGTAAACATGTTCTAGTAAAAATCCCAAATGATCTATGAACATGAAAATTAGCCTAATCTCATTCAATTTTGATGATGTCATCGTCAGTTATTAGAAATTAGAAGAAAAAGTTAAAATTGTTCTGGTGATGCATTCAAGTGCTCACATTTGCTGTAAAACATGAGCATACCTGTTCTTTTTCACCGTTTTTGTTTTCCTTTGTCTCTCTTTTTATTCATTCCATACATATTTTTATACATTTGTCTGGTTATCTTCTCAAGAATAACAAAGAAAAAAAAAGAAACAGTTGTCTGAAGTTGTCGTAAATCATGAATGACTTCAGACACAGTTTCCTGGGTGTGACCCAGACTAAGAACCTGTACACAGTTATTAAATGTATTTAGGTGTGTCAATGCTATATCAGGTTTCCTTTAGCACGGAGCATATCATACGGCAAGACAAAGGTGACTGATGTAGTTGTGTTTTTACTCTTCTAATCGTGATTGATGGCTCAGTTCGTCTGCTGGGTTCACTTCAAAGCCAACGGAAACTGAATTGAGACTTTGTCTGCTGTCAGAATTTAATGCTTGGGTTTGTGGTTTAGCAGTAACTCCAGAGACTGACATAATCATTTGCATACGACTACACAGTCTTAAGGCCAGCGTGAGTGTAACACATTCATACAATATCTGGGGATTGTTTTAAGGTCACATTAAAGAAGCTGCATGCCAAATACTTTAATTAACCTTTTAATTTAGGCTTTTAGGAGAGAAATAAGTAACTATAAACTATATTCTTAAAATGTTTTTGGTAACACTTTACAATAACCAACTAAGTAATGTTTATAGATGGTTTATATAGTATAAACCAATTATTAACCACTTACAAAATGCTATACATATTTATTTTTAAATGTTTTCAACCAATTTCTTAAAGGTATATTAATAATTTCAAAATCATTAACATACTTCATATGGTGTTAAAAATGTTATGAGTGCAACTAAAACTATTAATTATAATTGAATTGTTTGTTAATGGTAAAGTAACTATAAACTTACATTAATATACCATCTATTTGCCATTTATAAATTATTTAGTTAGTTCAACATTAATACATTATGTATTTACCATTCTAAATGGTCTATATACGGTTTATAAATGATGATTAAACATTAATAAATGATCTTTTTACCATTTATAAATGATGGTTATTGTAAAATGTTATCATGTTTTTCTTCTTCTGTGCAGTTGAAATGAATGAGTGAAGCGTGGACGGCCTAGACAGACCCTATATGACGACGGCAGGTCCCCCTTACTCTGGAAAAGTCATACTGAGACGCAACCGAAAGACAACAGCCAAAAAGAATATTTACACAAAGGCAGTGAATCACCGTTTTGTGTGGGTTTGCCTGAGGCAGGCCACTTTTCTTGTGCTTAAATCAAAAGCACACGTAATGAAATATGCATCCAAGTCATGACGTTTTAACTGTCAACTGCGAGCGAGCCAACTGCGAGCATGTCACCAATGTTGATGAGTTTTATTTATCCCCCTCTGCTACAGTGTTACAAAGGGAGATAATGTGTCATGCTAGTAAGCACTTTAAGCCTAGGGTGCATTAGCGGGGACTCACAATCCTACTGAAGCCATGATGGATCTATGTCCTTAAGACTGAATTCACATTTCTGCTTCTGAAAGGATCCAGACCGAGGTGGCCTCTTACTTATTTTTGATGGCCTTGTGTGTGAGAGTGTATATATCAGCCATCTCACCTTTTTCAGGCTTGGCGCGGACAGCAGGCGCCGATGGAAATGCAGGGTGGGTGCCACTGACCGTCATGCCATAGCGCTCTGGCCTCCCTCCTTTACCAGCAGGCAGACAGGAAGGGTAAAATCTGGGCCCTAACTAATATGGACAAATGCTGTTTCAGTCCGTGTAACCTGAGCGCCAGGGGAAAACGCTGTATGAATGACAGACATTTCATTGCTGTGTGCATCTATTAATCACAGACTCTCACTTCTAGTGTTCTGCTTGTTCTCTATTTTCTCCCATCTGCCTGTAGAAAAATCAATTGGGGAAAAAAAAATGCTGCTTAACAGGGATTTAAAGGAAGCTGAGCGGTAATTTAAGAAAACTATCAAGCGGAGGAAGGAGATCCAGCTTCCCTTGGCATTTTAGAGTGCTCCAGAAATTGCATGATGATTTTGGCAGGTTTTTCAGTTTGCTGTTTTCTTTTTTCTTCGGTTACATACGCCTTCCCAATGATCAGATTCTGGCAACCACAAACTCTCCCCAGTGGACATCCTCAGGCTGTACTCCATCCAATGTCCATCAAAAGTCAGCAGAGAACGAGCCAAAGACCCAGCCAGAGACCACTCCTCACTGACCAGTAAAGTACACAACATGTGTGTTTTTTCTTCGATTAATTAAATAGTACAGAAAAAGTTTAACATTTTAAATGCATCCTAAAAGCAACCGCCATGTAAAAACATAGGGTGATGTAGAATTACATCACTTTAAATCATTTATTATAGTTTTATTATTTTTGTAAAGCAGCATTAAGTACAATTGGTATATTTTTTGATTTAGCATCCAGACAGTTTCAGAGTGCAATTCACTTCTAACCAGTTAAAAAAACTGAGAAAAACTGCTATAAAGTTTTTCTTGTTTTTCTTAACTGGGCAGCCAAATGGGTTATAGGTAGGTTAGTGATATGACACTTATGTATTGATGGTGTAATTTTTATGCTAAAAAATCATGACAATTATTTAACCTTTGACCCCAAAAATGTAGCAACTGCAATCTGGTTTTGCATTGCTGTAAAAGGTTCTAATAGTAATGCACAAACACAGTGCAGTAACAGTAAAAAGTTGTTTTAAAAGTGTTTAAAATTCTTTTCAAAGATTTGTGTGTTTTAGACTTAATACTACAAAGTAATGTTATATTGTAGTCTAAATATAATTTTATCTCACTTTTTTTTACTTAATCACCACCTAGATAATAATTTCCCTATGAAATAAATTTATAATTTCAGCCATATTACCATTCAGAATAGCATCAAAATGATTCTGAAGCTGGTATTTTAAAGTAAATAGTTGCATAATGTTGCTTTAAATGAAGCAAGAAGACAATCCATATTTCTATAGATTTTCTTTATATTGCAGGCTATAAACATGTAATTTAAACTAACAAAAAAATGGATAAATATGTATTAAAAAATGACACTGAAATAAATGAAATAATCAAAATAAATACACTTTACTATACAAATATTGGGAGTATTGGTCACAGTGTACGGTCCAAAAGTTAGAGGAAATACAATTTTGAAAATAAAAAAGACTTTATCAGGTGGATCTAACTCATTAAAAGTGGTTATTTAGCTAAAAATTATTATTACATTAACCACATTAAACTTAATGTGATGAGTGACCAGTCTTGGGGATTTTAATGGGAAACTACATACCATATATATAATAATATAAAGAAATGATATGTCTCCCAGTTACGACTGATACCGTATTAAACAGTATCATCATGTCTTCTGTCTCTGATCCCTATGGAGTTGCTCCCTCTAGTGGGGCAAGGAATGCTTATTTATTCACTCTGAGGAAATTAATCAATCTCACATTACTTTTTCACAGTACAGCTACAGTGCTATAAACACACAGATTTGTGTAAAGCAAAGAGTTACAAAAGTCCCCCCCCCCCCCCCCCCCCCCCCCAATAAAACACTAAAACTCACCAAAAACCTCCAGCTTGTGTGATTCCCTGCCATGTATGCCTGTGTTTATATGTGTTATCATGTAAACATGAGTAATGAAAACATCACTGTGGCATAATACCGTCTGAAGCCTATTAAGTTAATTTCAATTTAATTGTTGCATCTGGGGAATCATTAATTAGTCAATCAATCGCCTGCTGCGGTGACAGGGCGCCCCGGCTGCAGGGTGCAATGGAAACCACAGCTGGCCGTATGTAAATGGGAATTAATTAACAAGCTTACGTTTCAGCGCCCGTATTTGGACTGAAAACATTCTCAGGAGTCCGAGCCAGGGCAGGAGAGTCTCCACCAGCCCGCTGTGGTCACATCCCATCTCTGTCGGACAGAATAATTTCACCTCATTACCTCTGCCATGTATAAATAGAACTCTTTCCACCCACCGGCTCTTTAACGACATGTGCTCTTTAAACACCTACAATTAACCCCTTGTGACTAGGGCCTTGTGTCTACCCCCATGTAGGCTCTCCAAACTGAGCCTAGTCCCAGTGGATTACACCCCCCACCCCCCCACCCCCACTCATGCTGAACCCATACACCCCATTCAGGCCCAGTCCAGTCCACTACACCTCCACCTCAGCTCGCGATCATTAAACAGCCATATATCTTGTGTTGTGTTTTCCCTCCAGCTGGATTTATTGGGTGACTGATAGAGTTTACAATGTGTCTTGAGCAGCACGAAACACGTCATGACAATCCGTACACGCATCGTGCTTACCGTTTTTCTCCCCCTCCTCGCTCCAAAACATGCCACACGTAGGTCGGCCCACCCTCACACCCACCGCACACGCACGCAAAAAAAAAGATGTTACATGTCAAGTGTATGATTTTTGAGTCTGCTGTAGCATGTCATAAGGCAGTTCTGTCTGAAAAGAGAGGAAAAAAAGCACCTCAAAGTTTGTGATACGGCTCCCTGGAGCCCACTTGGTAGAAGTTATTTGTGGCAGGTATCCAGCTGATGGACTGTAACATGCTTGACATTATGGCTCTTCAGATAGAAAGATATAGTTTTTCCGAAGCCACAAGCGCTCCCCACATCTCAATCCCTCCATCATGGAGGTTTCTTTGCTGGTACACATGAGGTAAGTGCTGCCATACACAATGGCTCCATTGGAGTGTGGATTATGGTTTATTTCCCCTCAAAGGTCCTTTAGCAGTGAAGCAAAGTGACTGACATTTAAAGTGTCAAACACTTCAAATATTCCCATCCTATCACTCGTGTAAATCTGTGTATGGAATTACACATTTTCGGTTTTTCTAAACTAATTTCAAAATGTTCTGTTCAAAATGCATAACACACATGTGAGTATAACACCTACCAGGCCTATCCACACTGCAGTGAGGCTGAGATATAGCTCCTAGAAACAGACCGGGGACTTGCTCGCTTCCTCCCTACGGCAAATAATTCAGTCAAATGCTACCTCAGAAAAAGGTGAAGCTCACAATGGATTTCTCAGATATTCAGCACTAAAACCGCAGCTTTCCTCACCCCGAGCACCACCTATAATCACTGTGTCAGACTCCGGCTCTGCGGCGACCTCAGACAAGTTGTTCTTGGACAGGTACCACACCAGTGGCGGGAGTCGCCCGTGCTAAACCTGGCAGTGTGAAGGACTTTTCTTCAGGCTGATGTAAGAAAAAAAACGCCCTAACTATCAATTTTAACAAGTACTAATGACTGTTTTGGTCACTGACGTGGGGCCCATTTGTCATTTTTGACATGTTAGCAAATGACTAGCTAACTAGATAACTGTAGTTTTCCTCATGTTCGGTGTGATGAAGAACTGGAAGTGAATTTTAAGTTAAAATCTGATATTTTGCACTTAAACAGTCAGAGGACCTATAGAGGTATTTGATGGTTACCATTGTATACAAAGGTTTCTAGCTATTTTTGCACATTTTTATTTTACACATTAGCCCTTTATCACACCAAGCTATTTTTCTAACCTTAATTCCCAGTCAATGTGTGCTAATAATGACACTACCATGGCCATCATGATGACAATTGTTTGTTTGAACTTGTGCTTTAGGGGAGGCATGATGAAGAAGACTAAGAAAAATATATTCTGTTGTTAGAATTCCTACAGATGAAGATAATAATTTAATGAGTTAATTAAATTAAGAGGACTTGGTAAGGTTTTGGACTTTCTTATCAAGTATACATTTTAAAAAATATATTTTTTTTTAGTGCTAGAGATTAAATATTTTACTTGTGTACTTAAAGTGAAAGTAGTCATTATGCAGAATGGTCCGTTTCAGAACAATATATTTTATATTGTTGTATTATAATTATTGATGCATACAAGTGTTCATGGCTTTAATGCTGCAGCTGTTAAAAATAAGGCCATTATTCTCTACTTTCTTTGACCTGTACTGCTGAGTAGCTTGATCCATAATAATCACATCATATACATTTATTAATATGTATTTTGTGCATTAATAATATAAATCTGCAAAGTAACAAGTATCTAAATCTATTAAATACATGTTGTTGAGTAAAAAAGTACAATCTTATATATATATATATATATATATATATATATATATATGTATATATATATATATATGCTTCTGAGATATAGTGTAGTAGAAGTAAAAAGTAGGCCAACAAGTACAAAATTGTACTTTATTACGGTAAATGAGAAAATGCATTTAGTTACATTCTACCACAGGTTTAAGCTATTCATTTAAGTTGATGAATTAGTTAAATATGCCATAGATCTAATTTTTTATCAGAAAGCCGTAGGTTTTTCATTTGCAGTGGCTACATTTGCAAAAACTTTCAAGTCAAACCATTTGTTCCACTTTCAAAGCTATTCTCAGTCCGCAAAGAGAGACCCATCCTGACACCTGAAATTGTCTTTTAACATTTTTCTTGTGTTTTTCTTCTCATCAACCAGTTTTTATCCTGGACTCTGATCATGATGCATGACAGAGAGAAGCGGTCCAACCACCTTATGATATGATGATTTCTACAAACAATCCACTTTATTATGAAAGGCCTGCTCGTGGCGCAGCAGGAAGACCTCACCAGGGAAACAGCCATGTTCGTGCGAGGCATGTGCTGAATATTTACATCGTAATTACCATTACATGCGACATGTGATGCAACCAAGGAAATCACTTTGGCCTGTGTTAATTGGAGTCTAACTGCTCTCCAGACTTGTGGCTGGTTAGGTATAATTTGGCCACGGCAGTCTGATCAATGTCAGCCCACTGCATCCTAATCACAGCCAGATAAGAAAAACAGAGCGAGGCGCACACAGAGCTGCTCACATCAGAATATACGTTCACATGTAACAGAAATGAGGCCCAGTAGGGTGCCAGGTGGGCTGCCGACTATTTACTAATTCATAATTAAGGTAAAGTTTTTCACACAGAGATTTTTGATTGTAAATAAGGTGCATTAAAGGGATTAAAATTGAGCTTGATTATAAAAATAAAAAGTGCCAGGGGAGGAGGAGCCCCAACAGGAGCTAAGCCCTGAAATCCTATAAACGCCCCTGTGTACACCTGACCTTTGCAGGGCTGCTATGACTGGGCAGATTTATATCTGATAAATATTATTAATGTTTGTTTAATAACTGGCATTTGGCCTTCAGTCATCTTGTAAAAATAGAAAGTTGAGTATCCCTGCTGTACAGTATGATGTGCTAAGCTATTTTCATATTTTGGGGAGATTGATATCAACAATTGATAACGTTCCTATTTAAAGGTTAGACTTACAAAAACACTGATATACTGTACATGAAACCTGATGTGGCCACTGCAGGTTTAATGTTATGTCTTAGATATATTGGATTACATATATTAGATTAAAGTTAAAAATATCATAAACTGGTGAAGAGAAAATACTTGAACAGTCTACTGTGGACTACAGATTTAGCTTGTGTTCCTGTGTGAATATGAATTAGATTCATTTTTAATATTATATAAGGTAATAAGTTGGCCACAGTCTTACATCCTGACAGTCTGACACAGTGCCTAATGTCAGACGACGGTTGGGAAGTATGAAGATATTAGCTCAAAAGATGTGGTTGATTTAAAACATTTAAAGGAAGCACGTAACCATCGCAGCGTTCGGCCTTGCCTTGGATAAATAAAAGGATATGGTTTCTGCAGCAGTGACAGTCTCACATTATATATACTGTAAATGTGTCATCGTGCCTCCGCCTGTGCCCCAGTATGATAGTTTACCTCAACTGATGGAAATTAATGGTGATGTGTCACTGTATCCAAGGGCCTTTTGGTTTATATATTTTGACTTCTGATTACGGCCGGCATAATCACAAGCTTTTTTTGATTCCCTCCCAACCTGTAGCACGCGTTCGTGTTGACTTTGTGGTTTCCCTAAATTGGACCCTGGCTCCAGTTGGCTGAGTTTCCATAGCAACCTTTAGCCTTATCTGCTACTGGTGAGGACAAACAATGGGGTCTTTCACTTTCTGGACTCTTTAAGTGAAAAGGCTATTTATGTGAATGTGAGCTATATTTAAAAATGAGCAAACAATATTACATTCCTTACAAATATGGAATATGGCTATAACATTTATAATATCCCATAACTCTGGATACTTATTTCCATTTCATTTGTTTTTCACTTTATTCATTCTTATTTTCCAACTGAAAAAAACAACAACAACATAAACTACAACAGCGTGGGCTAGATGCATATACATATACATACACATACTCACATAGGCACCATTAAACAGATGTACATAAACATATAAACATTTACACACATACAGTATATATAACCCTATACATATATATGCATCTGCCCCGTCTAAGTAATAAGATAGATATAAGAACTAGTTAACTTAATATTCACTACGCATTTCCTTTTATCATTTTGGTCTGAAACTTATATGTGGATGCCCTTGTAATACAGTTTTTATGTAAAAAAATAAAATAAAATCTATTTCTTTTATCAATATAAAGCCTTTATCTAATGACATATTTCTGTTCATCCATTTAGTTTGCACGAACATAAACGTACATATTATAAGAATATATATTAGTGTGTGCTGTGCAAAAGTATTTTTATTTGAATACAGCTGGTTTACCTTTGTAAGAATCGGTTCAATAAAGATGTTTACTCTGTCAGTAAAGACTGTACGAAGCCCAGAACCTCTTCCATTTACTTTATTACTGTTATTACAACTGTCTCTGGCAGCCCTGAACACTTTTTCTTCTCAAAACAAAACAAAAATGGAGCTGGGTTGAGGAGAGGACATTTCCTCAGATGCTGTAACGATCAATTGACTTAACGTATAGCCTCTCTGATGGATGAGGCTGTGGCTCTGCTTCACCGAGCTGAGCCAACTCCTGCAACACATAGGGGAGGAGATGTGGAGTGTTTTCCTTGGGATAAATCCCTAGGTCATTTGTTCAATGCAAAACGTCATTATTAATATAACAGGAAAGAAACTAGCCCAGACCATCCTCTGTTAAGCCATGAAGCCATTCTTCAAAGAAAAAATTGTAATAAAGCACTTAATACTGTTTTGACCACATTGACCCGAAATGAAAGGGCAAATTTGTCAAATCAGGCATTTGGTTGCCATGGCAGCAAGGTCATAAATGAATATGTTTAATTGTGAAACAATAAAAACAATAATAAAAGCTCTCATTGTTACTCACATTGTGGTTGCTGCCAAAATTTACAAAATAATAAAAAATGTTATAGCTAGAATAAGATGTTAGAATATGATGTGCCCTTTGACCTTATGAAGTCTATAGCTGAGGTCCCGTTGGGAGTCATGCTAATAAATTTAAACAGCTAACACACACTTGTCTATGTACGCATCTGTGTTTCAACATCTGGCTTACACTGTCACAAAGCACAGGTGTGAAAAGTGTTTTTAAATCAATTTGGTAAATTCTTCCATAGATATTCCACTGCAGCTAATGAGGCCCGACAGGCAGGCATGCATGGGTTAATTTTGAGATTGGGGTTATTTTTCTTCATTAACATGTCTTCTTTTTACGAATGAGGATTAGGGAGGAGGAGGAGGAGGAGGTGAAAAATATACTGAGAGGAGAAAAAACTTTATTCTGAAGTTTGAGAAAAAAGTTGAAATTATGAGAATGAGGTCAACTTTTTGAGTTTGGTAAAGTAAGGGGATTTTAGTACTACTACACCCTTAAATATTGTGGTTATTGCTCATTTTATGACATATTGATGAAAATTAGGTCGGAGAGACATGCCTAATTACTTATTGACATGGGAACAGCAAGTCTGTGAATATCTTTCAAACTTTACCAAACTCATAAAGTTCACTTTATTCTTGACATTTTGACATGTTGCTCAAACTGCATAATGAAAAAAAGAAACTGCTCCTCTCATCATTTTTTTCTCCTACCTGGCCCTAATACTCTTACGTATCTTACTGACTGGTGGAAAGACAACCAAAATACAATTTTTTGTGTTAATTTTACTTCACTTTATCAATAAGCATCTGCATACATAAACACATTTTTAAAAGGCAGGTTTCTCTAAATGAGTTTTTCCTCAAACTCTGAACTAGAAATCTCCACTTCAGTAGCACTTTTTTTTTAACCAAATGTTAAACTTTCATTCCTATTTATATTCTGGAGTTTTCTAAAGAGGGGGTTGTTCATATGTGATTCATAGCCTGATTTATAAAATGTTTTAAAATGGATGCATCATTTTTAACAGCTGTTGTTACTGTTGTCCAACAACATCATTTTCAAAACTGAACACTTCTAAAGGCTCACACATCCACGTTGACATCTCCCAGTTACATGTAACAGTGGGGCAGCCTCACTGGGTTCTTTAACCCTCTGGAGTCTCCAAAAGCTCCAAAGCATGACTTCTTCATCATATCCAGACTAGAAAACAAATCAGCGTGGAGCCCTACTGTAAATTTACCTCTAAACTTCTGGCTGTAAACTCCATGAGGCCGGTTTCAATTTGATGATGAGATAAGTAAAACTGGAGACAAGGTCAAATATATTTTGTATAAAATTATAGAACTGGATGTAACCCTCTTATATGGAATATTTTCAACCTTTGTTCACATTTGCAAAACAAAAAAAAATGTATTGAGCATGATAGTGTTTTGAAAGAATCCTTTAAAAAAAAGGAGTCAAAATCACGTTTTATGTTGTTATAAAGGACTAAAAAAGACACAAAATGACCCAAAAAAGACACAAAATTACAAAAAAAAGACACAAAATGACAGAAAAAAACTAAATTACTTTAAAAAAGACAAAATATGACCCAAAAAAGATACAAAATGACTAAAACAAAAGACACAAAATTACCAACAAAAGACAAAAATTACTAAAATTGTTACGCTAAACACACAAGACACAAATAAAATAGAGTCACACTAGAATAAAAACCAGAGTTGGATGACAGGACCACACACAATCAAAAGATCACATTTATGTTGGTTTTTCTTTGTTTCTTTTTGGTTGAAAATGTTGATCCAGTAAGTCAGAATAAAAAATCTATTATTATTAGGTCATTTAGTGTCATTAGGTACATTTTTTAAGTGGTGAATACAGGCAGGATGAAAAGGATTC
The DNA here is from genome assembly GCF_030273125.1 of Centropristis striata. Taxonomy (NCBI): domain Eukaryota; kingdom Metazoa; phylum Chordata; class Actinopteri; order Perciformes; family Serranidae; genus Centropristis; species Centropristis striata. The sequence continues at coordinate 29,981,843 of NC_081529.1, read as the reverse complement.
AAAAATGGACAAAATAGCCCGAGACTCCATAGAGTTAACATAGACTACAATGACAACTCTGACCATCGCGCTTCTCAGGCAACTGCCGCTGTAATAATATTCAGTCTGCGTCAGCACAGCCGTGTGAAAACAAATTAGGACTATGATTAATGAACACTTCTAACAACTCCCAGACTGACCACAGTGATGGGACTCCCAGTAAAGACTGCCTCCTGCCCTCAGAGCTGACGTTAACCCCTTCAGCATCAACACGATGCTCCCTGGATCCTCATCAAACCAGTCCTGACAACTGAACAACTCATTCTCCCTATCAGCACATTACAGGCCTCCACATCCAGGGTGCCTGTCTGCTTTAAGGCAATAAAAAGAAGAAAAAAGTAGACAGGGTTCTGTTATGGAACACCTTAGGGATTTTTTTTTTTTTTTTTTTACGTCCTCTTTAAAGGATGTTATTAATATGACTTGTACCCTCCAGATTATTTTTCATTTTGTTGTTAGCTGACAGGGTATCCTTACCTCAGCACGGGAACATGCTAACACATAAATAATCAGCGTCCACACATAAACATCCTCCAGCAGGATCCACGTGTGCCAATGTACAGCATTTATTTAGATTATATCCCGGGTGGTGATGATCCTTCAGCACTTTACTTAAATGCAATCAAACTGAGTGTGTGTCAGTATCGGCTAAAAGACATCTTTGTCTGCTCTGTAGTTCTTTGTCTCCTTGGTGATACTGTACAATAGGAGCAGGAGGAGCGAACTGGGATGCTGTGCTCTGCGCTGACAGCCATGTTGGAGTTGATAGACATGACGTGTCAGCACCCAGAGTGCCCTCAGAGAGCGATGACGGTGGCCTTTACAAGGATGTCTTTCTGCAGATCAATTGCTGGGCAAATATACAAAAACTGCCCATAGCCTGGCAAGCTGGTTGTCCATCAGTACTTAAAATCCCTCTGTGCCAATTCTGCTCATTACAGAACTTAAAATGTCCATTTGCTATCAAAGAGACATGTTTTTATGGCAACTCTTTACAATAACCAACTAAATAATTTTTATAGATGGTTTATAAACCAATTATTAACATTTACAAAGTACTATACATATTTAATCTTTAAATGTTTTCAACCAATTTCTTAAAGGTATATGAATCATTTCAAAAATCATTAATATACTTAATATGGTGTTAAAAATGTTAAAATGAGTGCAACTAAAACTACTGATAAACTATTAATTATAATTTCAATTGTCTGTTAATGGTAAAGTAACTATAAACTTACAATAATATACCATTTATTTGCCATTTATAAATGATGTAGTTAGTTAAACATTAATAAATTATGTATTTACCATTATAAATTGCCTATATATGGTTTATAAATTATGATGAAACATTAAGAAACAATGTGTTTACCATTTATAAATGATGGTTATTGTAAAGTGTTACCGTTTTTACCTCAGCTTAACCCTCCTGTAGTCCTGGGGTCCTTTTTGATCCCAAATCATTTTCATCATACCATTAATATAGGTTAACTTTCATACACTGTAAAAAATGTCTGTAGACTTTACAGTGAAAAACTGCTAAACCATTACAATAAAAGACGTAAAATGGTAAATGGGTTGATAAATGGGTTGATTGCTGATGTATATATCAGCCAAAAAAAGTGTTTTTTTACAGTTTTAAAAAAATAATTCATTACTCCAATGTAAGATACACTGGCACCGTTTGTGTAACAAAAATATAATGTGATATATAAACAAGCAGCCACTGTAATTTTTACATTTGTCTTTAGTAAAAAAAATACTTTTTCTCACTGTAAATGTACAGTTTCTCACTTAAATGTACTAAACACAATATCTCTAACAGAAATATACTTTAAAAATCTTTAATTTATGCAGCATTTATAAAGTATTTTCTTGTTAATTATATGGAAGAACCGTTTCTTTTGATGGAAAAACTTTTTATTTTTTACAGTAAAATATGGACTAAAATGGCAATCTTAAACGTGAAATCAACAGTGCTAATGTCATTTTACCGTAATATTAGAAAAAGTTGCACCGTATTTATTATGGTAAAGTTCTGGCAACCACAGCTGCTGGTTTTTACCGTAAAAACAACAGTTGTTTTTTTTACATTGTATAATTGCTTGAAGTCAGCATATGTGCCCCTCTGCATTCTTTAAAGATAATATAAATTTCAACTTTCTTCATACATTTTTACATGTTTTATACATTTTTATAGCACCAATGGTTCTCAGGGGTCATAAAGGACCCCATGACATTTGACTGATTTAGGACATGTAGAAAAGGTTATTACCATCTCTTTTTTTTCACCTTTTAAGGTAACTCATGATTGACAAATTTAATTTTCATATATTTTTCAATATTATTGGTCAAATTCCCATCAAGAAATTATTATTTCACTATTACTATTGAAAAAAATATTCAGGTTTTATTGCTTTTTTTCTCTTGAAATGAGGCCTCATTTTGTATATTTGACTAAAATTGACCAATAATAATGAAAAAATATGAAAATTATATATCCATTTTTTGGTCATGAGTTGCCTTAAAAGGTGAAAAAACAAAGTTGTTAATAATATGTCCAAAAAACAGTTTTGTGTCATTAACTATTAACGATTAACTACTGTGTTTTTGTAGTATAGTACAGTACAGTAGCATCCATCCAGGGGAGGAAGATATTACTTTAATTCTTCATGGTTTGGTGTGAACTGCTGTCACACACCTGTTATACATCAAAACTTTATTGATTTTCAGTATCCCGACTATAAATTCATCAGTACGTGTCCTCAGTGACTCAATGAGAACATTTACTGGGACACAACAACTAAAAGTGAAAAACAAGAAGCAGTGAACTGCATTTAAAATAGAGACATTTTCTTGACTGTGAAATCCAAATCATAAAACAGTGTGAAGCTTTAGGGGGTGAAGTATATTGCTTACAATACAAGGTAATTACTCACATTCATCACTCTGGTTATAAATGGAAATCTTTTCCCTCCTCAAGGCAAGCTATAAAATAATATAAACATTTACCCATAACCCAGCTACTTTATTAGTACAAAACACACCATATTTGCTCAACCTGCAGCTCTTTCCCAAGCATGTATTATGCAGTAATCTCCCTATTTTACAGTAATAGGTTTTAAATGTAATAAAGAAACACCATGGGCACGTTTTGCTGCATGGGAAAAGTCATAAATCACAGTATGTCTGCAGAGTGACAAATTACTGATGTCATCAACACGGCATGCCAAAAGCAGAATCTAAGCATTGGCTGTGTGTGCACTTATAGACTTATAGGCTAACACCGTCTACAACATGCTGGTAGAAATGTGTGGTGCAAAAAGAGCATTATGGAAAGGCATGGTAGCACATGGTATTTAGGTTACAGTTCCTGCAGTTTAAAGCAGATACAAAGTTTGTGTTGGGGATTATATATATAAATAGAGTATAGTAAGACTTGGAAGGCAGGAAAAACCTGTTCTTAATCCCAAATTCAAATACAGACAACTGGTCAGTGCCCCTCAGCATCAGATACTGACACACACATTTAGCATCTACAGGTACATCTCAAAAAATTAGAATATCGTGGAAAAAGTTCAATATTTTTTGTCAATTATCTCAAAAAGTGAAACTGGTATATAATATAGATTCATTACACATAAAGTGAAATATTTCAAGCCTGTATTTCTTGTAATTATGATGAGTATGGGAGTCACGTGGGACCGCAGGGAAGATGGCGGCACGGTAGAAGAGCTCCCCACGACCATCAGCTAATCAAGTAAATTTGGAGACATACACTTCGTCCCTAGTCTGAAAAGTAAGACCCTGTGTACAGGAAAATAACTACTACTCGTTTCTGACCAGAAATTGGCACTTCCCTGGCGAAATGTCGAACAACAGCAAAGCTAACTTTTTCAAAGGTGCCGCTACGAGAAGTAAGCTAGCCTCAAAGACCAGCCCAACACGTGAACGCACCTCCGCGTCGCCGACAGCGGCATGTGACAGCGACCGTACACCTGGAGAGCCTGACGAGAAAACAATGTTGGAGGAAATACGGAATATGAGTGCTACTCTTCAAATGGTGGCGACCGATGTTGTCTCAATTAAGGAGACAACGAAAGAGCTTAAAGATGCGGTGCAGAGCATACAAGTGAGACTGGGAGAGGCAGAACAACGGATATCGGACGTGGAAGACGTAAACACACGAATGGAGAAAAGTATGGAGAAATGTGACAAGAGACTGGAAACACTGTGGACGCGCGTGGAGGACCTGGAAAACCGCAGCAGGAGAAATAATGTAAGAGTGGTGGGACTGAAAGAGGGCAAGGAGGAGATGGGCAAAGTTATTCAGTATGTGGAAAAGATCATCTCTCAGGGGCTCGGGCTGTCCGGCAGCGAGTTTGAAATTGAACGTGCCCACCGCTCTTTGGCACCCATACCGGACCCGAACCAACCGCCCAGGACCATACTGGTGCGCTTTCTACGTTCATCGGCCCGAGACAAGGTGCTGCAGGTGGCTAAGGAGAGACGGGGGATTGACTGGGAGGACTGTAAGCTGTCCTTCTTTGAGGATGTGTCAAGAGAATTGGCGGAGAAAAGAAAAGCTTTCACTCCGGTGAAGAGACGTCTACATGCGCTAAACGTGAGACACAGGCTGATCTACCCGGCGACACTCATCTTCACGTGGAAAGGGCAGAAGAAAACTTTTCGAGACAGCAATGAAGCGGAGGAGTTTGTGCAAGGTGCTGAATAGATGATCCGGGGACTTCATGGAAATCAGACGAGGTGTATGTGTTATTCTGTTGGAATAAGGTAACTTTGATGATGGTTTGTGGGAGGCGGGAAGAGCTGTGCTGTCACGAGCTGACAGGATGCGCCTCACGGACACGGTTAATTTAGTTAAGCGGGGGGCGGGGTGGGGGTTAGTTAGAAGCACCGAGTTCTGGGTTGCTTTAACCGGGGTTATGTTTGTGTTTTTCATGTTTTATCTCTGCACCAAGACAGTATATCTGAGAACACCTAACGTTTTGAACAGCCTTTTGAATATGTGTTTAGTTATTATTAAAACCATTGAGAGAACTGAGGTCAAAGAGCATTTACATGTTGAGAGATGATGGCTAACAGATACATTAATATAATATCGTGGAACATAAATGGATGTGGGAACCCCACTAAAAGGAGGAAGGTTTTGACATATTTGAAATCTAAAAATACAGATATAGCATTTATTCAGGAGTCTCATATAATGGGAGATGAAGAGGCAGGAAAATTTAAAAGAGGCTGGGTAGGAAAGGTTTTTCATAGTTCATATTCGAGTAAACAGAATGGGGTGATGATACTCATTAATAAAAATTTAAGCTGTATTATATTGAAACAACATAGTGATAAAGAGGGTAGAATTATTTGTATTGAAGCCTTGATCAATGGAATTAGGACAGTATTATGTAACATATACGCCCCAAACAAGGAGGAACCGGATTTCTTCCATGAAGTTAATAGAGTGATAGGAAACATGCAGGGCCAGGTCATACTGGCCGGGGATTTCAACCAGGTAATGGATGGACTGATTGATAAAAGTAAGCCCAGTGGTAGATCTTCACCCAGGGACAGAGCTGCAATTCATATGCTGACAGAGGACTTGAGTTTGGTGGACATATGGAGGTTGGTAAACCCACGTGAGAGGGAGTATACCTTTTACTCCCACTGTCACAAATCCCATTCAAGGATTGACTTTTTTCTGATGTCTAACTCATTAATAGACTCAGTAGTAGAATGTGAGATAGGGGCTATTGCCCTTAGTGATCACGCCGCTGTAGAGTTACATGTTGACCTGAACACAGATAAGGTGAAAAGAGGACGTTGGAGGCTTAACACTATGTGGCTACAGGATGTGTCATTTAGCAATACGTTATCAGAGGATCTTAAATCTTTTTTTGAAATTAATATTGGTTCTACAGAAACAATCTCCTCGGTTTGGGAAGCATCTAAGGCTTATGTAAGAGGGAAAATTATTGCTCATGCCTCAAAAATGAAAAAGGAAAACGTGAAGAAAGAAAAAACATTGGACAAAGAGATCCGTAAATTAGAGAAAGAATTGGCTAGTCACTATACAGACAATTTATACAAAACAATTTGTAATATGAAATATCAACTACATGATATATATAATAAAAAGGCTGAATATGCCTTATTTAGGCTGAAAACTAATTTCTATGAGGGGGGCGAAAAGAATGGCAGACTATTAGCGAGACAATTAAGACAACAGGACAATTCCAACAATATCCCAATGATTAAGAAGGGTAATGGGGTAGTGACCTCATCAAAAGAAATTAATCAGGTTTTTAAACATTTTTATGAAAATCTTTACACATCCTCTTGTGTTCCTAACCCAGAAGAAATAACAACTTTTTTTTCAGGTATCCATCTACCTTCCATATCTAACGGGCAAAAAGGCATGTTGGATGCTCCGATAACAGAGGAAGAGATTAGGGCTGCCATTTCATCCATGAAAACCGGGAAGTCACCTGGTTTGGATGGCTTCCCGGTTGAATATTATAAGAAATTTATTGATATCTTGGCCCCTATATTACATAAGGTATACATGGAAGCATTTGAGAGGGGTTCACTACCTGGTACGTTTAATGATGCTTTAATTTCTCTTATTCCTAAAAAGGACAGAGATACCTCTGATCCGTCTAATTTCAGACCGGTGAGTCTACTTGGGGTGGATTGTAAGATTTTGACAAAGACCTTGGCGTCACGTTTAGAGAAAATATTGCCAGACATTATACATGGGGATCAAGTAGGTTTTATTAAAAAAAGGTCCTCGGTTGATAACATGCGAAGGCTCATCCATCTGATACATATGAATCGCTCTAACCCGGTACCAGTAGCAGCTTTTTCACTTGATGCTGAGAAGGCTTTTGACCGGGTGGAGTGGGAGTTCCTCAGGTTGACTCTTTCAAAATTTGGGTTGGGTCCTGGCTTTTGTAACTGGGTGAAGATACTTTACTCTGGTCCGAGAGCAGCTGTTCTTACAAATGGGCTGATATCTGATTTTTTTTGTCTTTCCAGAGGGACGAGACAAGGGTGTGCTCTCTCCCCATTGCTCTTTACTATGGTACTTGAGCCATTAGCTGTAGCAATCAGAGCTGACGTGAGAATTAAGGGTGTGGGGGCAGGGGGTGGAGAGCACAAGCTATTTATGTATGCCGATGATATCCTAGCAGTTCTAGAAGATCCTGGGGACTCCCTGCCAGTGTTACTTGAATGTATTGAATGGTATTCTAGATTATCAGGTTACAAAATAAACTGGAATAAATCCGAATGTATGCCAATATCACATACATGTCACTCTGGGGTTATCACTTCTTATGGCTTTAAGTTTCTACCTTCAGGTATGAAATATCTAGGCATTCAACTAAACCCAAATCTTGACGAAATAATGCTCTCAAATATGGAACCACCCCTCCAGAAAATAAAAATGAACCTGGATAAATGGGGGAAATTGAAGCTCACGTTGTGGGGAAAAATTAATGTAATTAAAATGGTGGTTGCACCACAATTCAATTATGTTTCCATGATGTTACCAGTCAGTATAGCGCCACAGTGGTTTAAACATTACGATAGAATCATTAAAGATTTTTTATGGGATAAAAAAAGACCAAGGATTAATATAAAAAAGATGTGGTCACCTAGGGAGATAGGAGGTATGGGTCTACCTAATGTAAGGCTATATAATATATCATTTGAAATGTCTAGATTGATAAAACATTGGAAGGGGATAGATCAGGAACTGAGTTGGATCAAAATTGAAAGGGAATTAACTAACCCATTTGAACCTCTGGATGTTCTCTCACATGGTGTAACAGTTTCAGGACATAATTATTTTTCGAATCCAGTGCTGTCTTACTCTAAAACAGTTTGGAGAGAAATTCATAAAATGTATAGTATCTCCCACTTAAGACAACCTTACGCCTCTCTATGGCATAACCCAGCCATCCGTATTGGGAAGAAATCTGTTTATTGGAATAAATGGCTTGTAGGAGGGATACGCAAACTGAGTGACCTGTGTGTGGATGGAGTATTAATGCCGTTTACTGATATTATGCAAAAATATAATCTGGAATATAAAGGTAATTTTTGGAAGTATTTGCAAATGAGGGACTGTATCACAAAGGGTAAATTTAGTCACAATAAGAATACATTGATGGAAGTTTTGGATCTACCCAGTACTGCACACAGAGCAGCCATATTCTACAAAACATTTAATGGTTTACGAGAAGATACATGTGAAACTCTGAGGATCATTTGGCAGAGAGACCTAGGGTGTGATTTAAGTGAACAGGACTGGTTAAATATATTATCAAATACAGGAAAACACATGAGAGAGGCGAAAGGGAAATTTATTCAGTATAAGATAATCCATAGATTTTATTTCACTCCTTCAAGGCTACATCGAATGGGCTTAATAGGAAATAATTTATGTTGGAAATGTCAGAGTGAAATAGGGACTTTTTTACATGTGATTTGGGGATGTAAACTAGTGTACCCGTTTTGGGAGAAAGTACTGAACCATGTAAGTAAGTGGCTGGGTGTGGCGGTACCTGTATCACCAAGATTGTGTTTGTTAGGGGACCAAACAGAAATGCTAAATGTACCTAAACATGAAAGGGGGGTTTTAAAAGTTGGAATGATCACAGCTGCTCGAACGATCCTCAGAGTATGGAAGAGTACAGTCGCCCCAGATGTTAAAAAGTGGATGGAAATGATGTCAGAAGTTGCATCATATGAACACATGTTGGCTAGAATTAACAATGAAGAGGAACATGTTAGGAGGGCCTGGGAACTTATTTTTTTGTAGAGGGAATATTGATATACAGGAGGTTTTTGTGTACATGGCTGTAAACTGGATATACTGTCTGTCGATGTTGGTGTCTGTTTGTTTTCTAGTTTGACTGTATGTTTAGGTGTGTGTGAATAACTAAATAAAAACTTTAATGACAAAAAAAATTATGATGAGTATGGCTTACAGATAATGCAAGCACAAAACTCAGTGTCTCAGAAAATTAGAATATTATATAAGATCAATAAAAAAGGATATTTTAAACACAAATGTCAGGCTTCTGAAAAGTATGTTCATTTCTATACACTAAATATTTGGTTGGGTTCCTTTTGCATGAATTACTGCATTTATACTTGGTGGCATGGAGGAGATCAGCCTACTCATCTGGTGTCTCTCACCTTCCTCTTGACAACAACCCATAGACTCCTATGGGGTTGAGGTCAGCCCAGTTTGCTGGCCAGTCCAGCCCAGTAACACCATGGTCATTGAAGCAGCTTTTGGTACCTTTGCCAGTGTGGGCAGGTGCCAAGTCCTGCTGGGAAATGAAATCTTCATCTCCAAAGAGCTTGTGGAAGCATGAAGACTCTAAAATGTCCTGCTAGATGGCTGCTATGTTGACTGTGGACTTCAGAAAACACAGTGGACCAACAGCAGCAGAGGACATGGTCCCAAACCACCACTGACCCAGGACTCACATATTGAACTTTTTCACAATATTCTAATTTTCTGAGACACTGAATTTTGTGTTTTCATTATCTCTAAGCCAGAATCATCAAAATTACAAGAAAAACAGCCTTGAAATATTTCACTCTACACATAATGAATCTATATAATGTATGAATTTCACTTTCTGAAATGATTGACAAAAAATATTGAACTTCTTTTTTGAGATGTACCTGTATATGAGATGCACCAAGCTTTCATGTAATGCCATTACACACTCATTATTGCCTTTATTAGATGCTCAGAGCAACTAATGCAATATAAAGAGCACAAAGCTCTGTTAATGGCAGGCAGGGGAGGAGGTGGATGGGTCAAAGAAACCCTGGTGGTGGTGTTCGTGTTCTTTGTGAAAGCAAAAGTCAATATAATTTAGTTAGCATTTAAAGTAACTTCCGTACGTAGAAACACCATGTTCTTCTTCATGTTCTACAGCACCTACATAACTTGTAATTACATACAGAAGTAGTTATTTTGACCGAAAACTTTTTCTTTTTTCCAAACCTTAACCAAGTAGTTTTGGTACCTTAATCAATTTATGTTTCCTGTGAATGCATCATTTTATTTTGAAAAGCAGCTATGCATTTAACAAGTAGAAACTGACACGTTGACAGGGTTGACACTAGAGGAGTACCTAGAGTGTCATATTTTGAAAAGTAGTAGCATTGAACAAGTGTCAAATTGGAAGTAAGAATGTGCTGAACGCTTCTTTGCCTATTTGTTGCTTTTGATATAGTTATTCACAATTGTATAATTGGCAGATTATGGACACTTTAAAATGTTAGCCTTTTTTCTCTCTTGTTTATCTTATGGATTTTTGTTTAAATATATGAATTACTTAATATCAGCCAAACCAATTAAGAAATGGTTCTAATCTAAATGACATAAGAAGACTTTATATAACCTGGGATTTTCTAATACTTTACTTCTAATTTCTTTGGTTTGTCTTTTTGTTAAATTTCTTTGTAAAAATGTATTTTATAAGTATTTTCTATGTTTATTTGTCATCCTTTGTGACATAATTAAGAACTATATTCTATTATAGTACTATTAATATTATATTTTTAAATACTCAACCTTAAAAGAACATCCAAAATGACTGCTCTGTAGAGCATTAACTGCAATTAATACAGAGTACCCTCTGTTATTAATAGTCTGTCAAACTCGCAAAACCACCAGTAGAAGCAGAAATGCCCCTAATTTCCCCAACGGGCAAAGGGAATATTAAAATGAGCAATCCCACCCTGGTAGATGGTTACAAATGACGAAGAACCGCTGGAAAGGTTTCCACTCAGCACTCTACCTGCATAAGTGTGACTACTGTACAGACCAGAAATTATACGGAGACAAAAGTAAACATCTCTAAGCAATGTTTACTTTACTGCACACCTCATTTACCATGAAAAAAGTTTACTGAATTAAGCAAAGACACGGTGAGAACAGGAAGTGGCAAAAGGGAAGGAACGCTAAAAACAAGAGACATAGAGCCAAGGAAAGATATTGAACATCATGTGTGCATACATGAATTAATCTTTTAAGATTTATTTAAGAAAGTGTGCGGTTGTATTCCCTGGCAGCGGACCACATCACTCATACAGGTGTGAGATGTGATTCTCTCAGATGCATGCTCACCCACGACTCCTCTCTGCCACAACGTTCAGACATGTTTATTTGGACACATGCCATAAATCCAGAGCTTTCGGGGAGGCAGGGGTGGGCCTGGTTATGGTGCAGGAGGCCTGTCCTGCTCCAATGATAATTTGTGGTTTGGTGCATGTTCGACGGCCTACAAAGAGGCCTCAGACTGCCACTGGCGGACTGCACCTATGGCCACGTCCACTACAAATAAGCCAAGGACCCTTATTCTGCAGAAGGAAATATTTGTATAATATAAAGTTATTTTCCTGAATTTACCTTCAGACGTCTCGGGAAACTGTTTTAATTTTATATGTATATATACACTTTGAGGGAGAGAAAGAATAAGTTCAGTGAGAGTAGGTCGGTCAAAAAATGAAAGAATCATTCTATAATACGTGACACAGTTTTTTAAAAAGACGCGGAGAAAACTTGCACATAAAACAGCAGTCTCAAACTCGAATTACCTGGGGGCCGCTGGAGGCAGAATCAAAATGACCAAAAAAAGACACAAAATTTCTAAAAAAAGACACAAAATGACACAAAAAAACTAAATTACTTGAAAAAAGACACACTCGCTCTCCCTGAGGTTTCTTCTTCTTTTTCCCCTGCTAAAAGGGTTTTTTAAAGGAGTTTTTCCCTGGCCGATGTGAGGGTCTAAGGACAGAGGGTGTCGTACCATGTACAGTATGTAAAGCCCTTTGAGGCAAATCTGTGATTTGTGATTTTGGGCTATATAAATAAAATTGACTTGACTTGACAAAATTACTAAAAAAAAAAAGACACAAAATGACAGAAAAAATCTAAATTACTTAAAAAAAGACATAAAATGACCAAAAAAAGACACAAAATTACTTAAAAAAGACACAGAGTTACCAAAAAGGCACACAATTATTAAAAAAAAGACACAACATTATTTAATTTTTTTTACAAAGACACAGAATAACCACAAAAAAAGACACAAAATTACCAAAAAAAGTAATTAAAGGGACCTTCCACATACAAAGTGCCATTCATATAAAACTCACATTAAACTTTCATATCAAGGTGGGGGCCACAAAATATCGTCACGAGGGCCGCAATTGGCCCACGGGCCGCGAGTTTGAGACCCCAGATATAAAAAGTATCACCACTGCAATTCATACATATTGCAGTTTTACAGAAAAACTAAAGCTTTAAAAAAAAAAAAAAAAAGATGGTGATTGTTTGGATCTAGTCGGTCAATGATTGGCTGTAAATTAATCCTGTTCCTGAATGATGTCCCTGATAACCTCCCAAGCCTCCATGCACCTCTTAACCTCTGCTCTCTTCCCGGTCAACACACTCTGGACAAAGTCAATTTCCTACCAACACTCCCTCATCCACTCTCAGTGTTTATAAACCTCCCTCTGTAGAAAAGGGCCGCTAATTTAAAGCTATGCTTGTGTCACCTGGTGAACCTCATGCCCCAGGACCCCGATCGGAACTGCTATGGGTCAGAGGTGACTGTCTGGCCCCTAGCTTATCAAAGCTGTGTTTATTTAAAGTCTATGTGCCGCAATGGACGACAACAAACAGAAGGACCACAGGCAATGGAGCAATTTAGAGGCAAATCCTCCTTAGGAATACAGATTAGGCAAGCACGTTTCACAGTGTATAGCTGTTGAAATGTCAGTATTGTCACTCTCAATCCTGGTGACGATGGCTCGCTTTGCTCTGGAATACTGTAAGGTGAATGCACCTCGGCACCTGGTGACATTCTCAGAGAACCTGCAGAGGGGCTGAACTCGGGTGCATGTTTACAGGCTTTTCTTGAATAAACAATCCGTCTTGATTGGCACTTACATGTGTACCCCTACAAATCTGACTTACATCTGATCCACAGGCACTCATTTTAACCAGGATAAGTAACTATTTTCAAGATTTCAGAATTATGGTAAGAACCAGGGTAAGAATTAACAGTCCAGGTTGATGTGGTACGAACAGTAGTCGTGGCAAATACAGACAAAAGTAGGTTTATAAAAGAAAATAGGATACTAAATAGGATACAAATGATACTTATAAAGAGTATTGGATTAGCTACTCATTTGCAGTATCGATACCAATAGTGCTGTCTTCTCCTCCAGTTGACACACAACTTCCCACACACAACAGCACCACTGCAGGAGAGACACGCAGCCCCTCCCCTCTCTGCTGAAGGAGAGCCTTCCCGACTACTTTTGGTCTACAGTGAGTCTGTTTTGCATATCTACAAAGTTCCTGTTTAACCAACACGTAGGGCTGAACAATTTTAGGAAAAGATCTAATTGCTAATTGGCAGATATTACGATTTCAATTCGATTCACAATTTTCTTCAAATCCAGCTTCAGTGCAATATTCACAATGTGTACTTTGTTGTGTAATGTGTTTCTGCTGGATGTTGCAACTTTACCGCGACAATTCTGAGGTAATAAATGACGTAATAAATCAAGTGAGAAGTTTTCTCATTTTCTATTGAAATGAATGGACGCAAATGCTTCTGCAGCCAACGTCAGCACCACCTGTTGGAATTTTCGGTAGAATGCAGCTTAAGGCACTTCCTGGTTTGCCCCCCTGCTCAGAGCCGGAGGTTACCGCTTGAATTCAACGTAGGGGTGTGCCACCTAGACTGTAGCAGCCCACCAGAGTCTCATGTGCTACGCTAATGTCACATTTCAACCTACATCTAGAAAGTACATCTACACTATTCACAATATAAAGTTATTTTGCCTTGCGTTGCCGTTGCTCAGCAGACTGTCAAAATAAGATGCCTTAAAATATACTAGAACCCTTATTCTCCTTTACAATAACTGATTAAAATATGCAATGATTAAGATCAGTGTATATGATGGAATAGTGGCATTACAATGTGTGAGAGGCACCAAATTTGGGCTTTTATGAAAACAAATTCTCCAGGGGGGCATGCTCCCAGACCCCGTAGATGGTTATTTTTAATTATGTGCTCATACTCAAGAGACAAAAGTTAAAAGTGTATTTGGCAACTGTTGAGACTTGCAATTTACACCACATTTAGATGTGTGATGCATTAAGATTTTTGTTTTTTATTTATCTATTCTATACAGTCTAAAAAAATCACATTTTCTATATATTTTTCAGTAAGTTGTAATATTGTCAAGAATATCGTTATCACAAAAATACCCCAACATTTTTTAGGGATTTTTTTAGGGACATATCGCCCAGCCCTAATTCAACACGTTATTTAAATACTAATCAGGGAAGCATGCATGGCACGTTCAATTTTTTTGCACTTTGCTGAGGTGTTTTTGAAGCAGCAAAGCCTGTCACAACGAGTCTTGGTGTGTTTGTAAAATGTGCAAATACAGTAAACATGCTTTCATAATAACTGTCATTACAACATATTCTGCAATAGCTGGTACTTCTCTTACTTCTCTCCATAGCAGTCGTATGTGTGTCAGTGAGAGGCAGAGCGATGGGTGGCCCTACTGTGAACAGGGAGGGCTGAGCGTGCTAACCAAAGGAAAGCCTCAGGGCCACGCGACAGGACCCGTGGAGCCACTCGAGTGATCCCCTAGCCACCACATACAGTCTGCCTTTTACCTCCTTGTGTGTACACAAAGGAGAACTTATCCCAGTCCCCCGCCCTCGCCCTTACCTCCCCTCCTCCCCCCCCCCCGCCCTTCATAATGAGACGGAGTCAGGTCCTGCCACTGCATAATAAAAACCTGCCTCCATTGCCAAACAATCACAGCAGGCCGGGAAGGAGAGATCATCTAAAATCAATCCAACAGAGGATGGGTGACCTGATACTGTCGGCAGTAAGTGAAGCACAAAGGGGGCGACTTTTCTCCACCTCTCATATAGAGCAGGAGCCGCAGAGCTCCACATGGATCTGTTCATTATTAAAAGGAACAGAAAACCTCTGGTCAGGCAGAGGTTTCCCATTATACAGTGCACTTTTGTATGCCATGTATATATGGAATATAATATGCTAATCTAAAATAATAATCAGCTGTGATTTTTTTTTTTAGCAGTTAGTGGTTAGTAGTCAAATTTTGCCCTCAGTTAAACATTATGGTTGAGAGAAAATACATTCCCAGGTTAACATAGAGCCCTGACCTCTGGGTACCTCTCATCTGCAGTTACAGCTGAAGTCTCAAATCTTTCTCTCTCATTGTGTCGAGCTCCAGCGGCCACGTGTGTTGGATCTGTCACCAGTAGAGAGTACTGTAAAATGTTACGTTTCCTCTGGCAGTGCCTTTACAACACAGGAGCATGGAGGCCACACACAGCTCCCAGAGATCTGGAGATGAGAGTAAATAAACCAGGGGAGCCATCCCTGACACCATGTGTGGCTACGTACAGCGCAGACTGGTGGGAAAACAAAGCTGGGTCAAGCGTGATTAACGTCTCACCTTTTCTTAGAATGACCTGTTACTACAGTGTGTAAGCTTGATCTGATGACTTGATTTTCATGTACGGAGACCCGGAAAAATGCTTGCTGTTTGACAAATTCCCTCCGGTTGGAACCTTATTAGCTGTTTGTCTTCAAAATCCTCCTCAGCCGTAGCAAATGCAAGACGATTTGCAGTATTACGAATAAAAAATATGGATTTAAGTATACTCATGTTTAACCCTCTATGGTACGCATTATGACGCCAGTTAGGGAGAAAAATGTTTGGAGTGGGGTTTTTTTGTCTTAAAATAGACTAAATAGACATAATCTGAAGAAATTTTCGATTTTTTATTTTTTTTGTACGTTTTTGGGGTTTGTTGCCTGTAGGCAACGGTGCACAAGTGAAAAAGAGAGGGTTTTTTTTTTTCAATTTGAAAATTATTTATTTAATAGACATGTGTAAAAGATTCAGTAGCTTCAACAGGGTACAATCCAAAACATTTTAAATTTAAAAACATAATAAAAGGAACTTTTTTAACCGGTTTCTTGTCTGGAGTAACATTATTTTTTTCCAGATGGAAAAGGGCCAGGAAATTATGTTTTGTGTGCTTTGTCCTTTGGAAAAGTCTTCAAAAAAAGGGTTTCAATATGGCCTCCTGGAGGTCATGTGACAAATGAAAGCATTGCGATTGGTTCCCTATACTCTTTCCTCTTTTTTAAAGTATTGCATCACTCAAAAAGATGCATTGTAGAAATTTGACAGGCCAAAAATTGGTATGTTGCCTGAGGTCAACACTGTATGTTATGTTTAACCACTAAAGAAGGCATCATGTCTTGCAATGACCCTAAATGGTGTGTGTAGACAAAGGACACGTGCATTCATGAATATAATTCAGATATAAGCCAGAGAGTGAATGCATTTTTTTAAATAATGCAATCCTGTAATGCCCTCTTATTATACAGATTATTATTATAATTATTTCTTTATTATGCCCAAGCACCACACCGGAGACAAGATTCAGAAATGTCTTGCAGATCATTTGTGAATCAGGTATTTGTGTTTTACATGCTCAGTAGCTGAATATTATATGAGTTGGTAGTGAATCTGTTTCCTCACCCTGTTTTTCTCTCAATTCCTAAACTGCACAAACCCAATGTAAGTGTTTTGACAGACTGTGTTTTACGTTCCCTGCTAACTGTCTCAGACATTCACCTCTTCCTATTCAGGAGGGCATGCGTGGGCACATGTGGTCTAAATTATGATGTTATATGATGCAAAAACACTGTGGCACAGAGAATCAATGAGGTATGAAGCTTTGCCATGTCTACTTTCAGATCCCATCATTCAATTCAGGGAAAATGGGCAGAATGCAGCTTTTTTGAGCCTTCCTCTGCACACACCACTTCCTGTGGCTGACTATAAATGCTTAATGAGTTGTTAGATGCATATAATAATTGTCCTTTATGGAGGTTACATCAGTGTTTGGCAAACAGAGCCAGAGAAATTCTGCATTTTCAGAGCACCTCACCTCATCATCTCGAAATGTCATGTAACAGTATTTACTACCTGATCCTACCCCACAGCAGAGGTCTGGGGCAATGGAGTGGTGATAACATGCCTCACCTTTGTCTATAAGCTTTGGTATATGACGCCCAGCATGATAGTGGTGCTCCATACAGACCTGCCACCCTCAGCCTGCCTTTCAGCACCTTCTGGCCCACAGAAAGGGCCTCTTTGTTCAGCCTTGTGCTTGTGACGTTCACTCAAGACCATGCTTCCATTAGCAACAGCCTGCCAAATAACCAGGGATTGTGATGGAGCCTAATACCCACTGCATATGTAGTATTTACTTAAGGAGGAATAGAAAATTGTCCCTCCCATAGCGTTCGGACACAAGACTACTATTATAACTCACCTAAGTCACACTCTCTGGCTTTTACCAGCTGATTGACTGATTGATTTAACCAGCAGAGAGTTGCCCTCTTTACAGCGAAGTTGATTTATCTTCATCATCATCACTGGTTTGATAACTCTCATTAAAAGGATTGTAATCAAAATGAATAAAGTCCAACAGTTTGACTTAAAATCCTAAGTCTAGTTATATAATCGTCCAGAATTTGAGTTGAGCCAGCAGACAGAATTTCATATTTTATTGGAGCAACCCGAAAGGTGTTTTATTGCACGTGAAACACAATCCTGTACAAACATAATGAAAAGTAAACTTAAATTTCCCAAAACTTCTAGGAAGACTGAAATAGTGACACCCTGGATTTGATTTGACCTGCGGTATTTTTCCACTGGGTAGGCCTGATATTCCATGACCATGTTCAAAAATAAAGTATGCCAGTCTTTCGCTTATTTTACTTGGATACGGTGACACCGATTCTCTTATCACAGCTTTCCTTTAACTCACATTGTCCCACTAAAGAAAGTGAATTGAATCCAGGCTCTCAATTCAAACATGTCTCAGAGACAGACTCACCTGCCGAGCCAAGTCTACAAGTATATGGAAATAAAACAATATTCAAACATCTCTGTTAAAATAAACATTTGCACTTGGTCGACATAGCTGGCAAATGCTCTTCTGTGCTGTCTCTATTTAAGGAAATCCAATACATGTGTCTCTTCGTATTTCCATGGATTATAATGATGGCCATGCGACATCAAATCATCATGTCATAAGAGCTCTGAACTCACTGGTTTCTATTTAGAATCAAAAACATCTTTAATCATATTCTTCTGACCTTACTTTGTGAGTAGGTGAACAGCCAAGCAGCAAGCGGAACAATGATAGTAAATGTTAAAGTATCACCAGTGAAAGATTAACATTACATCCCTAAAGAAAGAACAGCAGGATCAAGACGATACACTTATTTAAATTAAGTTAGACCACATAAGTGAAGGTAAAAATGTGTAAAATGTATTTAGCCCAACATAAATTAAGCTAACAGTTAGCTACTTAGAATGTTGTATAAGCAAGAAATTAGCCTAAGCTATCTAGAACAATAGCTAGCTTGATTAGCAATAAACCGACGAAAAACAAACCTTTCAAGGATCACAAAACAGCAAAGTCTGTGATCTGACCAAATGCCAGATGTAACATTGTCAGTTAAGCACATGGATGTATAATAAGATCTGGATATAGCATTGGAGGCGGGCCTCTATTCATTCTTATGAAAGTTGCTCAGTCAAGTCAGGTCAAGTTCATTTATATAGCATTTCTTACGACATGCGTGGACTCAATGTGCTAGAGTGGCTCATGAAACGAAAAAAGTCCCTCTGCAAACTTGAATGGGGCAAAATAATTAAATCATGCTGCTCTTCTATATTTATTACTGTATGTTACTGATCCGAATAGATCAAAGTCTTACAGTGAAATGAGTCATTTCACAGGAGTTGTGACACTCAGAAAACGGATCTGCTGATTGACAGACATCTATTTCCCAATGTAAGTCTGTGGGGAAAGTCTTTTTGGTATCAGGTAACAGATCCAAGAGTTGCTCATTTGGTAGAGCGGTCACCCATTGACTGGAATGTTGGTGGTTGATCCCTGATCATGGCAGTCTCCTGATGCTGCGTTCACTGGTGTGTGACTAAATTTCTGATGATGGCAGGTCGCACCATGTACCCTCGGCTTCCAGTATGAATGTGTGTGTGAATGGGTGAATGAGCGCGAAGATTAGAAAAGCACTATATTAAGTGCAGTCCATTTACCATTTAATTCATCCGTTTGGTCACTATGTCAAATTGTCTTCAAAGCCCAGTTCTCTTCCTGCGGTCTTGGTTAAGCAGCAACTGCTAAAGAACCGTGCCAGTAGCAGTTGCTGTAGCAACAAAACACCAAACTGATGCCAACTGCTGGTGGCAAAACACCCCAATTGCCTAAAAAACATTTAAGAGTAGTTGTTGCCTGAGTGCCAAATGACTAATACAGAACAAACAATCTGTTAATATGTGTTGTACAGTAAATACTGTATTGCTGTCCTATATATGGCCTGAATAACTGAATTTGCAGTGGCTAAGAAACTATGAGCACAAGCTTCACCTAGAGTTAGAAGAA
Source organism: Centropristis striata (assembly GCF_030273125.1). Lineage (NCBI taxonomy): Eukaryota > Metazoa > Chordata > Actinopteri > Perciformes > Serranidae > Centropristis > Centropristis striata. The sequence goes on along the minus strand of NC_081529.1, from coordinate 29,962,186 downwards.
AGTAGGCCACAAGAACACACAAAGCTTTGCTCATGAATTTCCATCAGCTGATGGAAACAAACAAACTGGAGAAAGTGAGAAAGAGAAAAACAGGGGTCATTACTGTATAGACAGAATGACTCAGGGTGGCATCTTCCTTTCTGTCACATTTTCTTGCTATTTTCCACTTTTACAGTCTTTTTTGTTTGCACGGACAACTTGACCTTCATTGAATTTCTAGGGAAAACAAACAAGGTGAAAGAGCCTTTAAAAGGGGCTTATTGTTAACATTTCTTTTAATAGAAAAAAAAAAAAAAAAAGAAACGAGGGGTCATTTTGTATATTTTTGTCCGAGACGGGAAACCCTGCCCATCTCTATTTTTACTGGAACTTTTTTCAGGTGTTTAGATGTAAATGTTGACCCTCCTGTATGTCCAATGATGGCAACTCCATATGTGTTTCTGACAGACATCTGAGCATACCATACATGCTCAGGTCAGCTATGACATATATGACAAAATCAAGAATATAGTTATCCCAACATCCTTTCCTGATTTACTGTGTCAAAGAAAATGCATACTTAAAAGTTTAACATTATATTTGTAAAACTTATGTGACACCAAACCACCAAATACTGTATTCTGTTACAGATGAGAACCAGTGTGTGTGATACACTCTTTTGGACATACTATTTTCTGTTCAGAAATGCAGTACAAATTTAGGCATAGTTATGGTGAAATGTAAATGGTGGTTAAACATGAACTGCCTTATTCAAACTTAGACAGGGTCACCACAGAGAATATTTTAGTTCATTTTCAAAGACCATTCAAATAGTTAAAGCAAAGGAGTGTGTTTGTTTATTGGTGGTAACTGGCTTAACTGTCAGATGTTGAACTTGAGCCTTTTTTACATGCTTTTTAAAAATCTAACCACTTCGGTGAGTCCAACATACTTGGTTATAAATCTTGCAGGTACTGGAGAAAGATGCCATGCATGCATTAATTTTCAGGCCCACCACACACCTTTCCACAGGCCTACACCAAAAAAACAAGGAGTGTGGTCAGTTTTTCCAGTCCGGCCTAATTAAAGGGGAGGAATATGAAACATGTGTCCTGTGCTTACAAAGGGCCGTGGCAACCAAATGCATCACCAAGATCAACACTTATTTCAACAACCAACAGCCATGTCATTGTTTACAGGGAACCACATATTATAATGAAGAAAGTTTAGACTGTGAATACAAACTAAAAAGTCAATTTGGAATTAGGTAAGAGACATGAAACTGATGGGTAACACTTTAAAATAACCAGCTAAGTAATGTTTATAAATGGTTTATAAACCAATTATTAACCATTAACGAAGTGCTATACATAATTAATCTTTAAATGTTTTCAACCAATGTCTTAAAGGTATATCAATCATTATAAAATCATTAACATACTTAATATGTTGTTAAAAATGTTATAATGAGTGCAACTAAAACTATTAATAAACTATGAATTATAATTTATTGGTTTGTTAATGGAAAAGTAACTATAAACTTACATTAATATACCATCTATTTGCCATTTATAAACGATTTGGTTAGTTAAACATTATAAAAATATGCATTTACCATTCTAAATGGCCTATATACGGTTTATAAATGATGATTAAACATTAATAAACTATCTGTTTACCATTTATAGATGATGGTTATTGTAAAGTGTTACCAACTGATGTTTTTTTTTCTAAAATTTTGTATCATAAATACTGTTGATATTTAATATCTAAAATCTAGGTAACACTTTATTATTGATGTCAGTGTCATCATGACCAGTCCAGTTGTTGACAGTAATGCACCTTTAAGCTCGACTAGTGACATGTTGAATCTATTGTACATACAATCAAATGCTCCAACATTAAAATAAATGAAATAACTAATACACAATACTTTTGGTCATTTTAAAGGGGCAACGGTGAATAGAAAATTGTAGAATTTTGTCAGAACCGTGTTCATAGGCCACCCCTGGTCTTCACCCGCTAAACATCACTCAAAGAGAAACTCACAGACCAGGCAGAGACGCACAATGACCACATAAAGACACTAAACAACTACCAAGAGGCCACAGTGGCTGGAAATCATTCTGAATGGGAGAGCGATCTGACTCATCTGCCAGAGCAAACAGCAGTGAGCTCAGCTGATTTGTCTGGTTTTCAGGCTAGTTAAATAAGGGTGTTAAAATAGAGTGTTACAGATATTTTAAAACACCTCAACAACTTAACTAGTCAAAATAACGATCGGTAAGCAATTTGCAAAACGCATTCTGTTTACCCACAGCAATATAATATAATTGTATTGCAGTCAAGAGGTCAAATTGTGAAGTAACAGGGAATGCTGTATGTGGTACTTGTGGTAATTATTTTGACCTGGAGTCGTGGCCGACCAATGTGTATAATAAGTCTATTCACATAGTAATTGCTAAATGGGAATACCTTGGGTAAACTAGTCGAAACGTATCAAAAACAATCGGGTGGTCGCAGTAAATCCCTGCCTCTCCATGAGAAATTGGGAACAGAGGTGCTCAGTGAGAGTTTTAGTCCCATCTGCCAGCGAGCCCATCAGGACCTGGAAACCACACTGCTTTCTCTCGCAAAAAGTCCGGAGGAATGAAGAGTGGGATGGCTCCTGGGAGGTTGTGGCGAGACCCAGCTAACCTCCGCTCATCTCAGCTTAGTTAGCCTGTGATACACTCCTGAAGCAAAGCCTCTGAGCTCAGTGTAAAGTATAAATTCTAGAGCAATTGGGGCTTTGTAGAAATTGCATGTCTCAGAGCTTTGTTTTAGAAAAACCATTTGATATAATACCAGTAGAGTTGGAAGAGTTTTAGGGTTTTCTCATGATTCAAACTTCAAGGCTCTGAATACTGATTATGTGAAAACATGAATGCTCTTTTGAAAGCTGAGTCATATTGGGAGTGCCATTCCTGCGTTTCCCCCCGCAACACCCTTGGAAAGAGAGTCGAATCATATTTGAGCCCTGCTGGGAAGTGAGCAGTATCCCATACTCATGATGAATGAGGCTCCTAGCAGGACGGTGGCAAGGAGGACAGCTCCAATGTTATCGCACAGCGCCTTGAAGCACTACACTTCTGAGGGCCCGCTCACCTGGGAGAGCCCGGCACATTAGGGCCTTCATCAATCACACCTAGGCCAGTTTCCATAGCCGGTAGCATGGACAGGTCTGACGCAGCATTAGGGAGGACAGCTCCCAAAATAAAACTGGCAACCTCAACTTCTGATGTTCTGATTGTTGTAATTTATTAAGCTGCAAAAGCAAGAGAATCTTTTTTTTTGTTCAATGAAAAAAAGTTACTGTTAATGCAAAATAAACACCTACTTGTTATGATAATCTGGAGGTTAATAAGAATCGTTACTCAAACACGACTTCTCATAATTCAAATTGGAGAAATGTGGATTTTATACAAGGCACACCTTTAAACCTTTACCAACCTACTTCTCTGTGCCATAATTAGTCTTCGGGGACTCCCAATGCCTTTTCATAGAGTCATATTATCCATGCCATTGCCGGACGTTTTCAAAGCTCGGGCAATCAATGCAGAGTTAATGAACCCAGTCCTGGGGCTCCTGTAGCCCACTGGAGGCACACGTTGAGAGGCCCCTATACCTGAGAGATCCATTTAAGGGTGAGATATTCCAAACGGAAAAGCCTATTGGTAGCCAGGCCACAGTTTATAGGGGTCAGAACAATTGGGAGAAAAGCACACCCAATCTTTCAGGGGTCCACATGCGCAGTAACACTGTCAACACACAAGGGAGAGCAGGACCCCTGAGGGTCGGTCATGGGGCAGAGCCCATGCCAGAGCCTCTCACCTTCTCTCATAAATCCTTACAATCTGAACTCCCACTGAATGTTGTGGGAAGGTCAGGTGTTTGGTGCACTCTCTGGAGAGGTTAGCCTATTACTGCAGAAAGTCCTCTCAAACTCTTGACCTCTTTAACTGCATGCTACTGGTTACATTTGATACTTAAAGCAAGGGAGAATGCTTCTGAATGGCAGTTTGGGTTTAATATACTCATGTTAAATACATGATTTCACAACGGAAGATAATAAACTTTGATAAAATGGATTGGCAAGCTATTTCTGTAGAGATTTTTTAAACCTATTTTACCTGTTTGTTTGTCTTTCAGCAGGATTACAGAAAACTGGTGGACTGATATTTATTAAACCTAATGGAAGGTTGTAGCATGGGCCAAGGAATAACCCATCCAATTTTAGATTAGAATCACTGATCCAAATTAGATTTTTCATTTTGTTAACATTGCGAAATCTGGCATTTGTGCTGCATTCATGTGCCGTCAAAAAAAATTAAATATCAGTTCCCAACAATCCATCTCTTTGTTGTTGCACAAGATACTGGAAACGTCTATCAGCGTGTGATTAACTGCTGTGAACAATTAAATACAGCACATCTTTGTTTAATGCAGGTTGTTTTCACATTACGATCTCAATCATACAAAGTAGCAAGAAGACCAACTTCCCAGTTCGGAAATTGGGGCCATCTGAGGAGCATGTGAAAGCACCACTGGCCTTGACAGACATCAGCATTCTAGGGTTTTTTTTGTCTTGTTATTTGTTTTTTCAAGGCTGCAATGAGTTTAATATTCATTTGGATGGCCTATGTTTTACTTTTTAATAAAACCTTCAACCAAATGGCCAAAGCTGTTCAATGAGGCTTCCAGCACACTGCGGTACATTGTGGTACACTGTTATGTACTGTGAGAAAGGTGTGCTTTGGTATCTGGCCTCTGTTTTTTCTAAGAGGTGGAGCGTGCCTGTCTGGTGTCTGCTGGTCCGACTCTGAGGCTGTGGGAGAATAGGAGGGTAAGCAGTTATTTGGCTTGGCCCCGAAGGGACATGTGTACTACACTACAGTTTGCTGGATAGGTGGATGTGGGCACTGGAAGTTGGCATAGTCCATACATAGTCATTATGACAGGCACACACGCACATGTCCACACACAGGCTACACCACACACAGACAGACAGACAGACAGACCAACAGACAGAAGGACAGACAGACAGACACACACTAGCAGACACACACACCACTTCTGGTGGATCCATTCCCAGAATATTTTGGATCTACACCAGCTGCATGTACTGTATAGAGTGTATGCAGGTTGGCCGTTTGGTTTGGCATTGCCAATAGACTGGAAACATGTCATGTGACTTCTGGAAAAAGTGGTTCCCACCAGCCTTGTGTCTACATGCCAAACTGAGACATGGGCGATAGAATGCGGCACAGTCTGCAACTACTACAAGCTCCAAAACAAGGAAATTTAAGATACTTGCTGACAGTAGGTGGGTATGGTAATTTAGTGTTTTAGAGCATGCATAATTTTTGTCAATAGATATAAATTTGCCCTCTAATTCTTTGAAGATTTGTTTTACCTCTCAACAGAAACTGTGCAATCATCATGCACGCTGTTGGATCTGCAGCTCGCGTGAGTTAAACTCGGTTAGACTGCTGAGAAACATGGTGCTAACAGGCCAACAACACTGAGGTGACCCAGCAAGGTGACAGTTCACCTGAGCTGATAAACAGGTCCACAGAAACACAAGTCTGTTGCCTTTAGAGGAACTTAAAGCAGCAGACTTGCAGGGGCCTACACTGACACTGACAGCTTTATAGAAGCATGACACTGGCAGGACTGAAGCAGTAAAAACACTAAGACAACATACACCTTAGGAAATAATGATTCCACCAGCAAGTACGGTAAATTTGTTAGTGTATGCATGGTGTAGTGTGTGAGAGCCACAAATTGGCATAAAAATACACAAAACTCCATGTCTACATGCTTGTGTTCATGCAAATGCAAACCACTTGGCGTGGAGAAAGCAACGTCTCTGTTCACTCAGGGTCAAGTGAGCGAATAATTATAGGAGGTGGCTTTCTCTGGAGTCTGTTTATAACTCTAGTAAGGGAGAGTGTCAGTGGCAGAAAATGTCATGGTTGCTTCATAAATACAATGCAACCTTACCTTTCTGAAGTGAGCTAATAGCAGACCAAACCTATAAGTGACTACCACAGAAGCACACACCCACACAGGGGGCCAAACAAGACAAACTATATACATCTAAACCAGTCGACACAAACAAAGAGGCATGTACACACCATCACACATGAAAATACAAACATGATTGTAAAAAAAAAATGATGATGTCAGAGTCACCGGCACGTTTGGGCTGACACCTCTTGGGTGACACAGTGCTGTTCGCAGGCCAGGGCTGCAGTGTTAGCAAGCTACGCTACCACAGCCACAGAGGACAAAGACAGCCTTCATGTGGTGTTCACTCAGCCCTGGAGACTACTTCTGGTTTTGTGTGTCTGGAAATGAGAATGTGAGGTGGCACTGAGACCACATCGACCCAAAATCAATTGCAAGAGTTATTTACACTCTTGACATTTACTGGAGTTTACACTGTCTTTCTTTCCGACCGCTGCTCCAGCATGCTACACATGTATACGTTTCCTATTCTATCAATTTGGGATGGGATATTGCAAAGGAGCAGAGGTACATTGTGATTTCTCCAACAAGCAAATACTGATTTCCCTCAGTGGGACATGGTTTCACTTTTCAGTAAATTCTATAATGACAAAGACAAGGCCATCACCAAGGTAACGCTCAATTTCAACAAGTAACGGTTTCAGTTTCTGATATACAAAACCCCTCTCCATCTTGAACACCACTGAGGAGGAAATATTAGTTCCTTAATAAAACATAATTTCATCTGGAGGCTGAGCCCTGAGGCCCTACGAAAACAGATGTTGTCTTGTCATGTTAGCAATACCACGCATGAGGCCGGGATCTATTTCATTCTGTTTTCATAATGAGAGGATTTCTCCCTCTCTGTCTGCTGTCTCTCACTTCAGTTTGTCTTGAAAGTGGAGCCGCATTCCACACACACTGTCACCTTAATTTACCAGCCTGATTTGAGGCGTGTTCTTGAGATGACAGTATTAATTAAGGGCTAATTAAAGTTATGCAAACAAAAGCTCATATTCATATTTTCTCTGCAAAGGTAACCATATTAAATCAGATGAAGGCTAGGGGTGGCCCTGTGAGGAAGACAGAAGTTGTAAGCTGTGCGTAATTAAATAACATGACACCTCACGGCCTGCTAGCTCACAGAAGGAAACCCTCCACAACATGAGACGCATTCCACCACATAGGTTTGTGTGTCTTGGAGTCAGTCAGTTCTCATTGTTAAAGCGTGACCAGGCCACCAGAGTAGGGGCGGAATAATACAAACGTCCAAACATATGACGTGACTGACAAGAGGGATTCTCCTGCTTACAGTGTGGAGGCTCACAGGGCAGAGGGTAGAAATGTTATATTTACTATTAAGGTATTTTTTTCAATAGGGTGTGTTCTGTAATGGCATGCACTAGCTTTTAACCACCCAAATTCATTTTTTGTCACTTCCAAGTGGCAACTTCCTTGGTCTTAAAAGTGAAGCCAATGTGGCATTGACTTGTAGTTGCATTCTTCTCAATGGCCAGCAGGGGCAGACTCCATGGGTGCAAAAACAAGTCAAATTGTATGAAAGACAATAAAAAATACCCTGTTTCTGATTTGATTCATTACCTCAGTGAACATTTTTCCCAAGTCAATTTATGGTCTTAACTGTCAGCTTCAAGTCGTTTTCAATTTGGTCACTTTTGGTTCCAAAAAAAAGCAAGATGGTGACAGAGAAAATGCCAAACTTGGGACTGTAAGCAGATCCTGCTTACAGTGTAGAGGCTCACAGGGCAGAGGGCAGAAATGTTATATTTACTATGAAGGGATTTTTTTCAATACAGTGTGTTCTGTAATGGCATGCATTAGTTTTTAACCATCCAAATTAATTTTTTGTCACTTTCAAGTGGCAACTTCCAGGTCTTAAAAGTGAAGCCAATGTGGCATAGACTTGTAGTTGCATTCTTCTCAATGGCCAGCAGGGGGAGACTCCACTGGGTGCAAAAACAAGTCAAATTGTATGAAAGACAATAAAAAAAACTACCCTGTTTCTGACTTGATTCATTACCTCAGTGAACATTTTTTCCAAGTCAATTTATGGTCTTAACTGTCATCTTCAAGTTGTTTTCAATTTGGTCGCTTTTGGTTCCAAAATAACAAGATGGTGACAGAGAAAATGCCAAACTTGAGGCTTCAAAGCAGTTGTCCAGAAACCAATAGGTGATGTCAGGGTGACTACATCCACTTCTTTTATATAGCCTGTGGTCACCTCATTGTCTGACTCACGTATTGGTGGGAGTATGCAAGATTGCTGCAGTAGACTATTTTCTTATTTAACTCCGTTGACAACAGCTTCATTGCTAGAGTGCATTGTTACAATGAAGCATCCTGAGGCTGATCATCTCAGACTAAACACACTGGCAGCTATTGTCTCCAAATTGGGCAATGAGTCAACTTTAAAAAGGCTAAAACCAGATCCAACAAAGTCTGTTCATGTGTGTTAAGAAAGACCCAAAGGGCAGCACTCGAAAAAAACGATGAACAGATGGTCAAAAACAGATGAAGGCGAATGGTTTGAAGATGCTCCGTGAAAGTGTTTTTAGAGACTCATAGGTACAGAATTACACTGACTTGACCAAAGGGGGTTGCCTTTTGCAGCTATCTTTGCAGGTCTGTCTTTGAAGTGATTCAAGAGTAGTTTGAGAAAAAAACGCCAAAGCTCTTCCGCTTCTCTTTTCCTTTTCCTTTGATGCAAGTCCAGCTTAGACATCTCTCTTTCTTTCTCCGGAAGTGATAGGAGAGGGAGGGGGTGGAAGCTGTTGGCCGGCCTGCAGCAGAGACAGAGTCCATGGTGTTGAAATGCTGTCTGAGCAAGTGCAGAGCTCAACCCTGGAAACACCAAGTGTACTAAATAAAGAGAAGTTGCAGGCCTCTGGCTGTCCACCCACGTACCTCAGTGCCGGCTGCACCAATGACAGTTATAGGAACAATTTAGAGTGATAAGACGCCCAATGGCCCCACTGCCTTCCTCAATGAGACTGCTATCGTATCAGTAAAAAGCTCCAGAGACCTGTTCAGATTGTTGCATCCATTCAATTTAAGGGAATTCAGTGACGTCATATGTTATTCAAGCGGGCACACGACTGACCAAAGTCCAAACATGAATATATGCTCTCTCTAGTGTACATTGGCATGATTATGAGTGTTCAAACCAAGACCGTTGCTGACAGTTAAGCCCTGACCGAGCACACTCCAAACAACTGGACCCCTTTTCTGTCCATCGTCCTCAGCGTTTCATCATGGCCAATACTGCACAGTTCCTGTTATGCTTAATTAGTACATGACTACAAAATCATAACATAAGCAGTGTCGGGTTCCTGCTGCCCAAAATGCTCGTTTCTAAAACAAACCATTGCTGGGAAAGTGAGGTTTTTGAAACGGTGGTGAATATAACGGGTGGGATGGTGGCGGTGAGTACAGTGGGCGGTGTTTGGCAGTGGTGCAGCCCTGTGGGTTTGGAGGTCCCCAATGTTTATGCCTTTGTCAGACACTGTGTTGGCCCTCGGGCCAGGCCCCTGGAGGACCCCTCCTGGCTGCTGCTCTCGCTCCTGTCTGCTTGCCGTGACTGCTCCATAATAAATAAGCAGCTGTAGGCCTGGACCCACGCTCTGCATAGTCTCACACAGCCTACTGTAAATGAGAGGGGAAGCTGCCCGGCCCAGCACTTTACACACTTACAGCCTGCCACACTTACTGTGTTACACAACACTGGAAGAAGCCAGCATCAACCTTGCTATACGTGAATCATATAGTGTACATTGGGCCCTCATCTTTGTGTTTAACATCAAAATTCAAATGATGTGTTCAATGATTTCTGCCTATCATACCCATTAGCTTGCTACATTACAATACACAATGACTTGATATCACAATCAGGTTTGGTTTCCTCAGATTATGCCATTTATTAATAATAATAAAATTAGCAAAATTTTAAAGCCAAATTAAACATTATGTACAGAATATCACTATTCACAAGTTCTAAAAAAGTTCAATAAAACAGATTCATTTTCAATTATGGTTAAATAGCCGTATATTTAAAAAAAAAAAGGCAAATGTGACTCAAATGTGGCTCTGATGTTGTTTGTCTGGTGAAAATAAATAAATGGGGACTCTTACAGACAGTATAGAATGTGGGGTTAGAAACTACAGACCATGAAGCTGAAGTACAGAAAATATAGGTTAACTTGTGAAGCTTATAACATAGTTTCTGGTAAAATTCCTACGATTGAGATAGAAAGATAACAGCATGAGAGAATTCTGCCTTTTGGGCCCATTTACACATCAGTGCAGCAGAGGTGCAAACTGTGGTTTTTTACACTTTTTTAGAGATCATTAAGCCAGAAATTTTATTTTTTTAAAACAGCTTATTTTTGACACCATGAGTACACTTGCACAGTCTTCAGATCCACACTCCCCTGGACCCTATTAGAGCTAGCTATAGCTAGAAGGTACTTCCACGCTTCAGAGAAGTATCAAAACTTTTACCTCAGCAGAGGAGCCTCAGTCACAGCGCTGAGTCTGGCCTTTTCCTGACAGATATAAACACACAGATATAAGTCGGCTCCTCGCAGTCAGGGGTTCATTTTCAGGGAAGGCCCACAGTTGGCTGAAACCACAAAGCGGTCATATAATGCTCATAGAGCGTAAAAGGCGGTCAAATGGGCCCTAGAAGGCACCTTGGGTACGATTCTCTTTCAGCTGAAGCTTAGAAAACTCTGGTAATCAGGATGGCTGTGGGGCTAACCTGGACTTGTAAGAGGCCCTGATGACAGACCTTCAATTTAGTACAGTCAAACCTTTGCAATCAACACTTATTTCATCACGATAAAGGATTGTGATGTTGACATTGAGTTGCATAAGATAAAAATTACGGAAAATATCTCCATTCCTGTGTGAAACTGATGGCTGTCATGGCTGTTTTGATACCTTTTATAGCCCCATAACAAAAGTTTGCACAAATATTTTAGGACAGAGGTAGAAATGTAATGTATGAAGTCCTCAGTTTGAAGGAAAACACAGACTAAAAAACACATTGCAAAATCTGCCCACTCACACGCACACACACACTTTCTCTGGCATGCTGAGTGAATCTGAAATGCAAAGCAAACTTTGGCCTTGGTAAGCATCATTAAAACGCTGCCTGCTTGTTATTGCATGAAGCAAATGCCTCCAGCTGCCTCAGTTATTACATAACATGTCAATTCGGTCTGCTCCTCCATTTATGGGAGCCTCATATGTTAAATGTTTTCAAGGTAAATGACAACAAAATTTCAATGTAAACACTAATTCTTACAGCCAGCCTGTATCTCCATGTGTTTGTGTCTGCAAACCTGACCTGACAGTGCAGACATAGTATCATGCCAGATGTCTTGGAATTAGCCCACGCAACCTCCGCTAGGGCTCAGGGGAGAAGCCAGACACAGCTGTATGATGGCCATAAGAAAGGAGATTGTGAGGCTTGAAATCCTTTATTCGTTCCATGAAATTCTTTCTGGTTAGCATCTAAGGAGAGATTGAGTATCCTCTATATCAGCTGTTATTTGTCTAGTTTGTTTTCTTGCCAAGGCGCAATTATGCAAAGGAAAATAATTTGTTAATAGTGACTTTTGACACATTTGCTATTCTGCATTAATTCTGTATTTAGGTGGATGTAGACACTGTTGCATCACCCATTGGTGAACCTACAGTTTGAAGCCTTGAGTTTGGCATTTCGGCCATTTTTGGTAGTTTTAGAGCCAGAAGTTACCATATTTGGGCGAGAAGGTGGAACTGGAAAGAATAAATTACATCACCAACTAACACTAGCACTAGCTTGGTTTGCCAGGGGCATCGATAATTCACATAAACTGTGATAATAATTACAATGCTAATTGTGGCTAGCAGAAAACAGGCTTAAAACAAAATGCAACGCACTAAAGCATTACCTTCCCCTGTCATTTATTTTACTCTAAATGGGACCATTATCAAGAAAATGAACATCATGCTGTACTGAAGAAGACTTTACTCAAAACCATTTATTTTTTATGAAAAATGTTTTACAAAGATTTGGTACTAATTCATGTGAGATATAGGGTCATTTTTTAAAGACTTCGATACAATAGGACTTCTTTTTGCAACCACTGGAGTCGCCCCCTAGTGGCCGTTTGAAATAATGATGTTTAAACTTTAATTACTCCGATAATTTCTCCTTCATTTTGACAGATGTTACAACACAACATCTGGTGCTTTATCAGCTGAGAGACGTATACTTGTATCTATGTTTGTTTTTCTGCATGCCTCTGTGTGTGTGTGTGTGTGTTTTTGTGTGCATATGCTCGCAGCCTGTGAGTATTTACATGTGTACACTGGAGGAAGCAGGGCCTCCAGGAATTTGATACACCAACCCACTCAGGAAGAGAGCCCAAGTTACACACCAGATAACACTTCGGCAGAGTCGGGCGCTGGATGTTTGGTTAAAGCCACATGCATTATGCATGCCCTCTCACTGTAAGAGTACACATGTGTCAAAAGGCTCCCATCATCATCACTCCACTCGACAGATCCGCTTCCATGGTACAGGGGTCCCTCAAGGAGACCTGTGCTCAATATTGGAGGGGAAATCAGTCGTGACACTAATGAGGCCCAAGAAAAATGCTCTGAGATCCAGTCAAATTCTCCTTATTCATAATATTCTAGAGGGAGGTTATTTCAGATTGATTTCATCTGTCAAACAATCTATTCAAGTACTCGAACCATACAGTATATTATCGAGAGAACTATCATGCTGCTAGCATGCTGTAACTTCTCATAAGGCCCAATGAGACAGATCTTGCTATCTTTTCCCCCCATCTGGCCTCTTCCTCCTTTACATCTGCTCAGTTCCTCCTTAGGGTCAGTTGATGGTTATAAATTCTCTGCTTGTGTCTCGGCTTGTTTTAGTAAACACAACCTCCTTTGCATCAACTCGCCCTCACAAGATTTTATCTGCTTTGGCGTCTTCTGATGCACAAAAGTTGCCACCGCTTTTCCTTCAAGTATGAATCCAGTAGAGTTGTGGTGGGAAACATCTCGACAGCAGGCCGTCGCCTTTGACCTGCAAATAGCAGGAAGAGGAGGAAGAAGCCAAGGTTTGACCCTCAGGGGGCCATTCCCAGACAGGGAATCTAGATCGCTGAAGGAACATGTGTGGTTTTGATATCCGCTGTGCTGCTGAACAGGAAGCAGAGGTGAATGGCACGGGGAATCATCTGTTGATCATCGGGGACATTGGGCCCAAAAGGGCTCCACCTGTACCCTTTAGAAAAACTTCACACAACAGCTTTACAGCGTGTGGGAAAAAGAACATTTGAAATTCCACATGGAAGTTTTTCCCTCCAGAAGTTTTTAATGCAGAGCTGCAACAAACCTACTGTAACTTTGTGACTGTAGCATCTGTGTGATCATTCACAAACAGTATGAACCCATTAAAAGTAAGGAGACGGAAGAGGTTATGGACATTTTAAATTACTTTTTTTTTTGCCCCAAATACTTATGCCATGCAAAAAGTCAAATCAGGTTTGTTTCAGTGTGGGAAAAAATGATGGATGAGCTGCAAATCCTTTGAATATTCAGATTTTTATATGCTAGCTGTGAAGCCATGTCTTGGTGTGAGGTTGCTTCTATTTTAGTTACAGGCGGGAAGGCTCGGGGGCTGCAGCAGACACTGTGGCGCTGCAAGTCCAGAGCAATGTTAGCCTGGCTGTGCTGCTCGAGGGGTTTTACACCTGAATGTGAGAGGGCCCGGGGACGTCAGAACCTTGTAAGCCAGAAGACCCCCTACAGTGCCTGTCCCAGCTTCAACTGTGTCTGCCTGCAGAACGCCTGTCAAAACAAGGATTTCTTTTGGTGAAGGGGCTTTAAGTGAGTCTTGGCTCTGACAGTGATAAATGGCCTTGTCCATCGAATATGAATTTGCGGCCACAAAAATTACAAACCAAGATAACTTTATTTGTACAACGGAGCTGACGATAAATTCAAATTCAGCACCTGATGAATTGGCACATAAATGATCTGCACTCAGTCTCCTGGAGATTCTGTGGGGAATGAAACAGCAACAGTGTGGTTTTCTGGGATATAATAGCCTGTTTGCTTTCAGTTGCTTCGGGAGTGATTAGACTTCTCTACGATAACAAAAGCATACCTGTCACTGGCGACAGAATCACGCTACAGTCATGTAACACAATCTGCTGGGCCTATGGGCTGTGAACAGCAGCTTTATTGATTTTTTAGGAGGTGGTTGATATTGTCACATTCAGAGCAGCATGTTGTATCTGTTTTCAAGGAGTCCAGTCATGTGCGCTAAAGTAAACAAATTGAGTGAGTGGGGTACGGTTGGGTTGGCAGGGGGTGGGGTCATGTTGTGGGTTGTGACACATGCAGATCTTGTCAGGATCAGGAGGAGCATGTTGGGTTGATGACAAGGCAGAGGTGGTCAGGAAAACTTGATCTCTTTCCTTAGGGAGGACCAGTGTACTGTGGCTTCCTGTGTAGGGGGGACAAAGCCACGGTGTACCTCAAGACTCTGTATCACCTCTACCATCCCACGTCAAGCCACATCACCTCCCACTCCACCCCATCCATCCCCACCTCCACTCCACGCTTTGATTTCCAGCCAAAGCAAACAGCAAACTGCTGGCAGCCGCAGTCCCCGTTCCCATGGCGACAGCGCACAAGGGCACAGCGTTGGCCTTGATGATTTGGATCTGCAGGGACGGGACAAAGAGGCCAATTCAGAGCCAGCCGAGAGATTTGGATGCAGGCAGAGCTTTCTGCTGGACACTGGGCCTGAATACACAAGAAAAAAAAAACGGCAGCGTGCAAGACTTATCGCATCCAATCAACCAAGTGATATTAACACATCCTGTCACTTGGAGGAGACTTGCCGAACAAAGAGGGCGCTTGTCAGGGTTGGATGGGACCAGTAATAGGGGTGTAATGGGGAAGGATACAACTTCAGCAAGCGTAATTAACTCTGTGTACTGTTGAGAGAGTCATGCTGTGCTCCGTCTAAAAATACAGTGGGGCTGTCAGAGTAAAGAGGGTGAGGACTTATGCAATATTTTATTTGGTTTCAATTCATAGAGATTTGTGTGGCAGAATAACCTAAATTAAAAGGTTCGCTTATTAGTGCAAGCCTCTCAAGGTGATCTCCAATTGACCGAAGTCTTGACCCCTTGGGTGCTGCTGCTGGGTCAGACTGGCTTGACAAAAAGAAACATGGCGATACCGGTTTCGTTTAGTCGGTGCCACGTGTGTATAAGATTCTACGTGTCAGCTAATATATCTTTAAGATGCCAAAAGCAAGGATTATAGTAATTTTCCTGTTGGGATGCTAGACATTGTCCGAAAAATAAGAGCTCATCCACTGAATTACTGTAAAATGATAATATTATAGTAACAATAATTGCAATTCAAGTGACTGGGAATTTTGAAGAATGTTAATACAGCATGAATCTCCCTGAGACAACCAAAAGTTTCCAAGAAACATCACTCAGGTCTCCATGTTTTCCCTAAATTCCTTAATTCCTATTAGTTGAATCCTGAAGTTAGTCTAAGTCTGTTAAAGTTCTCAAAAGTAATTTATTTCTTAAATGTCATTTTTCAAAAAAGTCAAGCAGCCACTATAGAAGCTAGCAGACTAATGGGTCAAATGCTTCTTTTGCAATTAAGCACAACTCAAAGCACTTTCTATTAACGCCTGGGGGAAAAGGGCTGAGATATGTGATCTGTAACTCAGACAATTTGTGCCAAATAAAACCTGAATAAATCAAAGCCATATTTCAGCGTTGCCTCACTAAGATGTAAATCTGGGGCTCAGAAAGGCTCTGTGGCCTCGCCCTGGGACTGAAGGTAGTGTGTTATTGTTGATTAAAATGGATTATGGCTGAGATTACAGTCTGTCTCCTCCCAAAGTCCGCTCTAAACTAGCCCAGCGCCAGCAGTCCAGGTCACTCCGAAGAGAAATAGACTCAGTGAGAGAGGTTCTTTCAAACCAGCTCTACAGCCTGTCTGACTGAGTGCGGTTTCAGTGACACAGTGGCTTTTTCTTTTTTATTGGACCACAGAGACGGCGAGGGGTTGATTGAGAGAGGAGGCGAAAGAATGAAAAGAAAGAGGGAGAGAGAGGGTGAGGGTGAGAAAAGTGTGTGTGCGACAGAGAAGTAGAGTGATATATGACACCCAGACAGAGGGAGCGACAGCTATCAACATGTGCCTGCGAACTCTTCGGACTGACCGGTCCTGTCTGCTCGTGGGCAGCCAGTTTGTGGACTGTGGCTGTGGTGACCAGTCCTCACAGAGCTGGAAAGACTGATTTCACATCTCTGCTGGGACACAAAGTAATGCATGCATAGCCAAGACAGCTTTGACACTGACAGAGGAGCTCTATCACTGAATAAACTTGAATAAAATCTCCATGATATTCATTCATGAAAATATGAATGAATGCTTAACATAACAAGAGCCATGCTAACATGCTCACAGTAATAATACTAATTGTTTGGCTTGCATGTTAAACATGTTCACTAAACTGGTTAATGGACTTGTGGTGTCTTCACACCGAATGCAAAGAAAATATTCACCTTGCATTACTTGCAGGAGTTTGACCACTGGAGAAAACTAGAATTTATATACGTTGCTTGTGTAGAAACCAACAAGTTTCTTTCCACCATTTATTTACATCATCCACCATGGCCCAAATAACCAATATTGCTGCTCTGTGCCTGTTGTGGAAGTCATAGATACATTGGGCCACCAAACACCATCGTGTCTGGGTTCACCACATCATCCAGAGGTGCACACAGCTTCATGAATTTCACCTCGTACTCCAGGTTCAATTTTGATGACTGCCACAACTACACCAGTAAAAAGCCAAAATAAAACACTTTTAAATAGAAAAAAAAGTCAGCCAAATATATGAGGAAAGAACGACATCATGATGCCAATTTGTAAAATGGCTGAGGTCATGCTTTGTCAGATCTCCATGCAAGGAGACACGCAAAGAACTTCATGAAATGCTTGAATAGACTTGAATCTTTTAAGTTTTTACATTGACTTTGTCATCGTGCCCTACAAAAAACTTGCTTCGCATTGGTGTGAATACACCGTTATCATGCTAACAATTGCTAATCTATCTATAAAAGCAAGAAGCATCTGTGTGTGTGTGTGTGTGTGTGTGTGTGTGTGTGTGTGTGTGTGTGTGTATGTGTGTCTAGGGCATATCTCGCTGACCGTTAGTCAGACTGACCTCAGATTTCGTATGTTACTTGCGCATGGCACGAAGGTGTGCATCCTCGATTTTGAAGATTTTTGAATTCATTTTTCAAAATATCATTATTCACATAGGACGTGTTGCGGCATTGCACTGTTTCAGATCAGACACCTTTTAGGGGAGCTCCGCCCCATTGTGTGATAGGCCTACACCTGGTCAGTAACACAATTCGCTCTGGATTTCCACGCCTGACTCATCTCATCTGTAAGTCTATTTAGCCTACCAATCTTTCGGAGTTTTAAAGTGCGCTACAAGGTTCGATTTTCCAATTTTCGAATAGTTTCCAGCCAATATTAATGTTCAATGTGTATGTGCTGGATGGTATGTGTACCTTATGAAAAGTAAATGTTTTATGGAGTTACAGACATTTTAGTGGTCAGCTAATATCAGCTAATTGGGTTCATGTTAATGTACTTTTAGTGCAGCATACTGCATAATGTGCTATCTCACGATTAGCATGCTAAGCGGAGGTTTAAGCCTTTTCTTCTGCATCAGTTTGATCCATTGAAAACAGTAAAAACAAAACTTTATTAACTGACAGCTAAGCATAACACGGAGGGAAAGATAGCATTTCTGTGTTATTTAAGGTTACACTAGCAAGAGGCATTAGCCAACACTATCGCTGCATGGATTTGTTTGGCCAAATGGCAATTCGCACCGCAATACGAATACATACTTCCTACGGGCATTGCACTAGTTAGTACTAAACACAAAAGAGCAGCTGAGACTACTGGAAATGTGATTAGTTTAGTAGGGATTTGGTCACACGCACACACAACAAAGTATTACAATTCATCCTGAAGGGGCTGAAAAGTTCATCTTCATTCAAGGCTGCACACTGAATATCCACTTCTTGTGATGGGTAATGTGAACGACGTGGTAGTACTAATCCTACTGTAGCTTTATGCAGCTTTTAGACATAGTCAGATCATTGTTTGGATGTACAGTATGGTTCAGTGCCAACAGCTCCACCCTGAGAGTGGGCTTAAAGGTTTTGAAGTACACACACACTGAGCTAAAAATGCAAGTATTGTATTTATTTATAACTTTCTCTCACTGCTGAGAGAATTCTGCTTTGTGGAGCAACTCTGACTTCATTAATGCTTATTATTAACTACATTCATTCACCTTTATATGTATCTGAACGTCTTCTACTGTTTGCAATGTCATATTTAACCATAGAATAAGTACCTGCAGTTTGACATAAAACCAAATATTTCTTCTGAGTTCACATGCATATGCTAAAAGGACATTATCAGACTTATATATAATATGCTTGTGTCTTAGATTCTTCTATGTATTGTATATCTCTGTATATTTTAAAGGTAGCGCCATGAGATTTAGGGTCCAATTAAGATAACAGACGCAAGGTCATAAAAAAGACACTGGCTGCAATTGACTTGATTAGCCCTGGCTTAGCTAGAAAAATCTTGAGGGGATGGTTGAAGTGTGTGGAACAACCAGAGCGGTTCTGTTGTCATAAGGCCGTATTTATTTCTGTTTTTAATTAAGGAAAATGATTCCCATCTGTTAAAAGGTTATTGTTGTGCCCGTTATAAAAGGTTTCAGCAGAACAGTTGATTAATTGAGCATGTCTTCAGTGCTGCACTTGAGCTGGAGCTGGCCAACCAATTATCATAATCCAGGGCTGTTTATTTTCTCTCCGCTGCCAGTCATGACGCGTCGGCTGAGCCGGTGGTTTTACGCTGCGGGGCCTGGTGACAGGAGATGCTCAGTAGCCAGTGAGACGGCGGGAGGAGGCAGGACAAAGTCTGTTCAGTCTGTCAGTCATCTAAACGGTGTAATGACTGAAAACTGATCTGTCTGGGTTGGCTGAGCGAGCTGTACACTACTGACAGGGATGAGGAAAACACTGACACATTCAGATCACATTAGTTCGGAGCTAATTCGCTGTATCAGCTATGATTCATTTTGTGGTCTTTTAATATCCTCGGGGCCACACAGAGAGGATTTCACTACTGGGGCGCTGGGTTGGAGTGTAACATTAAAAATGTAGTCAGAAACATAATCCAAGTATCACAATTTTAATACCTCGATTATATTTCTGTTACTTTTGGATTACCACAATACCAATATGATGATGTAGAGGTTATCTTAATGCAACATTGGTTTTACTCTAGATCTGAGTGGTGTTTTGTTCAAATTGTGTATACATTTTTTTATTTTAAAATATATTTTGAAATTGTAATCCTGTTAAGAATCCCCATTTTTGCTTTTTGATTTTTTTTTCTCTGCAATTTTACTGGAAAAGAGTTACCACTTTTCATATCCTAACCAAGTATCGTAAATAACCTGAGTATAAACAAGAAATACTTCTACTACTCTTTTTAAGAACACATAGTGCCTCACCAGGCAGGTATAACTAGCTGTATTATTCATTTTAATTTTATGCATTCTCTCATGGAGAGGAAAATCAGAGCTGTATTTACTGTTAGCTCTTGAAAACATTGGGAATGTTCAATAAGCTAAAATAGTAACATGTTGTACTGTAATTGGCCAGAACGCAAAAAAGTCAGGTTTCAACAAGGCTCTTTATTTTATGTCATTTTTAGATGACACATCTGCTGTTTCCCGTTCCAACCGAGGCAAGTTTAGTCACATTTGGTGACCAACGTTGCTGCGGCATGTCGACAAATGTCTAGCGCATTAATCAAACTTTGCCCACAATTGTTTTGTTTTCCAACAAAATGAAGTATTAACTGTATGTCCTCTATTTAAATTTTTGGCAAGAGAGAGTAAATGTCAGAGTTAATAAGAGGTTATCGGGAAGGAAAAAGTAATTAAACTCCCTCCCCTCAGAATGAGTCCTTTTACAGTACATGCTGGCGGATATTTCTCCCTTTTCCTCTGTCTAGACACGCAGGGCAGGACCGCAGCTTACATACTGGACAAAAGAGCCATACAGGTCTCTAGAGAACTGTGAAGACCAATCCAACATTTCAGGCTTCTCTGACCTGGGTTGAAACAAACTGTGGAAACATCCATGTTTACTACTAGCTGGTCAATATGGGGGTATAGAGTGCTTGAAAAGGCCTAAACAGAGTTGCTGTAAAGGGGCAACAGAAGCCACACAATTACTAACTGCTGCATCACCTCAAGGTTGACCTGGTAGTCTGGTAATTTCTGGCTACTGTGCAGGTAGCCAGCATGAGTTTAACAGTGGCCAGTGAGGAAATTAAATTTCCTTTCCTGCTCTCCATGTTTGATAATGGCCTCTTCCAGAAACCTGCTCCCTCCTGACCTTTACTTCCACCTGTTATAGTCATGGTCTGCCTCATGTCACTCACCTCATAACATTGACAACACCACTACACCGGGTGTTAATTGCTACATTCACTACTCGGTGTCCCTGCTAATAATCCTGGACGGCTGGCAACATGCGTGCCCTCACATTAAACCAGTGGCACAACTAGTATCTCTGTGTTGGAGTTAACGACAGCAGATGTGATCATTTTCCCAGAGTAGTTACACCTATTTTCTATTGAAAAAAAAAAACAGATTTCCAGGTTAGCTCAACAGAATCAGTTCCTAAAGCTTGTAAAGTTTTTCTCAGGGGGAAACACAATGTATTGTTTGTTTCCTTTTGCTGGGGAACAACTTGGTAGGGAATTGGAGCGATCAAGTGTGAAAGCAGCCAGTGTGCCAGTATCAGAAGGGCTTGTAAAGTTTATACATTTTAGTTTTGGAAAAATGTATCACACATGGTAGAAAATACTTTAATGGTCAGCTAATTTATACAAAAAAACACACATCTAAAGTGCAAAACAGAAAGTGCCTTGGTTGACTTATATCTATATCCCTTGAAAAGATAATGACTTGTTAGGTTAATCATTATGGCAACTGCATAAAAAAAAATCCAACCTGTCTTCCTGTGGTCTGAATGGTTGGTCTGTTGTGTAAATCGAAGGTTCAGTCATCCATGGAGGAGGCACGAGGCTGTGACCCCTCATATTCTCCTCTAACAGAGGAATGTAGGCAGCTGAAAGCGTCATTAATTGTCAAATCACACAGAGACCCTAAACATCAGTGGCCTGCAAGGACATCCCATAAGATTCCCATCAGCAAAGGTGAAAAAATGTATTGAGTTCATATTAAAGTCAAACTTTTTTTTTTTTTAAGAAATACATTACCTACAAAATGACCATTGGTATACTTACTCTATGGTGCCTTAAATTACTGAAGAAAACGTTTTTTCTTGCATTCCTCCACTGAACAAAGAATCTAAAATGGATTTAAAAAATCTTGGTAACGCTTTATATTAAGGTCCTTGTAATAACCATTAATTAGCAAGTAATAAGGCCCTTGTAAGTCCTTACAAGATGCTTATTAACATTATTGTGTGTTTATAAGCTTATATAAGTGTTAATAATGGCATATTACTTGTTAATTAATGGTTATTAAGGACCTTATTATAAAGCGTTACCAAAATCTTTACTAATTTAATTTAATAGGTTTCTAAAACTCTCACACAATTTGCAGAATAAGTATCTTTACTACTTAGCAAACACATGCATTTTCTGTAAAGATTGATGAATAAGTCTTGGTTTAAATTGCACAAGTTGTGTGAGAGTTGGTAAACAGATATTTGTTTTGTTTTTTATTGCTGTTGTTAAATGTTGCAAAATTTTCTTAAATTCATCAAGAATTTTCTCAGTTTTTTGCATTCTTCGTTCATTGTGTAGGCATGGAAGGAAAACTGTTTTCTTTAAGAATTCAAGGTAACACGGGAAAGTATTCCTTTAAAATATTAAAATCTTACCCATCTAAACCCAATAGTTTTTCTCGGAAAATAAGATTTTGAATAGTTGTATTTTTTTGTTTTTTTACAGTACATGATAAGCACAAGCACCTTTCTGAGATATAATGTTTCAAGTTAACATATCTGTTAAAGTGCCACTTTCAGCAGCTCATAAAATTCCTGCGCTGTACCTTCTCTGCCAAAGACTCTATTTTTCTTATCATGTACAGTATCAGACTGTGAAAGTGGAGCAATAACATCCTTGAGTGTGCCGTGCCGGGGCAGCAGCGGCCGTCTGTGGAGGAAATTAAAGTGAAATACATCTCCCTGCCTGGCTCTTGCACTTCACACACCCATAAAGCACTTCTCTGCGTTTGTCGTCTTTACAGCCTACACATCGTTTAAGGAGATTTTTCATGTGGCGGAATAAATCTGTGTTAAAATATTTGAGATCTGCCTAGCAACAACAAGCGAATGCAGAAAAGGGCAGTAAAAGAATGGGGCTTGGTGTGGGTTCAAAAATCAGCAATCTGCATTAAAAGTGGGTCAAACAGTCTTTCCAATGTTCTAGCCATGGAGAAGTGAACCTATGCCACCAAGGGGAAAATACAGAGCTTTTTTTTAAGCAATGGGGACAATTTATTGAATATCTTGAAAGTCACCAATCAAGATGTTGAACACTTCAATCCAATCCAATCCACTTTATTTATATAGCACAATTTTAGCAAACACAAGGTTTCCAAAGTGCTGCACAAACAATAGATAGATAACACAATACAAATAGATGTAGTAAACAATAGAACAGTAAAATGCAATAAGATAAAATAAATTAAAAATGGGATAAAAATAAATAAAATGTAAAATGTACTGCCCGCACAAAATAAAAATATGCTTACACTTGAAAAGGACAATGAAGTGTATAAAGAAAATGTAATATTCAACACAGCAGCTACATAGGAAATACATTGTTATCATTTTATTTTATTTTATTTTATTTCATTATTATTATTATTATTATTATTTTATTCATCTATTGTTTTTGTTCTGTTCTTTGTTTCAGTGGTTCATGGTCTTGTCTTTTCTTTATCTATGAATGTGGGTATGTAAACCCTCATTAATGTATGTGTCATGTTAATTCTAAAAACCCAATAAATATCATTTTCAAAAAAAAAAAAAAAAGTAGGTCAAGGACTTCATTTTTCTGTTTAAAGTGTATTTATTAGGCATTAAAACAACTGTATGTTAACCAGCCAAGAATTAGTAAAGTTTTAAAAGTAAGGAGTCTTTAGTGTTTGTGTGTGAAGCTCAGGTTGGTCAGGACTCGCCTGCGCTCACACTGAAAGGACCTTTTCATCCATGACAGAATGAATCAGATGCATAATTTGGAGCAAGCTGCTGACAGAAAATCAGTTAGGAAAATATTTGGACGTTCATGCGCTCCCCCAAACACATCGCATGTTAAAAATACAGAAGTTCCTGCACATGCGTGCAAGATGCAGGAGCTGGGGCGCCTGGCCGCCCTCTGGTCTCACTCCATCCGCCCCACACGCTCTGTAAATATCCCATCATCCCCAGGTGGTGGAGACACTAGTCAAGGCCAGGAAACTGCCAGCATGACAGACACATGTCTTACACTGATACTCCATCTTATTTCCCCC
Organism: Centropristis striata; assembly: GCF_030273125.1. Classification (NCBI taxonomy): domain Eukaryota; kingdom Metazoa; phylum Chordata; class Actinopteri; order Perciformes; family Serranidae; genus Centropristis; species Centropristis striata. The sequence goes on along the minus strand of NC_081529.1, from coordinate 29,938,419 downwards.
CCTTAACCTCCACCTCCCCTCCCACAAGCAACACCTCAGACCCCATCCTCACTCTCCAGACCCCCAAGCTGGTATAGAAGCTTAGGAAATTGTGGTATATTTCAAAAGCTTATCTCTGAATCTGACTGAGAGTAAAAACCGTTAGAAAGCAGCCGTTAGAGTAGCCACATTATCTTTCAGTTGGGTTGCATCATTGGTGCTTCAAATCAACTTTATTTATAGAGCCCTGTAGAACCTGATAATGTAATAAATTCCCGATAATGTAATAAAAATCTGCACTTGAGTCCATTGAAAATGTAATAAAACCTGATAATGTAATAACTTCCCGATAATGTAATAAAGTGCATTTCCGAATAATGTAATACACTTTTTACCAATAATGTAATAAAGTATAACACCAAGCACCTTTAGATTTCAAGAAGCTGTTGAATGCATTCGTGTGTCACAGATACCTTGTTTGTAAAAAAAAAAAACAGATGAACGGGTCAAAAGTTAACAAACATTCAACTTTGACCTGTTGGTGGCGCTAGAGCTCTTGAGCTAGTCAAATCAATCAAATCAAATCAAATAGTATTTATTGTCATTATATAGTTCACTATACAACGAAATTGAAAGTGCCACTGCATAAGGTGCATAGTTATGACAATCATAACACAAAACAACATGAGTAAAAACATTTTAAAAATACAGAGTAGTGTTCCCTACACAGTATCACCACTTGAACTCAAGTAATGGGTGGTCTGCTGTTAAATTATTACAATATTGGGGAATTATTACATTATCAGGACTTGCTAAATGAAGGCTAACCTGATAATGTAATAACCCTCCATTAATGTTATACTTTATTACATTATTGGTAAAAAAAAAAAAAAAAAAGTGTATTACATTATTGGGAAATGCACTTTATTACATTATCGGGAAGTTAATACATTATCAGGTTTTATTACATTTTTAATGGACTCAAGTGCAGATTTTTATTACATTATTGGGGTTATTACATTATTGGGAATTTATTACATTATCAGGTTCTACAAGCCCTTTAAGACAGCGTTAGCTGATACAAAGTGTTGTACATGGCAGGACAGACCAATAATAAAAACAGAGAATAAGCAAAAACAACTAAAACAAAGCGAGTCTCGTGCTGGGTAAAAACCAGTACACAAAAGTGGGTTTTAAAATTAATCTCAATTTTAAATTTAATCTTAACTTTAAAAAAAAACACAAAGAACAAATAAAAACAAATAAAACAGAGCAAAGGTTCATGTTGAGTTAAAAGCCAGTGAATTGATAGTTTCTCTCCATAAGGTCACAAAGGAATGACTGAGGACACGTACTGTATTGTACATTAAAAATACAATGCTGTCATACAAACAAAATGGAAACATGAGTTCACAATTTTTGTAAGTTGTTCAAGTTCTTAAGTGATTCATTTCCTGGCAGGCAGTATAAAGTATATAAATGCAGAACACTAACCCTCAATTTAAAGACCCACAATAACAATAACTATTTCCTCAGCCATTACCACAAGGACAACATTTATTATGTACCAAAAAAAAAACCTCGTAAATATTGCTGCATTGCTGTTTTGGATCCTGGGAAGATTTTAATATAAAAACATGAAATTGAAAAGTGAAATCTATTGAACATTATATTGAATGTAACTTTTAAGCATGAATGGATTACTGAATGATCATACCATAGGGCAAGGACCCAAAGAGTCAGAGCCACTCTGGCCTACAACTATAAAGTCTACCTCAAAAAGACATGTACCAACCAGGAAGACACTCAAAATGACCACAAAGAAAACTTAAAAAATTATAAAAAATTTAAAAAGAAGACACAAAAAGGCTTCAAAGAGACTACAAAGAGGTGCTAAACAGCTGCAAAGAGACACAAATGGACTACAAAGACATTCAAAATGACTACAAATGAAGGTAAATAACCACAGATAAAACATAACTACCACAAGACCAATTGCCATTTGCAAAGTGACACAAAATAACGGCAAAGACACACGAAACAACAACAAAAAGAAGCAAAACAACTTTAAAAATGTCTGTGTCTACAAGCCAATGGCTCATAAACCTCCCATGCATTTCACCTGGAAAGTTATCAAATGATTTTACACCAGATTTCAGACAAAACTGAGGTCTACACAATATATCAAGCACCGTACAGTTGTCATGGTTGTCTCAGGGCTAAACATGAAGGTTTGTTGAATTTTCATTGAAGAAATCAAGTATGAATTCCAGGTACGTGATAAATTCAGTACAATACACAAGATGTGATACATTTTTCCAGTAAGCAAAGTGGAAAACTGCGGTCCTCAGTAGAACTTTGGTAACTTGGGTAACCTTTTTTGTTACATATTCATCTGATACAAGCTTCATTTCCTGGATGTTGTTGAAAGTATAAATGTATTTGAATCTTGTACAGGACTTGTGGATCTAGTTCCAACTATGAAAAACAGCATTCAGAAAAATATACAGTTACAGAGTGTAAAGCGATTGCAGTAAAACGCATTTTTAAAAAAGTATCAAATATTGACATTTTATTTTGAAAATACTAATGCCTTAAAATGACAACTTTTTTCGTTTACAATAATGTCTTTATAGTTTCTAATGTGCTGACAGGGATACAATAAAAGGATTGAAGCCAGAGATGCAAACATTTGCACATTTAGAGCCGAAGTGTGTTTTTTTACTGATGCAGTGGGACTGTATACAGTAAGGCTGCCATGGTCCATAAATGTAAATCAGCATGACTTTTCTGAGAGAGAAATATATGGTCTGGTTACAGCAAAGGCCTCTGGGGATTAGCATTACTTTAAAAGCATCCTTCAAGGTGATGCAACAGGTCAGCAGTCAGGCACTGTTGGCGGTCTCAACCAAGATAAAGGCTTGATGTGATTCTGTTTTTAAATTATGTGTTTGATACTGATTGTAAAGAGCTTCTAAAGTGCTACAGAATCTCATTGATTAGCCCTGCTGAAGCAATGCATCACAGTCATTTTAATGCCTGAAAGGCTCAAAGGAAAATAAAAGTGTTTACAGTGGACCTGGGACTGAAGGAAATGAACCAGAAACGTATGTGCGATTGAGTGTGTTTGTGTTGCGCATGCACATGTGTGGGCCCTTGTCCGCTTCAAGCAATCTATAAAATTGCCACTATTTATGCAGAGCAGAAAACAATAGATTTCATATGTTTGCATATGTTGGGATAATTCCATCGTGGATTTAAAGGCCTAATGGCCTGAGTTGAAATCTCTGAGGTATTTGGAATCTGAGATCTGATAGTTATAGTTGGTGACGCAGTTGCTGGCAAGGTCTGGGCTCTTGAGTTACAGAAAACAATGTTTAAAATGCACGTCTCTGAATCTTAAACCGCTGTAACCTTGTGCAAATGGACTCGAACATGCAAGATAGAATCACAGTGATACTGAACAAATTCTCTGATCTGTGGATGAAATGGCCAGTTCAGCCATTAACAAAACAGGCTACATTTATGTGCTATTAGGACCATTTATTTTCAAAGAGATGGAAACAACAAGCTGATTAGTTGCCGTTGCACCGCCCTCGTTTCAATCTACAGTGGGGAGCCTGTTTGTGCGTTGGGCCAAACTGAGAGGAAAATATTCTTGTTTTAGATTGGATAATAACATTGCAAATCTGATAAATTCAATCTAACTCATAGCCTATTAGATTCGGTGAATTAAACACTGAATAATGGTCATTTAGTTTTGACCAGCAGATTGGGGTGCATTCAGAGGTTGTACATAGTCGTTTAAAGGATGAGTCCAAACATATTTTCCTTTACACAGACTTTATTTTATAGACATGTTGCTCTTTTCAATTAGCCCACATTTAAAGCACTTTCATTGCACTTATGCGTAATTTTAGAAGTGCTATTACTATTATTTTATACTGCCAATTTACTGTTACAACATGTTGCAAATTCCGAACCAAACTATCAAAACTGTGCGTTTCTTTGTGCATGTGTGTGTATCGCTGTGTGTTGCTGTATTCATAAGAATTCCTGAGGGATAATCCCATAATTAGAGCAGGATAGCACAGGAAGTTTATTCAGGTGGGCTTTTTAAACAGGCCTGTCTACCTTCTCTACTGTATAACAGACAGACAAGCACAAAAGCCTCGAAATGAGAGACAGTTTAGGTGCTTTCCACCGGTACAAGACCGTAAGATTACGCACAAGAGTCCTATCAGAGAAACTGTGTTTTTGCCGGTTGAGATCCGGCTGTGTCGTTGCATTAGGCTGCAGATGTTTATGGTGTGTTTATGCATCACCAAATCCAGCTGTTTGGATTTAAGCTATTGATGTTGGCTTCTGGAAATGTGTGGTGTTAATTTCATTAGAGATAAATACAATAATAAACTTAATTTATAGAGCTATTTTTATACAAATCTAACTACCTCACAATAAATCACTATATATGTGGAATTTTTCACCACTTTCGATATCTAGATTAAAAGAAAAGCTATTTCCTTGACTAGTGGCAAAATATTACTTTGATTTCATCTGTTTTAAGCAAGCGTCACATGTAAAAAATCTTTTATAAAAACAACATGCTAAATCTAAAGTCAAGGCAGCACTTTTGGACACCCTAAACAAACTTTCTCTGGGTCAGAGACAGGAAGCAGATGGCCTTCCTTCACTCTCCATGTGGGATCATATACCCTCCATAAGCCCATTAACACCTACGATACAGTAGCCGTGCTGCCGCGCTGTGCATTAAACTGCAGCTACACATCTTTGATTTCGGTCGTCATTGTTGTCTTTCTTGCCGAGCACAAACAAAAATCACATCGAGGCTGCGGGAGCCATTAGTTGTAAATTGCCAAGAACAGTGTGAAAACCCAGTTGAAACCATGTGGTTTTAAACTGCCTCCTCCTCACCATGTTTTTGGAATCACTTCCAGCTGCTCCACAGCCACTAATGGCACCTTGGGCCCACATTGCCGTTTTAACACTGGCCAAGTCTCAGCCCCCTCCTGCCCACTAGAAGCCAAGGAGGTTTTCAACTACTGTTGAACAAATGATTTTAGCCCATATTATGAGCAATAAAAAGACGTCCTGCTGAGTGTCCTGAATGCTGCGTTCATGCACATAAGCAGATCCTTCGGTATTTTAACGGTAGTTTATATAGTTTCTTTTCATATTGTGCCACTTCTATGGGGTAAAGGAAGACATGTAATGAAAATAAAAGCCTTTGGTAATACTTTCAGAATAGTGTGAATGTGCAATACTTAGTTTAATACTTAACTACAGCTACAGTATATCATATTAAATGACATTATATATACACAGGGTTCGTACACTTTTTCAGTGGTCAAATTCAAGCACTTTTCAAGGACTTTCAAGGTCCATTTTGAAGCTTTTCCAGTACCTTTCAATGGTTGTAAATGGCATGTTTTAGATGAGTACTTCATTACTAAAAGGGGTAATTTCACTTAATCATACCACCAGCAATGGTATTACACTTTTAACAACTAAAAGTAGGTGGCTAATCTCATAAAACATACTAGTTTGAGAATCTAGGGGCTAGGAGCAAAAGGAAGCTCACAAAAATCATCAACCAGCAGCTGGTGGAACTAAACACGACCCAAACTAGGAGGAAAGAACCACAAATAGGCTACTTCAGGAGCCCTCACATCCACTAGGAATTTGAAAAACTCCCTTCAGTAAGAAGATACAGGGTAGAGCAACAAGAAACATCTCAGAAACAAGAAGACCCAGGCGGAGATAGGCTATAAGCTATTCAGTTTACTTTTTTTTTTTCCACTGAAAATGCGGTTATCTATAGTCAGATTGCAAGAGAAATGCAGTAAGAATTTCAAGCATTTACAAGCACTTAATCCAGCACTTTTCAAACGTTGAAATTCAACGTTAAAAATCAAGCATTTTCAAGGATTTCAAGCACCCGTACGAACCCTGTTATAACTACTGCTGGTCTGCAAATCTACTACCCAAGGGACTACATAGTCATTTACATACAAAACAAAACAAAAAAAAGTACAAAAGGCATCTGTGTAGAGGTCCTGCTTTGTATGTAAAAGCAGTAAAAGAATGTTCAGTTCATTTCTGTGTGCGAACAACAACAACACTGTCTCTGTTCAGATCCCGAAATGTGTCCAACTGCCAGTCAGTTAATAATAGTTAGACGTCCACTGTTTACATGTGTGTGTCCAGTACTCTGACAGTTAGCAACTGCGGTATAATTACAGGTGTTGAACAATAAAGAGGTTTGATGTGCAAGACCAGACAGTTTGGAGAAGCAGCGGAGCAGTGAAAGGATACTGTGACAGGTATAATCTCAGTGGGGATCAAAGCCAGGTCCTGCAGTTTGAAGGAAGACCTCAGTGGCCATTATGCAAAATGAACACATCACAAACACAGATGCATGTGGAAGATCTACATAAACAGCCTGGGGGGTATTTAAATGCGTGTCATGGCAGGGACATTTGTTTTCAGCCTGGGTTTGTGTTGAATGGAGCTCAGTCAGTCAGACTTTTGCTGATAACCTTTGACCCCACACACCACCGTCAGTTATAGAAACAGCCAAGGTTTACAACTGAGTGTGGGGCTGGGAACATACTCAAACATGCAGCAATCAATCAGTGGAAAAAACACACTCAGTGACCTGAAATATACAAACTTGTACTTCATATATACATTTAATCCAATTTAAAGCTTTGCAGAGTAGGTGGTGTTTTCTGAAGCTGTTGTTTGCAGCAGTGATGTGTTGAACTGCATATTATTATGTCAGATTTTACCAATATTTGGTTTTCTCTGTGTATGAAAATAGGGGTAAATCTATTTCTTAAAATGCAACAAGAATGAATTTGTGATTATTATGGCAAACTTATTTTATGTTTCTTAGCATTTGTTTGTTGAAAGTCAGAATTTTACATGACTTTTTTTTGCTGATATTTGTATTAAAAGTGATGTATAATAAGTGCATTTCAACCATAAATATTTCAAATAAAAATGACCAAAATCATGCAGAAGTACATTAACTTATGAAATAAGCAAACTGTTTTAAGTGCTACATTTATATCTACCAAGATTTTGATTTATTATTATAGTTGTTTTTATTACTATTTATTTCATTTTTTTAAATGTTGGTTACTTGGATGTATAAATGCACTGTATTCACTCCAAACATAAATCAAATATGGCTTATTTCTGCATTGTTCACAGCGGCTACTCAATGAAATCAGTGTCTGTTAGTGAAACCTGCAGGCGTGAGGCCACAGAAATGCATGTGTGCATACATACATACATGCATGTATTCATATGTGCATGTGTCAATTGACTGCTTCTGAACCATGTTGGCTGGTCAGATGGCCCAATTAGTGCTTGGACCTTTTTGCTCCAGCTCGAGAACAGGGGCAGGGCACATCTGGTGTCAATACATCTTAATAACTTATTGTAATTCTCCTTTTCCTGGACTGAACATGCTGGGACAGAGGCCCATTTAAAAACTTGTTAAGCAGTGTGTGAGTGTACCTGTTTGAATGGAGCCAGATTGCCATCACTAGATCAGGAAGGGTACTGCAAGAGAGAGAAATTATCTTTTTTTAAAATTTAAGTTCACAACAAGGCTGTAAAGCCGGGACTCAACTTTTTATGATAGTTAAAATCCCACTTTTTGTGGAAAGCAAAAGACATTTTAACTGTGTAATCAGTGAGACAAATTCAGTTAAAAATGGTTTTAAGCGTCCAGACACTTATTGGCATATCTGTGCTTTATGCATAATGTATTCATTTTAATATACATGTCATTTAAGATCCAAAACCAGCCCATTAATCATACTGTGTGTGAGTGTTTGTTTATAGTGATTAAACCTAATTTACTTCCTAAATTACCCCTGAATACAGAGGGGAAACCTGCACACCATTGCTTGAATGCAATGAAAATGTATGCTGATTGTCTACTAAGACATGTTGTTTTAATGTCTGTTATGCTTCAAATCAAGCACTTTGACTTGCCTTTGTTTTTGTGATTTACAAAGAACAGATAAGAATAGATTATTTGTTCAGTTGGGATAAGACAGGATAAAGGTTTGGCTCTTTCAGATGAAAGCACAGAGAAGTTGTGGTGTTACAGTTTGGCCTCAAGGCTTCTTACATTCTTTCTTTCTGTCTCATACATTCCTGTAACAAGAACAATACAACTAAGGCTAATTCCTGATCACAATGTTCCCTGCATTTGTTTTCTTTTTGTAAAGGTGTTTTAATTGATGGTTTAACAATGCTATTAGTTTTTGCTGGGTGCATGGAGTTTGCTTTGCACAGATCATTATTCTCTTCGTAGAAAAACTCAGAGAAATAACAATGGCTAAATGTGCAGCCAATACTTTCATCAAGGTTAACTTTAACAGATGTTTTAAGGGGAAAAAGCGGATAGTTTCTGTCAGTGAAAGCGTTTTGGAATTTCAAGGTCCGTGGAAAATTATGATTAAAACATCAGAAGAAAAAAGCTTTTCTGTGTACCTGTGTTTTATTTAATAGTTAGAAAACAACAGGTAATGCTGCAGGGAGGAGATGGAGGATACAGTCTTTAAGAAGCTTTGAGAGTAAATCTATCCACCATGCAATTTACTGTTCAGGCTTTTGGCTGGCCAAGATGTTATGAAACTTAACAAATGTCTACTTCTGTCAAACATACTTATTTTAAGCAACCAAAACTATATAGTTTGTATGTCCTAGTTTGGCTTTGTTGGATGTGACAGAGCATAATGTATGAATTTCAACAGTCCAGGCAAAAACCAAATGAGCCATTTATAGCATCAAAGAGAAAACCAAATATTGACGTCAAAGATGCAAAAAATTGGCGGATGCCAACGGTAACGCCTGGGCAGAAATGAAAGTGGTTTACACATGAGCAGAAAATATGAAAAAAAAAAGACCTCAGTCATTCTGTTACACTGTCTAACTGTCAATTACTGGCTCCTGCCAAGCCCTATAAGGCTGAGCACAGGGAGGAGTTCCCCAGAGGAAAGATTACCTCATGTTGTCTCATGCTGTCACAGCGGGCATGCCATCATCCCCTGGCGCCCTCCATCTTCCTCAGGACGATGTGGTGATTAGGAAGGCTGACGTCTCTCGGATAAGACAGAGTCACCCTGCAGACCACATGTGAGTGAAATGCTGTGTCAGTACACCACTGGCAGTTTCCATAGCAAAGGCAGTGCAACATACAGTGAGTGTTACTGTGTCCATGCTGGTGTCAGATCCAGTGGCCTGATATCACCCTCTGACTGAGTGTTGTGCAATAGTGTGCTTAGTGACAATATACAACCATGATTCTTCAAAAGTCACTGTGAAAAAACGTAATAAAAGCTGGACATGGGGGAGAGAAAGCATAGATATGTCACTACGTCCATAAATAATGGACGTAGTGACCGTGACGTCACCCATTGGTTTGTGAACAGCCCGTTTGCAGCATCAAGTTCAGCATTACACACGTCGCCATCTTGTTTCCGATACGGGGAGCAGACCATATTTGGACTGTGGAGGAGCGAGAGGGATCTGATCACTCACTACAGCCTCTCTACACCTCAACCTGACTGAGAGAAGTCGCTGCTAATTCATGTTAGCATTAACTGGAGCATTAACTGGCATGTTCATTTTGGCTAGCAAAAAACGAAAAACAAAACTTTTGTTACCTACCTCAAAAGACTGAACAGCGACTCCTTGGAGTGTCTGTTAGTCCAACCAAACGCTGAACAAGACATTTTTAATGCACAAAACGTTCATATAAACTGTCATTAAGTGAAATACAGTGTGAAACGATTGAATTATGACACCAAATCAGTAAACATCCTTTTTTATATCTATATATAACGTTATATATAACTTTATTGACACATTGCTGTGGATACGCATTGTTCTGCTTCTCTCCTGATGACGGCTCGCCTTGTTAGTGACCTGTCAATCAAAGGTAGCCACGCCCCAAATCATACCATTCTTTTTTCTTCTATTTTCTTCTTAATGGGGCCATTATTTGAACTATTAACATCAAATTGTCTTGAAGAAGATTTTTTACTAGCGATTGAGACCATAGTGTTGCCCTAAAAAAAATTTCTGAGGTAATAAATCAAGTGAGAAATTTTCTCATTTTGCATTGAAATTAAAGGACAGAAATGTTTTTGCAGCCACACTTAGCGCCCCCTGCTGGAATTGTCGGGAGAATGCAGCTTAAGGCACTTCCTGGTTTGCCTCCCTGCTCAGACCAGGAGGTTGCCGCCTGAGAGAAAGAAATAAAATCGAGGCTACAAGTTACTACTTTGTGCGCCAACAGTAGAGGATTCAAACAAATATATAAACGATCTATAAATATTTCCACGTTACAATGTCGAGTCGTGACTTAAATTACTTAAACTTTTATTTATTTTTTTAATTATTGCGTCACTTCCTGTGCTGCCAGTCAAGGCTGCCACAGTGCCCGTCTGTGCAGGTCTGCAGCCAGACTGTCTTGGTAGATGATCAGGTGTGTTTTGGTCTTCCCATGTACACCATGGTAACAAATGAACTAAAACGAGGGAACAAATTACTCCAAACGAGGGAACAAGTTGTTAAAATGAGGTCACAATTTACTACCTCGTGACCTTGTTTTAAATAGCCCAACCCTGGACAGGCCGCCAGACTATCACAGGGCTGACACATGGACACAGACAACCATTCAGGCTCTCATTCACTCCTACGGACAATTTAGAGTAACCAATTAAATTCAAGCTGCATGTTTTTGGACTGTATGAGAAAGCTGGAGGACCCGGTGAAAACCCACGTAGACAGAGAACATGCAATCTCTACAGAGGAGCCACAATTTTTGCTTTTTGAAAATATATACAATCATTCTGAAGATTCTGTTTTTATTTATGTTCTCCACAGCGTCCCAACTTTTTTGGAATCAGGGTTGTACTAAACACATTTCTGATCATATGCAACAATGTGCTGTATCCAGGGACGTCCAGCAACTAGTAATTTGAATAATTTATGTATGTATGGAGTAACTTAACATGTTTTAATTCAAAATGGATTTGTGGTAAGTTAAATGACCATATTATACATTTTTTAGGTACATGCTGATGGGTGGGGGGTCGTGGTTAGCGCCCCCATAATGCCTGAGCACGTCCATCGCTGTGTCTATGGGTTATGATTAATTCATATACCATGCGTTCAAAATCAGTCTAAAATGCATCTAACCATCAATTTCAAGCATTGCTTTATTATTGTTTTATTCAGACCGCAAGCATGTAGACGGTATTTAGCCAAAATACTATTTATAGTGAGTCGTTAATAGCAGTGCATTGGATTTCAGACTTACAACCTAAAGGTCACAGTCGGACCACAATCTGCGCAGAATAAAGCTCAAGTTGCTGCTTCTTTGAGCTCAGACAGTGCCGTAAATAATATGGCTGGCCAGTGCAAAACCACAAGTTTTAGCCATATTACAAAAATCCACTGGAAACCCAGAGCTCCTTCTGGCTGGAAGTCAAATTGGCTTTACCAATACCCGGCAGCACAGCTAACTGACTTTTATTATTTATCGGGGACATACCGGGTGACTCAAGCCTTTCCGCAGCTCTCCGGTCACCTCCGGACCAATAATGCCTTCACCCATAGGAGCAGAATTTAGCTGACATATTGGTTGGCTATATTGAGACCCCGAGGAGCTGCAGCGCTGACAGACTCACAGAAAATAGAGGGAGGGATACGGGGCTTCCTCCCCTCAGAGAATAATCCCACCACCCTACTATTAGGATACACATATATACACATTCTCCCTGCAGCTGTTGAACATGTGCATTTTCATGCAGCTCAGCTAAATGCATGGAGACAGTGACACATTCACACCTGTTAGCACCGGCAGCACCGGCCAACTCTGACTGACAACTTCCCTCTGGCCATCATCACCTCTCAATCGCAGGAGAACTGTCCAAGCAAACAGTCCATCAGCGGCGCGTCGGAAGGCTCTGCCGTACAGCATTAGTATCAACAACCTTTCCACATCTCTGCTGATTACTGGACAAAGGCTCTGAAAAAACAAGAGAAAGTGTCTTTTTTGTTTGTTAATAGAAGCTCCCTTACAGGAATATGAGCCACCGGTTGGGAATAACTAAGTATGTCTGCGCTATAGAACGCAAATTCCGGCTGTTTTGTGTTTCTTTATGTGTGTGCTGACTGTGTGTATGTTAATGTATGAACTTCTGTTTGTGTCTGGGTTAGAGCCAGCTCTCTGACTGTCTGATTTAAAGGATTATTTAAAATGTATATATCCTTTATTTAACCAGGTAAAAGTCTCGTTGAGATTAAAAAATCTCTTTTCCAAGAGAGACCTGGCCAAGAAAGCAGCATAAAAAGTGACAGGTTACAGCATTTAAACACAGTTAACATAAACAATTAAATACAAATACAGCCATCACAACAACACTTAAGGAGCCTCAGTAGAGACTTATATGGAGCAGTCACACTGACCAAGAGAAATTATTTCTTTATCCTTTAGATTCGATTTAGATTCACAGATTTCAGAGATATTTTTTCATATTTTCAGCGCACAAATATCAGGCTTTATGAAAATGACAATTCAAAGGAGCAAATATGTTTTGTTTTGTTTTGTTTTGTTTTGTTTTTACTATAGATTTTTATCTCGGAATTCTATGTTTCATGGAAAAATCATTCCCTGATTTTTCTGAATTCATGACATAATTATGTCAATAATAATATGAATATATTTTTTAAACAGCTGTTTTTTAAAAGCAAATCTGCTACAGATTTTATGTATCAAAAAATATATATATTAATAAATAATAAATAAATATAATTTCATTAATCCATAAAAAGCATTATTTATTCAGGAAAAATCTGATAATTGTCTTATTAATTAAAAAAAAAAGGGTTGGATTTTTCGCCACATAAAAACTAAGAATTCTAAAACTATTATATATATTTATAATTTATTTCGAGTGAATGCATTGCACTTCTGTAATGATCTGATCTGTAAAATAATATGTTTTTCAGTGTGCAATATAGGTTCAAAAACAGCCCAAGGATACTTTTTTTGCTGCTCAAAACAAAACCATACATATATCCATGTTTGTTTTGATATGTTTTGCAGAAACTTAACAGGGCTGTTAGGTTTATTTAATGTGCTGGGAGGAATGGGTCCTGTCAGTGATAAGCAATGGGGAGATAAATTGTCTGTTATCATGGATAAAGATCATAAGGAGTGCAGGGAGAAGATGTATAGGTATGGAGCAGATATAAATCTCTGATAGCTCCTCTGAACTCGGAGGAAAGTCCCAAATGGGAACATTCTGTTGAAATATTAAGATCTTGTGGTTCTTTATACAAATGATAGATTTACAGGTAGAAACAGATCAACAGAATATCCTTTTTCAGCACAGAGGGCCATAAATCCTCTCAGCATGAGAAAACGACACAGCCCCATCTCTCTCTGTGTCTCTCCTTACGACAGGTGATTAAATGGCAGCTCTTGCTCTGCAGCCAGGGAGACAGTATGTTAAACACCTCTCTGGCATGAACTCTGATCCCTCATTGTCTGCTTATCTGCACTAAAGACCTCCAGATGGATGAGTCCAAAGAGGGGGAGAAGGCTGTGTGGTAAAGTCATCACACTGTGATGTAAAGCAGGCGCACGCCGAGGCTTCTCCACTTCAAGTTCAAAAGGAAATGAAATACTTATTTGATTTTTGTTTCACTATTTCCCCCCCAAAGCAGCCCCCCTTCTCCTCCACCCTGGCTATTACCAGATTTATTAATGTTATTCTTTTGAGATCGTCTGCATAACGTATGTCAGAGATTTACATGGCTGACCAGATTTTGGTCCGGTGTCAAGGTCTGACACAGTGAGCCCGACTCAGAGAGCGGCTGAGTCCTTAGTTTGACCCAGAGGACTGAACAGGATCTACTGATGTGTCTAAATGTCCTTATAATGACAAACTGCCCGTCTCCTCCCCCTGGAATCTTAAACTTGTTTTCAAAGCGGATCACGAAACACTGACGGGGCAATATATTATACACTGATAAACTGAAAACTCATCTGATAATGTGGAACCTTACTGAGGTATATCCACATTATCGCAGGTTTCCCGTCCTTTGTCCCAGCAAATTATCCCTAAAGTATAAATAATAAATATATATTTTCAAATGATATGATCACGATTGGGCTGCACAGTGGTGTAGTGGCTAGCACTTTTTCCTCACAACAAGAGGGTCATTGGTTCGACTCTGGCCTGTGGCCCTTCTGTGTGTAGTTTGCATTGCATTGTATGTTCTCCCCGTGTCGGCGTGGGTTCTCGCCAGGTACTCCAACTTCCTCCCACAATCCAAAAACATGCACTTAGGTTTAATAGGAGACTCTAAATTGCCCGTAGGTGTGAATGAGAGCGTGATTGTCAGCTCTGTCTGGCGACCTGTCCAGGTTGTACCCCGCCTCTCGCCCAATGTCAGCTGGGATCGGCTCCAACCCCCACGACCCGTGCAGATAATCGGTTAAGGATAATGAATGAGTGAATGATCAGGATTATCACACACCATTAACATGAACAAAAACCACTAGAGACCATCCTACAATGAGATCACACCAGTTGGGACGACGAATGGAATGAGGGACGTTAAGTTGGGGGGCGTTCCCTATTTCCTACCTAGGATGGTAGGAAGGCCGATTGCTTGGACCACACCTAATTTTGAACCTAGCCTTCAATTTGATGTCAACTGCACACCTGTAAAGTTTTGTCATGACACATTGTACAGTTGTGATGCTATCACAAGCCGTATTTCAGTTGAGGCAACATTTGAAATGTAGCATTAAATAAAATGCCAATTAGCGACATTAAGAGCGAAAAAAAAAGCTGCATTGACGTACTTTCGCCTGAAGATGGCAGTTTAATGTATTGCTGTAGGCTAATCTTTTACTAAACAGTAAAAGGAGAAGAGAAAAAAAAAGAGGTTGCTTATTGTATAATTTGGCCACCCACAAGACAAAAAATGTTGTTAGAGAACTCATAATTGTTCTTTCATGTGAGCTAATCATCCGGCAGACCGGAAACAGCTGATCGGTCATGTGGGTAAAATGTTTGCTAATTATTCGGAAAATGTATTTCAATATCCCATTTAACGCATTAACTATTTTTCGAAAGAGACAAAAAAACCTCAAGTGAGCGTGAAAACTTTAATGTGCAGGTGTTTCATTAAGCTTTTTACATGTGAATCTTCACAATGCAGAGCTGTGTGTTGATGTAAAAACACGACAACTGTGACAACACCTGACAGACACACCTGCTAAAGTATTTAAAAACTCTTCCATGGTAGTTCCTGCAACAGCAGCAACTAAAAGTGTGTTTTTAACCTGTGTGCATGGGTTTAAAACAATCACACAACGATCAATACCCATATAAAACCTATTCCAAGTTTCTCATTTTGCTTAAACAACAACTTCCTTAAGCTGAGCTGACCTTGGTTATCTCACAGTTAGGAGACAGTTGTGTGATATCTGTGTGGGCGAGAGGCCGTCACAGGTTATCACCTCTCCTCCTCCACCTCTGCTCATCCTCTCCGCCTCGAGGAGTTTAACAGTTTGCACAGAGCCCCAGCACAACTGATAAAGTCCATTCAATTAGTCGGGGGAGGTTGAAGACACAAACTACAACATGACCTGCGTTTCCGTCTACTTCGAGTTAATAAATCGCAGTTTTGATGCGTGTGTGTCTAATGTGGAATTGAGTAAATCTGTTGTGGTCTTGTTTGTTATTTCCAGCTCAGGTAAACAGTTGCTGTAGCTTTAGAAACCAATTAAAAACTAGAAAATCAAGGAGCGTTGCTTGCAGGAGATGCTGACTTTATATCTGGCCAAACTTCATGTATAGTATCTTCCATTTTCATGAGCTCATTACTGTTATCCACTGTAAAACCTCTCAACCGACACGGAGACCCCGAGGTCAAGAGGCGAACATGATACTCCCTCCTCTTTCTTAACAGTTTGAGTGTATTCTGACGTCCCAGGGCTGTTCTCCTGCTGTATCACAGTCTCCTCTCACAGCACCAAGAGCACACAGTACTTTCACCAACTCACTTCTTCCATCATCATGATTTTCAAAAGTGCATAGAGTGCAAACACATATACCCTCATTGTGTCTATTGGTTGATGGGGCCAGCTGCTTGTGGCCAGTAATTCAGCCATTAGTCTTTTATTGGCCCGCAGCCCACATCACCGGCTGTGCTATCAACCAAGCCAACTATCTGATGGCTGTGGAATACTGATGCTCAGCTGTGGGGCCCTGGGAGGGAGAACCACTTGCCGCTTACAAACTTCAAGGCTCTTTTTTTTTTTTTCTTAGTGCAAGTCTCTTTTGTTTCATTTTTGGTGCTAAATAATGGGAAATCAAAGCAACAAAAAAGAGGCCAGTAAATTGAGTGGAATGAGTCAAGGCTTTGTGTTTGATCTTCTTCAATTAGGGGAGAATCATTCTAACAAAGGGATGGTTGTAACAGCATCACTCTCACCAAGACGGGATGACTTCAGAGTCATCTTATCACTGAGTCACTTCAACTGATTACCATTTATGAAGCACAGACTGTATAGAAATACGTTGAAAAAACATAATAAAAGCTGGACATGGGGGAGAGAAAGCACGGACTGTATATGAATAATGGACGTAGTGACCGTGACGTCACCCATTGGTTTGTGGCCCGTTGGAAGCATCGAGTTCATCGTTACACTCGTCGCCATTTTGCGTCGCCATCTTGTTTCCGATACGGGAAGCAGACCATATTTGGACTGTGGAGGAGGAGAGGGATCTGATCACTGACTACACGCCTCTATACAGTGGCAACCTGACTAAGCGAAGCCGCTGCTAATTCATGTTAGCATTAACTGGAATGTTCATTTTGGCTAGCAAAAAACAAAAACAAAATATATGTTACTTACCGAAGAAAAATGAACGGCGACTCCTTGGAGTGTCTGTTAGTCCAACCAAATGCTGAACAAGACATTTTTACTGAACAAAATGTTCAAATAAACTGTCATTAAGTGAAAAAACAGTGAAAGGGTCAAAGATATGAGACCACACCAGTAAACGTCCTTTTTTTATATCTATATAACGTTATATATAACTTTATTGACACGTTGCCGTGGATTGTTCTGCTTCTCTCCTGATGATGCTCGCCTGGTTAGTTACCTGTCAATCAAAGGTAGCCACGCCCCAAATCATATGATTCTTTATCTTCTATTTTCTTCTAAATGGGGCCATTATTTACACTATTAACATCATATTGTCTTGAAGAAGATTTTTTACTAGCGATTGAGACCATAGTGTTGTCCTAAAAAAAATTCTGAGGTAATAAATCAGGTGAGAAGTTTTCTCATTTTGCATTGAAATTGAAATGGACAGAAATGTTTTTGCAGCCAAACCCTGCCCCCTGCTGGAATTTTTGGAAGAATGCAGCTTAAGGCACTTCCAGGTTTGCCGCCTGCTCAGACCCGGAGGTTGCCGCCTGGTGTGAAAGTAATGTTTTGGACCAAGTATATCATTCGATTGGTACTGATACTTTTAAAGTTAGAATTATGTAACTTGTATTATATTAAAGAGCAGTTTCTTAGGTAAAATGTAGGTATTTCATTTATGCCAATTTAAACCACCATGCTGCTACAGCTACATGGAGGAGGGATGGTTGTAATATCTGGAGAAATAAATAATTACAACTAAATGACCTATTTGCATATAGATATGCATATGAACTACATATTAAGAAATTACACAAAGTTGGAATAATTTAGTTTTCAGACACAATCCTCTGTTAATTGTGGTTTCATTTTCATTGTGATATGTTTGGAAGAGACCAATTAATCTCTAGCCTCTTTTAAATCCCTACTGAAAACTTTCTTCTATCGCAAAGCCTTTTTAACTACTTAATCTCTTGGTTGTTGTTTTCTCCCCCAGCTCGTGCCACTTTCTTTGTTTTGTCATTTGTGATTCCAACTTGTCTGCATTGCACTTTACTTTGCTTTGTTGTTTTATTGTAATTTTTTCTGTCTTCCACTATGCTTTTATTTCTTGCCTGTAAAGCACTTTGTAACTTTGTTAAGAAAAGTGCTATACAAATAAAGTTTATTATTATTATTATTATTAATAAAGTTTTGAGAAGATATACACTTTATCTGTCAAGAATAAATCACATTGTCACAATCATTTCATGTAAATATCAGCACCACAAACACAATGAAGCTGTTCTTCGTTTGGTGCATATGTTATTTCAGAAAGTTATTCAAAAGTTATTCAAAAGTATCAGTATTTACTTTATTGTGGAAGACAGTCATTAGTTTAATATTTATTATTCAGCAGTGAATTCTTCACTGCTAAAACTTGGTGTCATCACATTTTTATTACTTCATATTTATTTCTCAAAGTTACCCCAGAAGTAATGTTTGTAACAATCGAACTCCCAGTATTGAGATTGTTTTTATTATTTCTGTGATATGGCTGGAAAAGTTGGAAACATTGCTAGTTGTAGTAGACAGATAAGGATATTTTATGTCAAAATTTGAGATTACTGACACAAAATTTAGGGAGTTTTAGATGCTGAAACAGAAGGTGTTGCAACCATGGCTGATCAAAATAGTTGTTAATGAAGGAATCTTGCAGTAATAACCAAAAGTTCACACCGAATGTCATACTGTTTACAGCTCAATTTACAATCAAAGGATGTGTCTGTGTGTGTTGTGCACACTAGGAATAAATCTCACTGAGAATGAGCCTCATATTTCACATAAAACCATATTTCTATCTATCTATTAGTTGAATGTAATGTAAGCAGACAGTGGCCCCATCAGGCCATTGAATTCTATAAATCACATTCGGAAAGAAAGGTGGAGTGGATTTACTTTTAGATACTGAAAGTTCAAACAACATTCATTTTAGTCAGTGGGCTCATTAATAACATTTAATTACATGTGACCTTCCTGTTATCACCAGCTAAACATCATGTAACTCAAGATACATTGTAATTAGTCTGTATTGTTTGGGCAAGCTTTATGTATACAGTTTGGAAATCCAAGCTACGGGGCATTATAAGGTAGAGTAAACAGGCTATTTTTCAAAGCCACAAGCACTTCAGGAGCATATTTATAAATGGCCTGATTCAGACATTTCATATGTTGCAATATAAACTCAAGTTTTGTAAAACCCCAAACCTTCTCAATCCTGATTTGCCTGGAAATATTGCTGCTGTCGACAGAAGAAAAATATACATGTTTCATTTTGGAAATCAGAGACAGAACATGAGCGGGCTGCCAGTGAGCAGCAGTAATAACCAAATGACTGCCCCTGGCAGGAAATGACACGCATGTCGTTCCTGGGCATCACAGGCTAGTGCTGACTTGCCCAAAATAGGCCTTGCCAGTAACAACAACATTACACACAGATCTCTCTATGTGTGCGCAGGTTAAAAAAGCAGAGGCTGGCAGCCGTTCCTTCCCCTCATTATTTCCATCTACTTCCCCTGCTAGAAAATCCTCAATCCTCTGATGCCATCTCTAATAGCCAAGACAACCAACAAATCACAGGCTGATCCTCTGTCAGAGCTCCAGCTTATACTGGATGCTGGCTGACCGGAAATGAGACGGATGATCACAAGACATACGGGGTGCAACAGTTCTCAGGCAATAAGGCCCATAGCTAATGGGATGTATGTACTGTCTGATTGGCCAAGTCAAACATTGCTCTTTATGTACTACAGAGATTGGATGCATGCATTATTATAAGACCTTCATAACAATCAGAGGTTAGCCTGACACCATGTCGTGAAGAGCTGTTAGCTAACATATTATGTCATGTAGCACATTTAGTGTATGTTTTTCTCTTTATTTCATCAGTACTCAAAAATGCTAAAACCGATAACAAAGGATCACATGATTACTTGTATCCTAGACTCTTGCAGGCCATGGGCCAGTAATCCCATCAAGACCAACCAATCATAATCATAGTGGGGCGGCATAGCTTAACCCTTAATAGGGCACTCATTGAAATACTTGCAAACTCCAAATTTCAACCCTAGAGAATATTGGAGGATATTACATACAGCCAGAATGTGTAAAAAAAAAAAAAAAAACATACGGACCCAGGGGAGGGGGTAATATTTTGAGAAAAAAAGTTTACGAGATTAAAGCGGCAAATCTACGAGAATAAAATTAGCAGATTTATGAGATTTAAAGTGGTGAATCTGCAAGGAAAAATTTATTTTTTCCACTTTTTTCTTGTAAATCTGCTACTTTTTTCGCGCAGATTTGCCACTTTAAATCTCTTAAATCTGCGACTTTTTTTCTTGTAGATTTGCCACTCTAATCTAGTAAATTTGCAACTTTTTTCTCAAAATATTATTATCATACTGATTGGTCAGATGTCATGGTGTCACCGTCTGTGACATAGCCTGATTAGATGGAAGAAATCCATGTGGTTCTACGACCAAACAGAGAGACATGGGGACCCCATTTTGACATCCACTAAAGTTACCAAATATAGTTCTTTGTCCGATAAAGGGTTAATGTATCATAACAATTGTTCATTTTTTGATAAAAGCACCAAATTTGGCAGATGTGTTGATAATTATATTAGGAACAAAACTGGATATTGGGCCATCATAAACTCAGACCCTGGTTGCCATGGTGATCAGATTGCGAATATGCGATGGCCCAATATCCAGTCTCCAAACTATCCAGTTTCCAAATATATTAAGCTATATATGTACCAAATTTGGTGCTTTAATCACAAAATGAACAATAGGTTAGCTCTGCCACCCCACTATTATAATATAAATAAATAACATCATGCACACACACCTGAGCATTAACAACAAATGAGGAGCGACATGTAAATATGTAAATTAAATATGTATGTGGTCATGCAGTCGTCCAGTGATCAGAAGGTTGGTGGTTTGTTCCCTGGCTATCAGTCAAAGTATCCTTGAGCAAGATATAAAACCTCAAATTGCTCCATCGGTGATTTTGTGTTCATGGTTAATTACTGATGAGCAGGCTGCACCTTGTGAATGGCTGAATGATAATCTGAAGTGTAAAAATTATTTGAGTGGTCGCTATGACTTAAAATTCCTGGTCGTATTAACAATCCCACAAAAGGTGGGCTGAATGAAGTCTGGTAGCTGAAACATGCCCTGTGGTGGCAATTATATTTAGCCTTAACCCATAAGAACCCAGACCCAGTTATCCTTAAAGGAAAATGATGGGGGGTACATCACAGACCAAGTGAACCACATAGAACACCTACCCCTAAATGTCAAAGATCTGTGATGTGACATTGGGCGTTTATGATATTTACGTTTATGATATACTATGGATCTAGATCTATAGATATGATCTACTTACAGAGACACAAATTTGCCTTTTTCTTTGCATCTCCACAACATACATCAAAACTGTGACATTAATAGTGCTGTTTAACAATAAATTATTTTTCTGATTTTTAAAAACAAATAACCATTTGCCTTTTTGTTTGCATCTCCATAACATACATCAAAATTGTGACTTTAATTTGTTCAGGAAATATGGTCAGAAAAAGTTAAATGCAAAACAGGACACACTATTAACGGATTAGAATTGTTAAATGGGTTTAAACTTGGCCTCAATAAGCTTTTTGATATCACTTCTTGTCAGAGTCACATAACCACCACACCAGGGTGTTGAATATACGTTGCTTATGGATTTAATGAGTTAAGGTGAAGCATAAAGCTGAATATGGGAGATTCTAGAAGATTTAAAGTGTTTGTTACACGGGTGTCACCATAGGTTCTTATGGGTTAACCCATAAAAACCCATGGTGACACCATTCATAACTTAATGAATGAGTTATATAAAAACTCCCCATTCTTGAAACTATTCACCGTCTTGTTGTGAGACTAACGAGAGTCTCTCTATTCAGGCATATTTCTCCTAACTGTGTGTGTGTGTGTTAGACCGATTTACGACTCCATGGTTTATGGCGTTGTGTTCGACTGAAGCCATTAATACTCATATCTTTGACTGGTTGTGGGGGTTAATGCAGATGAAGCTGCAGCTCACGAGAAGCTGGATTCATTTATTTGAACTGTGACCACCTCTCACGTGCAACACTTAGTGTGTATTCCAGCTGGTTTCACGTTTCACTATAGCAATGCATGCACTAAACACAAGGACAAATATACAGCCAAGTGTTTCTCCAATGCATTGGAGCTCTTAATGGCTACATTGCTTATTTTTGCCCCACTGCTGAAGAGAACATGAATTGTCTGGGGTTCAGGCAGGAGCCCACCTCTGCAAGGCCTCGTCGGGGGCTCAAGGCCACTTTGCTTTGTCTGCTGCCACTGTACTCCACTCAAGAATCCATATCTGTGGAATTATAATTGAGGATAAATATTATCAAGTGCAATCGGAGAGGGTGTTGTGTATTTGTGCTGGGGCCAAGAAGAGAGGCGCTGTGAAACTGAACACCGGCTCGGGCCCTGACCACAGGAGAGCTTAGTCGGAGGCAGAGGAACCATCTTCCTCTGTGGAGCGCCACAGGCATCAGGGAATACCGAGGTGAAAGGTCAAGGTAGAGAGTGACGTCATTTCCACCACTGAGACTGCTTCCCATGAGCTGCAGCTAACATAACTCTGAAGAATGAACGAGCCAAAGCTCAAATGAAATATGGAGGCTGTGTTTTACAGTCACCCAGGACCAGTGGTGGGAAGTAACTAAGTACATTTACTCAAGTACTGTACTTAAGTCCAATCTTGAGGTACTTGTACTTTACTTGAGTATTTCCATTTTATGCAACTTTATACTTCTACTCCATTACATTTAGAGGCAAATATTGTACTTTTTACTCCACTACATTTAGCTGACAGCTTTAGTTACTTTTCAGATTCAACATGAAAAAATACCATATATTTAATATGATTACACATTTATAAAACATAACAGTGTATTAAGTAGTTAACATTAGTCCTATCTGGACAACAGTAAAATGCTACTTATATAAATGCATCAATACAAATAATCTTATAATATATTTAGAACATATAAAACAATCTGAGTGGGTTCATTCTGCATAACGAGTACTTTTACTTTTGATACTTTAAGTACATTTTGGTGCTGATACTTTTGTACTTTTACTTCAGTAAGTCTTGAATGCAGGACTTTTACTTGTAGTGGAGTAATTTCACAGTGTTTTATTAGTACTTTTACTTAAGTAAGGGATCCTAATACTTCTTCCACCACTGCCCAGGACAGCCTTGTTCCTCGGGGTCGCGGCACTGTTACGTTCAGCCTTTTCTTCTAGTCTCTCATCACCAGGTGAGGAAAAACAACCCATAATCCAAGTTCTCTAATCTTGTACAGGATAACTGTCAGCACCTCCATACACAGTGGAAAGCTTCCCCGGCTTGTTACAACACTGGCACCAGTAGTAATCACTCTAATCCTTTGGTATCCATGGTAAACAAAACCTCTCGCACAGTCATTATCTATTCACAGCCAAAGGCCGTCAGATAACAAAGCACATCAGGGGGAAGAGAATGAATGAAGGGAGATGCAAGGAAGCTAGAGAGAAAGTAAGAAAGAAGAGTAAGGGAGAGAGAGAAAAGGAGACAAGGGGACAAAGAGGAGAGGGAGAACAGTATTTAATTGTATTATATAACACTCTTTGCTGTGTGCCAGGCTGCAACTGTTTTCTCTCTTTCAGAAGAGAGTTTTGTGTTATAAAAGCTCCAGGCATTTCTCAGCCTTGATGTAAACTGATACTCTGGTGTTTGATTTATGTTACAAAATCCAAAATCCCTCCAAGAATAAAAACTCTTCACTGTCATCTTTTTCTTTTTTGGAAATCTTACATAACAACAATTTAGTGACATTTATGACTAAAACCTTGAAAGTATCAAGATGGCAAGCTCTTCAGTATTTAGTTAAGAACAGCCATCCATCACTTGGCAGAAAAGAGAAACAGAGTTGGGGCTTTCAGGGACAAGTGGCAAAACCTGGGTGGGAATCTGACAGGTCTGCTTAGTCCTCCTCAGTCAAACTTGGCAGGTTTGCCAGAAAAGAAGGCGGCTCTAAGCAGTGCCTGATCTGAACTAAAAGGGTGTAAGTAAGGCTACTCTACTTCAGCAGTTGCAGAACATGATCACCACATGCATCTTTTTTTATTAATATGCATATTTTGGTAATAGATCCCACCTCAAATGCATTTGTCATGCTTTTCAATACACATGCATGACACACATTTCCAAAGGTTGTACATAAATGTACATTTGGTTGATTAAAAAAGCTATTCATGCCAATCAAATTCTGCACAAATATATATTTGCATATGTTCCACATTAAACCAACTTACAGGTACAAAATTTGAATATCCTGAAAAAGTTCAATATTTTTTGTCAATAATTTCAGAAAGTGAAACTCATACATTATATAGATTCATTATACATAAAGTGAAATATTTCAAGCCTGTATTTCTTGTCATTTTGATGATTCTTGCTTATAGATAATGAAAACACAAAACTCAGTGTCTCAGAATATTAAATAAGATCAATGAAAAAAAGGATATTTTAAACACAAATGGCATGTTTCTGAAAAGTGTCTTCATTTCTATACACCCAATACTTGGTTGGGCTCCTTTTGCATGAATTAGTGCATTAATACTTGGTGGCATGGAGGAGATCAGCCTACAGCACCATGTTGCTTTTATAGCAGCCTTCAGCTCATCTGGTGTCTCTCACCTTCCACTTGACAACAGCCCATAGACTCCTATGGGGTTGAGGTCAGCCCAGTCTGCTGGCCAGTCCAGCCCAGTAACACCATGGTCATTGAAGCAGCTTTTGGTACCTTTGCCAGTGTGGGCAGGTGCCAAGTCCTGCTGGAAAATGAAAGCAGCATCTCCAAAGAGCTTGTGGAAGCATGAAGACTCTAAAATGTCCTGCTAGATGGCTGCTATGTTGACTGTGGACTTCAGAAAACACAGTGGACCAACAGCAGCAGAGGACATGGCCCCAAACCACCACTGACCCAGGACTCACATATTTAACTTTTTCACAATATTCTAATTTTCTGAGACACTGAGTTTTGTGTTTTCATTATCTCTAAGCCAGAATCATCAAAATTACAAGAAATACAGGCTTGAAAAAGTTCACTCTATGCATAATGAATCTATATAATGTATGAGTTTCCCTTTTTGAAATGATTAACAAAAATATTGAACTTTTTCATGATATTCTATTTTTTGTTTTAGATGTAGGCTACCTGTAGATGCTGCAGGTCTCCTGTCAAAATGGACCAATGTGCTAAGATGCAACTAATGTGTGACCTACTATGCTGTCAGCTTCTGCTCGACGATGTCATATAAAATCGAAGTACATGCATATAATAAAACATACTAATTATATATGCATTGCTGCATGTAAAAGACTTACTTTTTTCGCCCAGAAGCTAACAGGTGAGCCCTGCGGTCCGGTCATTTCCATTTCAGAAGTTTTGTAATCCATCCTTGAATTGCGGAGACTTTTTTGAAGACTTTGAAAAGTAAATCCATAAAGAGACATCGATCTCTGAATGTTTTATGTCCATTTTCACGTGTTGAAAGATATCGTTGTTGTTAGCTGTACATGACGTTTTCCGGTCTGTCGACCAATCAGAGGCTGTGTTTATTACCGTATTACATTTCTAATGATAAATTAGTGAATAAAAATTACCTTAAATAATCAGCAGTCCGAGCTATAAATGCTCATATAGTGTGGTTGTTGTTGTTGTTGTTGTTTTAATTTCTTGGCTTCAGAAAATATCCAACACATACTTTTATGAAAAGCAATGGTCTGAAAGGCTTTTAGTTTTAATTTAAGAGAGTTTAATTAAACAGAGTTGTTTGCATAAAAAGAAAACCAAACAGTCTGATAGACCATAGTGGTGGTTCACTTTGAAACAGACCTGCTTGGATAGGTTTATTTCACACAAAATGTGGGTTTGTGCATCAAATCTACTAGGTTAAGTTTAAGCAACAACATTATTTGCACTGGTTGCATGAACACCAGTGTGTGACCATAACTTAAGATATGATTTAAGCTTATGTCCATCAGTAATAATCATTCATATGAAATAATTATCCTGCATGGTGAGAAATTAAACCACTAAAGGTCAGAAAAATAAGAATTCCAGTTAGTTGTTTGTTATGAAAAACACAAAAAATATTTAGATCCTTTACCCAAGTAAAAGTATTAATACCAAACTCAAATTCCTACACTACGAGTCAAAGTCCTGCATTCAAAACTTACTTAAAAGTACAAGTATCAGCATCAAAATGTACTTAAAGTATAAAAAAAGTACTCGTTATGCAGAAGAAACCCACTCAGATTGTTCTATATATTCTAAATATATTATACAATTATTTGTATTATCATATTTATTATTAATTTCCCCAAGATAGGGCTCATTTCAACTACTTAATACACTGTTATGAGGTTTAATAAAAAAAAAACATCTTATCAAGATACATTTTTCATGATTTTCTTGTCAAAAGTAACTAAGTAACTAAAGCTTTCAGCTAAATGTAGTGGAGTAAAAAGTACAATATTTACCTTAAAATGTAGTGAAGTAGAAGTATAAAGTTACATAAAATGGAATTACTCAAGTAAAGTACAAGTACCTCAAAATTTTACTCAAGGACAGTACTTAACCCTCTGGGGTCTGGGCCTATTTGCCCTTTATACACCACATAATATTTACTATACTCATGTTTGGTATTTGGTATTTTCTCAGCACAACTTCAACATGATCTGACTATTATTTTTCACTTTAACCCACTTTATTAACATATTGAGCCCAAAAATACACAAAAATCATGAAATCTGAAATAAAATTATACTGTTTATGACACACACAAAAAACACAAATATGCTCAATTAACTGTTTCGGACCTGAAAAATGTAAAACATAGGTTGCAAATATAAACATTTAAAAGGTAAAAATTCAAATATAATAAAACTATACACAAAAAAGTACCATAAAAACATGTTTATTCATAGGAACAGTGTTAGATGATTAGACCCCTTTTTTCCATTTTTCCAAAATGCCACGCCAGCCTCATCCCATCCTACTTTTACACTTGAATAAGTATTTTTATACTATCAAATTAAAACAATCATATCTTGTTGCGACGCTTTGAAAAAAGCCACATTATCTGATCACGCCTGTGTGATCATAGACCCCAGAGGATTAAGTAAATGTACTTAGTAACACTCCACAACTAGAGAGGTTAAGAAATATATATATTATATATAGAATTATTTGCAAAAAGAAATGCATACAGGTGTGTGAACGGATGGTAGGAACATTAACCTGATGACAGAAAGTATGACCTCCTGAAGGATCAAGACAGTGGCATCTGAGAACAGCAGACACCATTCTGTAACATTAGAGTATTTGTCTCCCAGCGCTTCAAATTGATTCGCTACCTACAAACAAAATGCAGGGATTTGTAATACTGGCTTGTATCCAGTGCTTTACCTTTTTGGCAGTACCTTTTTTTCCCCAAAAACAAAAGCCAGTGAGAGCAGCATGAGCTTCATACAATGTAAATGTAACTCAGTACCTGACACGTAACCCCGTCTCGCCTTTGCTTCTTCTTATTATTTGGGAAATGCTAGACATATTTCTGGGCTTCTCAAACACACTCTCATCTTACCATAACAATCTGATTCAATATGTGGCTTTATTGTTATGGAACGCAAAGGCTGAGCTGTCTGCCTGTAGCACACAGTTTGGGATTGAAATTCAAGCTGCAGTTATGAATCAGGTACAGTTAAGATTTCTCTGCCCAAGGTGAGCTTTGCAGCAGGTTCCACCTAGACTTGGGACTCAGTATTTTGCAAAAAAAACAGACATTTTCCACTGAAGAAAGCCTATCACTTTGTAAGTAAATATTTTTTCCTGAAAGACTTTTAATTGTGTTATTTCATTATAGACAGACAGGAGAGGAAAGTCTTATAATAATGTCTGTTTTCTGCTCTCTGTTTGCATGTACATCTCACAGCGGTGTTGCTGGGAAACCTGCTCATGACAGAAAATGAACTCCCTCTGAAATCCTGCAATGCTGTGCCTCTCATAATCCCATGTGGTATGTTCCCACTTAACTAGTAATTGTATTTTCTCTTCACGTATTTAATAGAACAACATGGCAGCAGTGCTCTTAATTTCTTCCTTGTGCTTGGAGGACAACCCAAGTGTTGAGTGCAAGGAGAAGTGCACATAATTAGCTAATATAATTCACAGATGTGCTCACTGAGGTTTTCTCTCTCTCTCTCTCTCTCTCTCTCTCTCTCTCTCTCTCTCTCTCTCTCTCTCAGCAGGCTGAGCAACCTGAGAGTCTGGACACGCTCTCTGCTCTCACCCCGATGTGACCTACTGGCACATACATTTCAGATGACGTAGTAATTAAAATACACTAATTTGATAATAATGCAATAACAGCAGCACCCTGAAGGGCTAATTTAAAGAAAACATTTTCCCAGACCGCCAGTAAAGCATATGTAATGCCCCATAGCAAATACAGTAGCTGTTGGTGTGCTTTCTGAGGTCTCATGGGTATTTCAGGGTACTGATTTCATACCACAATCATTAAAATCTTAGCTCCCTTTTGGCCGAGAGCGCCTGACTGGCGACGGCGCCTGCCAAAGATATTGGATCCCCCAAGGTGTAAACGTGATGAATATCTGAGGCTGTTTTGCAAAGGGTTAAGTCTGAAGCTCCGCCACAGATCAAGGCACAGTGACGATTCAAAGCTGAACTTTATATTATTTTAACTGGATTGCGAAGTTCATAGGGCACCTCTGTAGGGTTAATAGATAGAAAAGAGTAACTCAAGGCAAGTATGAAGGGGAGGATTGATTAAGATTGCTGACCCAGATTTAACTTTGCTGAAATTTTAAATATTATTATGCGATATTATTTACCTTTCCTTAATGGTTCACAGAAGAGAGAGCGACGGGGGCCGCGTGGAGAGAAAGCGAGGGATTAAATGCAACAAAGTTAGCTGGACACATTTAAAACAAGCATGTCTTCAGCCTTCGTGCAACGAGGAAAGCCATATTTAAAACAAAACCAGATCATTTTAAATAGAAGAGTCGGATTTCCTAGTCTTTAATAATGGTTTCAAGTTAGTCTCATTACTCATTTGACCAAAAAGTTTTTGTTTTTTTAAAATGGACAACTTTGGCCGAAGCCTTGATTACAAGTGCATTATTGACCCAGCAGAGTTACAACCGTTGTACTTATTTGGAGACAAATGAGCCCTAAATGCTCATAATTCAGCCACCGGAGTCAAAGCCTCCAACTTACTGTAGCTGCAAACACAAGGAGGTAATTTCTGCACATCATTATCCAGATTTTCATAAATAAAGCCCTCATGCTTGTGACCTGATCCCAACTGTCCATCAACCATGAATATAATTAAATATGAGCCACGATGCACAGTAATTTTGCCCCCAATTCCTTCTCATCAAGAGACAAAGACAAAAAAACAAACAGGGAGCAGAGGAAATAATTTGGCCCCTTTGTGTCCTGTCTTTGTACTGCTGGCATGGCGGCTTTGAAGCCTACAGAAGTGGAAGTGAAAGTGATTGAACTTGCTCAGTGAGGCTTGTTCTACAAAACTGAGTTGCGCAAAGCAAGCCCCATGACCCATTTGTGGGTGTGTTTATTAACCCCATGTACAGTACTTCCACATTTTGGGGCTTGCTAATGAGCAGCGAGGACATGGATAGATAGCACATGTCAGCATCACCTTAGCCTGATGGAATGGCAGCTCTGGTTCTCAGTCAGCATGAAACCGCTATTTCATCATGATTCGATTCATTATGCCACTGAGATAAACCCAGGTGGAATCTGGAAACCAGATCTGTCTGTGACTCCTCTTATAGGTATCATGTGTACTGGCTGCAGACTCCTAGGGGGTGGTCGCTGGCATGGTTTACTTTCACAGGCGCATGCTTCCATTTGTCATTGTTATGCTAAACACTGCTTTGGTATAGAGGAAATTGAATTAAGGAGCCGTCCAGCAGCAGTCTTGTGGCTGTCTTGTCTTTATCATTTCCATCGGCCTGATCAGAAACACATTGAGCTCCCACCAACAGAGGGTCAGAAAGTCACGTAACCTTAGGCAGGCAGCCATTTCCTGAGCACTCCATCACGGAAAGCCTCTGTTGGCTTTTGGCTGTGATGTAACATGTAAATAGAGAGCAATTTGTTTGTGACCTACAGTAGTAAGGTTGTCGATAATCTATTGGGGATCTCAAACACAGATAAACATGAATGAATAACTGAATATATAATGACTCAAAGAGAAGCAAAGCAACTGAAAATAGACACAAAAGAGCCACAGGAGACCACAAACAGCCACAGAGAGGAACAAAGTGACCACAGAGGCAGAAAAAACACAAATAGGCGCAGAGATATCACAATGAAACACAAAATGACAGAAAGCAATCACAAAAAAATACACAAAGCTACCACAGAGGGACACAACACAACCACAAAGACATGTAAAATGACCACAAAGACACAAAACCGACACAAAACAACCAATAAATGACAACAAAGACACAAAATAGCCTCAAAGACTAGAGACATAAAAAGCACATATATAGATGCAAAAATACCACAAAGAGGCACATAATGAAAATAACAAGGTAATAAATAAAATATACAAAACTACTACAGAAACCCAAACAACCACAAAGAGCCATAAAGACACAAAATGACCACAAAGACACAAAACAACCACAGTATGACAATAAAGACAAAAGACTGCCTCAAAGACTAGCACAATGACTACAGAGGCATAAAAAGCACACATAGAAGCAAACATACCACAGAGACACACAATGAGAATAACAAGGTAATAAAATATACAAAACTACCACAGAAACCCAAACAACCACAAAGAGCCTTAAAATGACCACAAAGTCACAAAACCACAAAAAGACACAAAATGACCACACACTTACCACATAGAGACACACCCACAGGGAGATGTGTAACAACTACAGGGAGACGTAAAAGCACAAACAGCATTTATTTTTCTTACAAAGCCAGTGCTCTTGCTCCTAGGTAGGAAAAATGGCAGGGCCTGCATGCTGTGCCCAGGGGACAATTGTCCCATAATTCGCCCATGCACACAGAGGGAACTAAAAAGGAGCAGCAACAAAAATGTCAGAGATAGAGATCTTAAAATCTGGCAAAGTAAAACCAAAATCATCTCTTTGGGCAGATACTACTTGAGATAAATGAGAAAATATGTTTTCCCTTTTGTCATTTGGGCAGTGCCATTTAAGTTGATGGCAACATCACACAAGAAACAAAAATGACAAAAGACACAATGGAATCTGCTTAGGCCCTTAAATGATGTTTAGTCTCACAGGAGGTGAATCTAAGCACGCCATCCACATTTCATTACTGTACTTGTTGCCAAACCCCTGCTGAGCTAAATATTCTACTGTCACACTCCACTATGAATACAGGATTTTATACTACTCAGAGTCCAATTTATAGCTGACTAAAGAAATAATAGTTTGTCTACAATGGCAGATGGAAACATTTGCAAAACATATTTTTACTGATGTAACGTATTGAAAAATAACTATAGAAATTACAGCAATATTGCTCAGTGATTGTGCCAAACCAGCAAGTTGAAGGTGTCACATTTGAAGCATGTATATGTTGTTATATCTTATTATCTCATAATACACAAAACATAGAACAAGAACACAAACACAAGAACCCAAAAGGTGATATTTATGCTTTATTGGAAGAAGTATGAACAACCCTGATTCTAAAAAAGTTTGGAAGACGTAAACAAAACCTAATGCAATAATTTGCTAATCCTTTGTGACATATATTCAATTTAAAACCCTCCAGAGACAATATATATTTATTTTACGTCCAAACCGATAAACTTTTGTTTATGTACATATACACTGAAATTTTAATTTGGTGCATTCTGTTCTTATTTACGTTTTACATAGCATCCCAACTTTTTTGGAATCGGGGTTGTATTACTGCACACACATAAAAAATAACTAGACATGTAGGACAATTACTGGATATTATAGTCTGTAATTATGCCAAACATTAAATGGAACGTTCAAGTACAATAAATGGGGAAAAAAAGTCAAATCTGGAATGCAATGGAAAGGAAGGAAACTTTAAGGAAACTTTTGTTATGGTTTTTTAAGACAGTGCATTTAAAAAGTAGAAGAAAAACAAGTGCAACTTTTACATACACATAATATGCCAACATTACACAAATAAACAGTGATACAAAAAAAAGGAATGGAAAGGACACAACAGCTTTTTTAAGCAAAGTGAAAAGACACTGTATACTTGATAAAGTGACTTAGGTCAGCATGATTTTTTTTTTTAGACCCTTGAGTTTTTCCACATTTGTACCTGAGTAGAATTCTGATTCCTGCCTCTGCGGGACAGACAGATTCACAGTACAAGTAAAGTGCAAGAAAGAAGATGTTCAACTGTACAGAAGATGCACATGTTGAAAAAGATCTAGAAAATATCCTATAGATAACCCAAAAGAACCTCAAAGTTCACATCTTGTTACAGGTGAACTGTACTCTTATTTTGTGGCACTATTAAGATCAACATTAGTGCTCTTAAAAAGGCACGTCTCTGCATAAATATGTGTAAAATACAGAACACATCACACATCCATACGGCTTCAATACTGTTTGATTCATCATGATTGTAAACGTCATCTGAGGAATTCAAGAATATCAAATAAATGAGGCAGAGGGGAAAAAAAAAACAACGCTTTCATCTGGTCTTCATTGTCTCTGGCCACGTTCCTGCTTGAAGGCCACGATGAACTTCCAGGCTTCAACATACTGGGACAAGCAGATCTCCTCTGGGAAGAGCTCCTCTACATCAGGGGGGGTGTCCAAGTCTTTGCGCTCCAAGTAAGACACCAGCGTGACTTTCAGGCTTTTAGGAGAAGAAACATACATGTGATCGGACACACTTAAACACAGAAAAACAAATAATTTTATTTAATTAATTAATTAATTAATTAATTCTAATTATGTATACTTTTATTATTATTGTGTATTATTATTATATTCATTTTTTTCTCCATTTTTAATTTTTATTTATTTAAAATTTTTTCTCCATTTTTATTTATTTATTTATAAATAAATACAATTTATATACAGGCTTTTAGGAGAAGAAACATACATGTGATCTGACACACTTAAACACACAAAAACAAATAATTGTTATTTAATTAATTTTAATTATGTATACTTTTATTATTATTATGTATTATTATATTTATTTTTTTCTCCATTTTTTTAAAATTTATTTAATTTTATTTTTTTCTCCATTTTTTTTATTTTTTATTTATTTCATTTTATTATTATTATTATTATTATTTTTTATTGACACCAGTGTTACTTTCAGGCTTTTAGGAGAAGAAACATACATGTGATCTGACACACTTTAACACAGAAAAACACACAAGAACACACTACGGTCTGAATAAAACAGTACGTAGCTAAAACACCTAGCTGACTTCACTGAGGCAGGGTTACATTTTGAATTATTGATAGAGAAAATAGCACAGAATTTACTTAGGCTTAGTTTTTCAACTTGTCCCAGAGCCCAATCAAACAAAATACATTCGAAAAAGAAATTTACAAAATAACCTTTCGTCTCCGGCTTTTCCAGGTCAACCAACTGTAATATGCAGAGAGCCAACCCTTACAAAGTTAACTGCAGGTTTGTTTGCGTGCAGCACACTAAATCCCGCCAACGGGGCTCAAAGTTGGAAAGGAAAAACATCCACTTTATTTTAACAAAGAACAGCACGCAATGGGTTTTTCTAGCGTTAATTTTGGACATGATTTCAAGAAATTATAGTAGGGATGCACCAAGCTGCTGGTGCATGATTTATTACTTAAATAAAAAGAAAAAAATCAGTGAATCTATATCTATGTATTGTAACATTTTGTTTTACAGTGTTAGGAAAGCAATGAGTCTGATGTTGCCTTTCACATAAAAGAATGATCCCAGTTACTTCCCACTCAGAGAGGCATACAGCTTATTGATTATCTGGTGTCAGATCAGTACTTTTATCGGCCAAAACCCCAAACACAGGTATCGTTATCGCTATCAGAACTGAAAAAGTTGGATTGCTGCATACTAAATTTATAGACAAACATTAAAAACAGTTTGTTTTTACCTCCAATCAGGCCTGAAGGTATCAGATGCGTTGGGCTTTTTAAGGACCAGCACCAGGAACTCGTGCATCTCCAGCAGGAAAGAGTCAGCGCTGCTCTTAGAAAAGAAGCCAGTCAGGAGCCTCTGCCCGTCCTCGCTCAGGGCCTGTTTGTACTGCTCTGAGACGTCCATAAATGGATCCTGAAGATTACAGAGAAAGAATAAAATATGCAAAAAAAAAAAAAAGTAGTAATACACAAAAGTTCCAAAGTGAAACCACTAAGGGTGGCACAGATTTCCTTAATTTTGCGGGATCAGCGATCGGCCGATTATTTTTCGTCAAACCGATCTTAGCGTGCTCACGCTCACACAGTCGGATTAGCGTCTATCACGTGACAACAGTCACCCAGAGCACGCTCAATTTTAAGTTCAATATTTTATTAACTACCTCAGACATTGTGATTTCCTTTATTTGTTAAAGAAAAATACTGCTGTGTTATTGTTTTTCAATAAAATAAGATTCAAACATTGAAGGTGTATGCTAAAAAATGGGTATAGGCCAAAATCGGAAACGGTAGGTCAGGCTTTTTAAAAATTGCAATCGGTGCACCCCTAGAAACCATCTATATATTTTTGCTTACCCTCTTGAGCCTCAGCATATGTTCTGATTTGAGTGAGGCCAACAGCTGCCACAGAGCCACACAATGCTTTAGGCAGCACATGCTCAGAGCCTATCAGCAAAACAGGAAGAACATTAAGTTTTTATCTCATGACCAGCACATAAAAAAAAAAAAAAGACCCACACAAATTAAAAACAACATTTAAATCCAATACTCTGGAGTAAAAGTATAGAATGATAACAAAGAAGCTCCTCTTTGCTTGTATACAAAGTAACAAGATTGACTGTGAAAGTGCGATAAAATGCAACAGGATATCATAACTGGTGTCTAAGATAAACCGACCTTGAGGATATGCGGAGCCATCTGGTTTCCCATCTGCAGCACCTCCTCCAGGTAGCAGGACAGCTGCATCTGAGGCTCTCCCCCGGTCATGGCGAGGAAACCGAGGGCCACTTCCAGCGTGGACAACGCCTCACACGCCTCGCTGTAGGAGTGCAGCTCCCCAGCCACGGCGAACAGGGTGAGAGTCTGCAGAGGCTCCTGTTGGCACACAGACACCAGTCATATCATCTCATGAGGGGATTATCTACAGAATCATGTTAATATATTATATATTACGGCAGGGTATTTAAAAAAATTTTTATTCGCAATTAAGATTTTGGCTTCCAAATACTATGAAAGCAAGATAATCCAGATAAAACCAATATTGTGAATCATGTTGAAAGACACTATTTTCCAGAGGAACAGGGACCAAGTATTATGAGGATACTGTGTTTATTTATATAAACATATATCTATATTTCTATCTTTTTTACACTGGTTGTCATTTTGTGTTGTTGTTTCTTTTCCTTTCGTATGTATGTGTGCGTGTGTTTGTGTATGCATGCATATGTGGGCATGTGTATGTATGTATGTATGTATGTATGTATAATTACGGTGTATAGGTAAATTATATTTATGTTTTGTAATACAAGACATGTTTAGACAAGGATTTTAACTTGTCATATTTAAGGAGAGGGGCTGGGAGTTTATAAGTTTCACTTCTTCACACTCCTTTTCGAATATGTATTCTACATGTCATGTTAAATGTTTTGTCTGACTCTTTTTTTTATTATTTTGTTTTCATATTTGAAATAAACTTGAATCAATCAATCAACCAATCAATACATGTTTTCAGTTGTGGCAGTGCACGATAACATATTTGATACAATATATTTTGGTTTTATTTTGATATATTTTTGTATATTAAATTGACTGGATATTTAGTATGTTTTTTTTGGTTTGTTACGTTATTTCTATTTATTTATTTTTCATATTATTTATTCATCTCTTTCTTACATTTATTTTCTAGTGTTTTTTTCAATATTTAATTACAAGTTCAAGAAAAAATAATAAAAATATGTAAAAATAAAAATAAATCAGTGATGTTTCTTAAGTCAATGATTAATGGTATTAAAGTCTATTATATATGATAAATAAAAGATGGGCCCCATACCTGCTGGACTTTAGCATTCACATCCTTTAGGATAATCTCATAGTTGCGGTCATGTCTGTTCACCAGTGTTGGGATGCCCTGAGGAAAAGGGAAAGCGGCACCAGAAACATGGTATTTTAATAATTTTCCGTACAAAAAAAATCTTGACTGTGCTTTTTCAAAAATGTTTTCAATCGCTCACATTGAGGGTGATGAAAGGTTTGCCCAGTAAGAAGCGGGAGACGATCTGTTGCTGGATCTTGGGCAAGTCGTACTCATGAAGAGTCTCCTGACCCCTCTCGATGCTGTACTGGGTGTTGGAGAGGACCAGAGGCATCAGGTCCCTCTCCAGCTCATACCGGATCACATGCAGGTCAGTCAGATCCGCAGGGCTCACTCTGTAGCTGTGGGAGGCATAAACAGATAAACAGCCAGTTGTTATGTATAATGGGAATATGTCTGCAAACATGAATTGTACATGAATGCTGCTGCTCAATGTCTTAGAATGATTGATACTGTTTATCATGCTTCTTGGTAACGCTTTATATTAAGGTCCTTGTAATAACCATTAATTAACAAGTAATAAGGCCCTTTTAATCAAATCAAACTTTATTTATATAGCGCTTTTCATACATAAAAATGCAACACAAAGTGCTATACAAAATTTAAAAAAAAGAGTCCTTACAAGATGCTAATTAACATTATTGTGTGTTTATAAGCTTATATAAGTGTTAATAATGGCATTACAAACACCCATGTCCCACCCATTATGTCTTTGCCATGCCTTTATTAATCTTATTTTGTTTGCTTATTGATATTAAAATATACTTTATTGCTCATCTATTATAAGTTAACTATAAGTTAACTATGCTTTTTGCAACTACCGGATCTAAAGCGAGAACAATGCCTTATTACTTGTTAATTAATGGTTATTAAGTACCTTATTATAAAGCGTTACCTGCTTCTTTGAGGTTAATTTCTAACTGTAAGATGTCCACTCACTGTTGTGAATTATACTCTCAGGTAGGATGGCCTGCTCTGGCCACTCCAAGGGCTAGTCATTGGTATACTTTCATTGGTATACTGTTATACTTTATAAGGCAATATTGGGACTGCTGCCTTCGTACATTTGCACCTTAATTACTGTGAGAAATGCTGGATCTTATTCTCTTCATTCACAAGATCAATTGTTGCTTTCTGTCCCTTCTGCTCGTACAGAGTTGGGTAAAAGAACATTTGTTTACTCTGCACCTCATGCATGGAATATGCTACAGAAACACTGGAAACTAACTGACTTAGTTTCTTTGAGCACTTTTAAATCCAAACTGAGAGTTATCGAGGCCATATCCACAATATGCACTTTTTTCTCATAACGTGTTTAAGATCTGTGTCTTATGTAAATATGTAACTGTATTTTGTGTTTGCTGCTTCTTGGCCAGAGCTCCCTTAAAGAAAAAGAGGTTCTTAATCTCAATGGGATATTCCCTGGTTAAATAAAGGTTAAATAAAATTAAAAAAATGCATTTTTATTTTTTCCCCCCTTTCTTCCAATTACTTTTTGATTAAAAAGTTATTTTTCTATTGTTAAGTCTTAATATAGCCATTTATATTTGAGGAAGAAGTTTACTGTGTTGTTACAGCCAAATGTGCAAGTTAGAAAAATGTGGCATGAGCGCCCCCACCTGGTCTCCTCTTCAGTGTGCTTATCCACAC